>NC_065584.1:56886863-57189893 GCF_024542745.1 Macaca thibetana thibetana | reverse complement strand
TGTATATAAAATTCAAACATTTTACCTTTTGTATCAGGATGTATCCAGGATGTTGCACAATTAATTTTCAAAGGACAGCCATCAAAAACTTTTGAAAAGCATGCTCCCATCTGATTTATAAAGAAAGAAATGTTGACTTACTTGATTAGAAAATTTCATATATTCTTGGAAAATAGCTAACATCACTGAAATACCAAATTTACTCTTATTTGCCTATGCTTGTTGTTTCATTCCAAAACAAAATCAATATTTTGACATTATTAAACCCCTACTACCAAGAGAGTCTCATATTCTTTCCTTTTGTAATCCACTATTTTATGGCAAAAATATCAAACTTACCAAAAGATCTATATACATGAATGATATAGTCTAGGAATTTTAAGTTAATACTATTTTTTAGGACTGACAATTATTAATGTGACACAATGGATAATTTTATTCAGTAACATTATAGTGATTACAATTGCAGCATAACTCTTTAATAGTCATAAGGGACAAAAAGGTCGATATTTATATTATACATTAGACCTTCACTGAATAAAAAAGGACAACGTATAAAGCATCCCATTCACATGATTGGTTCCCATCCTATTCATGGGATCATGGGGTTCCCATTCACAGATAACTTCCCCTGACTGGCCAGGAAGAAAGCATTAATGTAAGCTTCCCTGCTTCCTTTTCATTGTATATAGTCCAATGTGAAAATCACTTTAGAGGTAAAAAGATATTTAATCCACATCAAGAAGAGGACACAGTACTATTAATATCATCACATTAAAATTAAATAGGCCTGTGTAGGCTAATCTGATGACTCAACTGCCAGTATTCACAAAAAGTGAAACACTGCCAATTCAAATTCATGCACTCAAATTAGAATGCATGATATGATTTATAAGATATCCAAATGCATCCAATATCTTTGTATTTTATGATATCTTAACTTTCAAAGGCTCAAGTATATTGATAGCCAATATACTGCTGCTTCTAAAGAGAGAAAAAATGGCAAATAGTTCACATAAAAATATTCCTTACCAGAACTTTTGGGGTGGGTGGAAGGCCATTGATGGCTGGTTTCTATGGAAAAATAAAATTTAATAGTGTAAGACCTCCTAAGTCTTAAAGAAAAACTTGAGACATTTAGAACTTTGGTTACTTGAATTACTGAATTAAACAGACCATGATCCTTGCATGATAAATATAGTATTATTTACAACTAATTGCTAAATGCCTGTTATACCTACAGGGAAGTCTCGTTTGTCCTTTTTTCGTGGTAACTGTGGTGCTTGTGCTGATCCTTCTGTATTTTCACTCATCAGTTTTGAAATACCATCACCATTTCCTAAAGAGAATCATGTTAAAAGTTGAATGACCACACAAATAAGTACTTTCTTTGAAAAATTACTTCCCCTTTCTCCCACTATTTGTCTCCCACTTGGATGATGCTTTATTGGAGAATATTCTCTACTCTCAGGTAAGTTAATTTATCTTTGATGCCTTTCTTTAGATTCTATAGAGGCAGCATTGCATCTTTAGCAGTGGTCTTCATCCATGTTTTTCCGTATCATGAAGAAAAAAAATCTGACCTACTGGCACTGATATGCAAGGCTTTTCATAATTGAACTTCAATCC
This sequence comes from Macaca thibetana thibetana, assembly GCF_024542745.1. Lineage (NCBI taxonomy): Eukaryota > Metazoa > Chordata > Mammalia > Primates > Cercopithecidae > Macaca > Macaca thibetana. The sequence continues at coordinate 57,188,264 of NC_065584.1, read as the reverse complement.
ACCTTTTGAGTTGTATCTTCCAGTATACACCCTTTAAAACTATTATAATAGACTGCATAATTCAGATTTCCCAGCTTCAGTGCATTTGATCTACCTACTGAAGGCTCATCAAGCCCTTTAACATCCTGCAGGAAGGACCAGGTGCGGTCACTCATGCCTGTAATCCCAGCACTTGGGGAGGCCGGGGCAGGCGGATCACTTGAGCTCAGGGGTTCGAGATCAGCCTGGGCAACATGGCGAAACCCCGTCTCTATAGAAAAAAAAAAAAATTCCTGCAAGAGCTTACTTTCTTTATTCCCCATCTTTATCTCCCTCAGAAATCTCTAGTCTTCTGTTACATCCAGGTAATTATTTCAGAAGACACTTATATAAGCTGTCTTTCCTAATGTTATGTTTCTGTGGGTATACCTTCTGCTATAGACCCTGAAGTTCTGGAGGGCAGAAACATGCATTCACCCTTCTACATCCTATAATAAACATTTAGTAAGGATTCCAATTAGGATTGAAGTGAACTGAATCTATTTATAGCCCATCCATGCGGAATTAAAGAGCCTTTACAAAGCTTTAAGCTGTAATAGGATTGACTAAACAAAAAAGTTATTTTTTGAAATAGGAACAAATGACTCTCATTTCAGTTTTCACTTTGATTTATTCACCCAGATAACAATATCTAGCCATATGTACTCCATGGCTGCTGATACTGCTAGCCATACCAATAGAGGAAGTCTCTGCCACAGGCCCACAACTTGGGCTACTCTGTCTTCTCAGAATTTGGGGAGCTCTGTTCTCTGAATCAGGACAATGTTTTATGGTTGATGTTTTTTCTTCATCCGGGAAGTTGTCTTCAGGGTAACTGCTTATCCTTGGCTAGTGGTACAAAGACAAAAAAGTACTTTAATAGTTATCACTACACATCAGAGTTTTTAGGGAAAGGGAAATGCACCGTTTTTCTTTCTTCTATACAGTTCAATTCACTGGGCTAAGTGAGCAAAGTAAGAGGTGAGTTACTGCCCCAACACAATTATCGACTTGCCGTGTGATTTTTAATCAGCCCTAACTCAAAACTCATAAAATTTTTATAACTAATTATATAAAAATCCACAAAACAACTAGAAACAATCAAGAAAAATGACTCCACTAACACGTCAAATTGTAGTCATAAGAATGATAAATGAACTCTTGTTTCCCCTCCATGTAGTCAAGTATTTTCTTCAATAAGCAATAACCTATTTTTGTCTTTTTCTTTCTTTCTTTTTTTACTGAGATGGAGTCTCGTTCTGTCGCCCAGGCTGGAGTGCACTGGCGCAATCTCAGCTCACTGTAACCTCCGCCTCCTGGGTTCAAGGGATTCTCATGCCTCAGCTTCCTGAGTAGCTGGGATTACAGGCACGCACCACCATGCCCAGCTAATTTCTGTATTTTTAGTAGAGACAGGGTTTCACCATGTTGGCCAGGCTGGTCTCGAACTCCTGATCTGAAGTGATCCACTTGTCTCAGCCTCCCAAAATGCTGGGATTATATGGGTAAGCCACCACGCCTGACTGCCTTTTTAAAATAGCTATTACAAATACTGTATTCCTCATGAAATCTTCTTTACTATATATTTTACACCATCATACACTCCTTTTGAAGAAAACTGTATTCATCTAAAATACATTTAAGAAAATTCTAAAAAAACTCAAAATTATTTTTAAAATTTATTATTTAAATAAGGATTTAGTGTTCAAAATCATTAAGTAGCTCACCTTAGGAGGTAGGGGAGGTGGTACTGCACGTTTTGAGGTTGATCTAATACAAAGAAGAAATGCAATTTAGATGATAAATGACCATAACCGAAAACATAGATACTATTAAATATGTATTAAAATCAGTTCCTATACAGAGGATATAAAAGACAGATCACAATGCAGAGTATAAAATCTTTAGGAAGGCCTAAGACCTCACTCATATTGTCAAATTGTATTAGTATGTCTATAAAGATTTAAAAAAGTGGACACAAAGTCTTATTTTACTTTATGGTTATGCTTTGCTATATTTCATAGGTAATAAAAACTAAATTAACTTCTTGGTTAAAAAATTGATTCAGAATTTTAGAGTTGGGACCCATAGATTCAAGTGGGTATACCATCAAACCTTTTGCTACTCAAAGTAGGTCGTCAAACCAGCAGAACTGGCATTATATGGGAACTTTTCTAAATGTACCCTTCAGACCTACTGAGGCAGAATCTTCCTTTTAATAAGTTCTCCAGGTCAAGAAGTTTGAGAAGCACTTATCTAGTCCACTGGTCCCACACAGTTATCCACAGTCATTGAAATCAATCATGTGGCTTTCAGGATTCTTAGATCCAGTCCCAAAGACTGTATCTATTCCAGAGGTTGGCAAACTTTTTCTATGAAGGGTCAGAGAGTAAATATTGCAGGTTTTGCGAGGCATAGAGTGGTTTTAACTATGGAATTCTGCTGTTACAGTGTGAAAGCAGCCATGTACGATACATAAACTAATGAGCATAGTTATATTCTAACAAACTTATTTATGGACACTGAAGTTTGAATTTCATGTAATTTCCATGTGTAATAAAATATTATTATTCTTTTGATTTCTCTTCAACCATTAAAAATGTAATTACTATTCTTAGTTTGTGGGCTGCCATAGTTTGTTAACCCCAAACGTATAGGCCTAATATGGGAACCTAGGAATCTGCATTTCTAAAGAGCTCTGTAGGTAACTGCAGTGCACAGAGAGGTTAGGAACAACTCATGAAGGCCAGCCCCCTCACTTAATTGTTGAGGTAACTATACTGGAGAGATGAAACTGGGGCTTTTTAACTCTGTTACAGTATTTTTTCCCATGACATTATGTGACTCACCTTTCAGTATATCATCATTACATAATATATTCTGACTAAAACCAAAAACAAATAAAAAACCTTAATTATCAATATATGAGATGCTTTTTGGTAAAAGTCAAAAGCTTTACCTTCATTAAAGGCAAAACTTTTTCAAGAATGTAAATTAAAACTTATTAGAATAAATCACACGCCCCATACTGTTCTTATGTAATCAAATAAAATATAGTTATTAAATTAGAAAACAACTTACTTGCCAGTATTTGCACCATCAACAAAAGGATTCCACTGTAACATGAAATTTGGGTCTGATGACAATCCCTGTAAAGATAAAAATATAGTTTAAAATGTTACTTTGTAACAGGTATTTGATTTTGATTCAAGAAAACATTCCAGTATCATGATTATTAATCATCTTGGCATTCAATCAATTTTTTAATCTCTAGCTAGATTTGCTTTGTCATTTGACATATTTAGGTCAATGACTCATTATCAGTTGACCTGAACTTAAGAAATTCCATAAACATACTAAATATAGCTTCAAATGTGACAAACCTTCTCTATCAATATGTGAGTATATTCCAAAGCAAACAATAAACAACTGAATTATCTACATCATCACTCTATTAGCATGGAAAACTAAATATCGTATTACTAAACTGTCATCAATTTATTGGTGCTACTACTTTTTCCTACTAGCATGGAAATTGGGGTTTTATCATACAGCAACATTTATAGTAAGAAGAGCACTACTTCCAAACGTTAAGGATGAACTCAATAGGCTATAGGTTAGGCTAACTCTAATAATATCTTGCTTCATTACTTTTTCCCTTATTTATTTATTTATTTATTTATTTATTTATTTATTTTTGAGACAGAGTTTTGCTCTGTCGCCCAGGCTGGAGCGCAGTGCCCTGATCTTGGCTAACTGCAACCTCCGCCTCCTGGGTTCAAGCAGTTCTCCCTGCCTCAGCCTCCTAAGTAGCTGGGATTACAGGCACATGCCACCATGTCTGGCTAATTTTTGAATTTTTAGTAGAGATGGGGTTTTGCCATGTTGGCCAGGCTGGTCTGGAACTCCTGACCTCGGGCGATCCACCTGCCTCAGCCTCCCATAGTGTTGAGATTACAGGCGTTAGCCACTGCGCCCGACCACTTTTTTCATTTTAGATAAGGAAAGAGGTAACTAAACAGTAAATTCAAAATAGGAGCAATGGTTAAAAAAGAAACTATATTAACAAATAAAATACATTTAAAAAACAGTAAGGCAATACAGAATGTAGAATTTACTATAAACTAAACAGAATCATTTAAAAAAAAAAAAAAAAGGTCCTGAGAGCTTAAAGCTGAGAATCAAATTCTGTGTATTTAATGACATCAAGTAAAATCTTCAAAAAACTAACGAGGTTAAAATGAATGACTGAAAGAGTGTATTACATTGTACTCTAGTAAAAATACAACTATAAACTTTTAAAAACTTTAATATGGGAAAAATCAAAATTAATGCTTAAAAGAGTATATTACTTTGTTTTCTAAAGTACTACTAACTCAAAAAAATTTTTCTCAAATCTTAATGTGAAAATAATGCTTTAAAAATTAATTCTTACCATTTCATCTCGTGCTTCTGTTTCTTTTCTCAGAGGAGGTTCAAATTGTAATTTGTCAACTGCAAAATATATAACAGGTATGTCCAAACTCAGCATCTCAGGGTTGATCTCAGAAATGTAATGGCAAGTTTGTATATGGTGTGGGGGAGGGAGAAAGAAGAGGGGAAAGAAGAGAAGACAAAAAAATCTTGTTTCTTGACTACAAGAATATCCCTTTGTTATGCTTACCAAAAGTAAGTAACAAACTGGGATCTTCCTAACATCTCTACTTAATTCTTGGTTGGAATAAGGAAATTAAACAAACAGTTCTTTTTGTATAAAAGAGATTTTCAAAGATTCATCAAAAGTAAATGACTAAGTAAAAACTTTAAAGATTTTCTCTACGCTGTAGACTCTGTTTTGAGACAGTTTAAGCTATAGCTTCATGATAGAGATGAACTAAGAAAAACTACCTATAAATTACCTAAAAAGAACAAATGACTTCTATGAAATTAAATGTCACAAGGAATCTGATATATTTTGCTAAATATGTATTTTATTTGACCTAGTCATACTGACTTCAGAATTATTCAAAATATTCAAAGAGTAACTTTTGTATAAAATATTCTAAAACAGAGAAAAGGAGGGTTTATCACTTCCTCATAAAGTATTTAAAATTAAAAAATTCTAAAATCTAATGTGACTAAAAGCCCTCCAAATTTTTTTAAACACTCATACTTGATTCATAGAGATGCAAAATTCCTAAATACAATCTTAGCAAACAAAATACTTTTAAAAAGCACTTTCAAATAGGATCCAGTTGTCCTTATTTCTAAAAACAAGATTTATAAAAAGCAAATACAAAGTACTGACATAACTCATCACATTAAACAAAAACAGTATGTCATAAATTTTTCAATAAAAGTTTGGAAGACATTCCATAAAATATAGTATCTACTTTAAAAAATAAAAAGTCCTTGGTCATTAATGACTTATTTAACATAATTAAAAACATCTGAATTCAAGAACTACTATTATAATTCATAAAGAACCTCTTTAGTCTTTTGAAACAGAGATGAACTAAGGTTTATTTTTGTGACAACCAGAAACACTGGCAAGCAGGTCTAGAGCTGCATTATAAAAAGCACAAATGTGAAAATAATATATTACTTTTTTTTTTTTTTTTTTTAAGATGGAGTCTCACACTCTTGTCGCCCAGGCTGGAGTGCAGTGGTGCAATCTCAGCTCACTACAACCTCCGCCTCCCGAGTTCAAGCTATTCTCTTGCCTCAGCCTCCCGAGTAGCTGGGACTACAGGTGTGTGCCACCATGCTTGCTAGTTTTTGTATTTTCAGTAGAGATGGGGTTTTACCATCTCATGAGGTTTCCTGACCTCAGGAGTTCCTGACCCCAGTTGATCTGCCTGCCTAAATCTCCCAAGGTGCCAGGATTACAGGTGTGAGCCACTACGCCTGGCCATTTTTAAATAACAGAAATTGGACTTACCCTTCTGTATAAACAACTATCTACATGTAATACATATATATGTCTGCATGTTTGTGTGTGTACAAACTAAAGCAACTGTTTGAAGGCAATGCACCACAGACACCATAAGGTTGTGATTCTTAAAAGAAGGAAAATACATGGTGATAAGAGCCATATTTACCCTGACTTTCTGCCTGGGGGCACTTTCCAAACGAGGATACAAGAAAATGGAGCCCAAAGAGAAAGTAACAGTCTCAACAGGTGAAGGGACAAGGATTTTAATTTGGCGCTGCTAAGGTAGAGGGCACAGTCCCAAAAATAAGAAAGCTGTATAAAGGAGGAACTCCAAAAATATGCAAAGAGGTTTTCTTAAGTCTTTGGCTGAATACCAAGAGCAAAGCCAGAGTATGCAAGGTATCTCAGAAAACGGCTAACAGAGAGCTGTGAGTTTCTGGAGATCCCACTGTACCAGGAAAAATTTGGCTTTCTACCAGAGGAAAGACCTTGCTGAATACTCTAAAACCTGACACAAGCCTTGAAAGGATTAAGTAGACATACCAGGTAATTAACTCTTTAAAGAAAGAGGATAAAATCCAGACTCTCAACATTGTATTACATTGTCCAATATACAATAACAAAAACAACTGAAGAAGCCAGGAAATAGGAACCCATAACCAGTTAAAAACAAATTACTAAAAACAGACCCAGAGGTGACACAGATGTTAAAATCAGCAGACAAGAATTTCAAAACAGCAATTATAAATACGTTCCAGGATTTAAGAGAAAAGATAAACACAGTAAGTGAGCAGATGGAATAGCTCAGTAGAAAAACAGAAATTATATATATGGATGTATGTGTATATACAGGTATATTACATATATTACTGAAAGTCTAGATCCAAAAAACGCTTGCCTGAAATAAAATTCACTGAATGGGCTTACCAGTAGACTCAATAACTATAAAAAAGATCAATGAGTTTCAAGTCAGGGCAAGAAAAACAAAACTGAAGTACAGTGAAGGAAAAAAAAAAAACTTATGTGTGGATACAGGGAGAAGAGTGGAGTGGGAGTACAAAGCCTCCATGACCTGTGGACAACATTCAGTGTTCTTACATACATAACTGGAGTCCCAGAAGCAGAGGAGACAGACTGGGGCAGAAATTTTGAATAAATAGTGGCCAAGCATTTTCCAAATTTGATAAAAAATATTAACCTACAAATCTAAGAGGCTCAATGAGCCCAAGACAGAACATAAAGAAAAAAATGTAGTTAGACACAACACAAATTGCTTAAAAAAAACCAAAACCCACAAAAATTTCATATTGCAGTACCTCATATCTTTTTTTTAAAAAACTGAGTTGATGTCATGAATTGGGTTGTAGTTCGCAGCTTTAAAAAATACTCATGTAGAAGAACATACAGATATGCTACAGTTCAGGTTTTTTTTTTTTTTCCCAAAAATAGTTATTCTGTCAATATAGGTTTTTATTTGGTAGTTATATGTCTATTTTTAGGATGAATATAGCTTGTCAAAAAGCCTCAACTATACCAATGGTTAAAAAATAAAAGTGTCTTGAGTTTGTGCTTCCTACTTGGGAAATCTGTGATTGCTTCTCTGGAGACAGAAACACTTACCTCCCTAGAACTGTTACTAAACAGATTTGTAAGACAATATAGATGCTTCCTAACTGACAAAGGCTTGACTTACAATTTTTCTGACTTTCTGGTGGTACAAAAGTGATATGCATTCAGTAGAAACTGTACTTTGAATTTTGATCTTTTCCCAGACTAGCGATATATAGTATGATACTCTCTTGAGAGATGCTGGACAGCGACAGCAAGCCGCAGCTCCCAGTCAGCTACCCTAACATTAAATATTCTGAGCATGTTTAAGCTGGCTGGGCTAAGTTATGGTGTTTGGTAGGTTAGGTGTGTTAAATGTTTTTTTTTTTTTGCCTTATGATATTTTCAACTTAAATGGGTTTATTAGGATGTAACCCCACCGTAAATCAGGGAGCATCTGTACATCTTACTCAAAATCTCTATTGCCTTTATCACTCTTAGCCTTCAGGTAAGATAAACAGGACAAACAGAAATCTCAAACTGAAGTTGGTTAAACTTTCAGAAATCCTGAGACTTCCTTAGCCTAAAGGGTTTTTTGTTGTTGTTGTTTTTCTCCTTTGCCTGAATGTCAAGTGACAGCAGTTCCCCTTGGAGTTCATTAACTCTATGAACCAAAATATCTGGGCATCCTATACATCTGGGAATACTGCCATTAACTCAAGTTACTACGTTTATTACATTTCCAGTTATTAACTGGAACTCAGAGTACACACAGTTTTCCATTCAAACAGGTCCAGGAAGCATTTCCTCTGAAACAACATTTACATTAAAATTCAGAGACTGTCTTCTGGAAAACTGCCCTCTAAACTCAATACATAGAATTTTGCCAAGTATTGTTAATAACTAATGCAATGGTAAAATAGGGTGTTGATCCCTGTATTCATGTCTCTCTAATATAGAGACATATGCCAATCTTAAATTGCTGGAAGACTGTCCCAGCAGGGCACCTCAAAAAGAGGTGACATGGAATCCTTCTGAAGCAGATGACTACAAAAAGAAGAGAGCCGCCACCCAAGTCAGTTGTACCAAAACTGATAACTACATGAAGTGGAAAGTCTGCCCAAGGCCCATGGAAAGATAACTGGAGCTGCTGGTTACTTTAACCTGCAACAACAGTACTTTATTTTCTTAGTCACATTTCCCCCGGCTTTTTGCTAGCTGGAGGTTTTGGACTGTTGACAGATACTTGTTACTTCTTTATTATGATACCTGTAGAGTCCCTATTCTTACTATTGCCCTTTGCAGCCTTAGTCAGCCTGGAGTATGAGTCTAACACCTGGCTGAAATTTGCTCGTGAGTCAGCTAAAATTATACAACTAAACTAACTGTTAGGCTTATACTCTTTGTGAATAACTCCTATCTTCCCTTGGTGCCAATTCCTTGTAATCAGTTGGTTTCCTAGGTAACTGGGCTCAACCACTAATACACTCTTCAGATGACAAACCAAAAAAAAAAAAAAATTAGGTAATTTAGCTAATACACTCATATCTGAATCAGACTGAGAAAGTAAGAAATCTTTCTTGCCATTAATGAGGCTGAAAGGACAGACATAAATCCAAATGCAAAGTCAACAAGAAACAATGTTTCTCCCAAGGATATTTTGTACATGTAAAGTTTCATATAATGACCCCCTCTGAGTTATTCTGCTTTCTGAGAAATCTCTCTCTCTAAAATCACTGACTGCCAGAAACATTGCTATATGAAATCACATTAAGAATGAATCATCCTATTCTTGCCTGGACTAAATCACTGACACAGAGAAACAGACTCAATTTCCAATCCAGATGCAGAGCTTCAAATAAAGGCATATTTGAACACAACACTTCAAAAAGTTTCCAAGGAAACATACTCCTGGGTTTACTTTAACAGCAGAGACCCTTTCATACACATCCCTACTTTGCATTAAGTCATCACTTAAAATTCACCTGAACTCCACTCTTCCCCAAATCATGTATTTCTTTTCCCTTGTTTGATGAAATGTTGAATGGTTTGGTTCCTCTGGTGTGTGTTCTCTCTCATTGCAAGGAGTCAGTAAACCTGACTGTGTTGGACTACACGTTTGTCCCTGGTGGTCTTAGACTGATTGGGTATGATTCGTAATAATAATTTATGTCCACTAAAAATACATGGTAAGAATGCTTACAGTAGTCATAATAGCCCAAAACCAGAAATAAATCAAATGCTCATCAACAGAAGAATGGATAAATTATGGTATGGTCATACAATGGAGTATTACCGTATAGTGAAAACTGAACTATTTCTACACATGACTCTAACAGACATAATGTTGAGTAAAAGAAGCCAGGAACAAAAGGGTGCTTTTTGTATGATTCTATTTACCTGAAGGTCAAGATCAGGTAAAAGCCAGTTTATGTGACAGAGATCGGAATAGTAATTCGCCTGGGGAGAGGGGAGGGCAGGCGAGTATAGAATTTAAGAATACTGATTGTGAAGGCTCTCATGAGGGAAACTTCTGAGATTCTGATAATGTTCTATATTCGTATTTTTAGCTGGGTGGTAGCTATATGAGTGTATATATTTAAAAATTTATCCTGGAGTATTCTTAAGATTTGAGCATTTTACTATATATAAGTTATCACTTCAATTTAAAACACTGAAACAAAAACAAAGTAGAAATAAATAGCATAAAATCTATTGAACAAACAAAAGCAAAGTGGTAAAACACTCCTGATAAATACAAAGAAGTTTTAAAGACAAGTCATTAATAAAGTGACCTTCTACTCTACCACTTTCTGTCTGGTGCTTTAAGCACATGGAGCTCACTCTATGAGGATATTAGTATTTTGGGCTAATATCATGGAATATAAAAGAACTAAATCTTGATCTTATCTCTGAAAAAGCCTATTTTGGTTAAGAAGACTGAATATCATAAATATGTCAACTCTCCCAAAGTATTAAGATCTCTGTAAAAACAGGTTTTTTTTTTTAAAACCACAAAAGCTGATTCTTAAGTTTATGTGGGGAAGGCACAATAGCCAAATGTCATAATGAAAAATAAGTGTGACAAGGTACATATGTGTGTGTGGTGGGGAGGGGCAGAGAGTAGGAGTAGGATTAGTTCTAACAGATATTATCAAGACATAATAATCAAAAGTATGCTACTGGCACAAAAACAGACATTTACGCAACAGAATAGAATTTCCAGAAACAACCCTAAAATATGTATGGCAATTCAGTATATAATAAAGATGGCATGTCAAATCCATGAGTAGAAAGACTGCATTTTCAATAAATAATGAAACTGAGTTGTCATCTAGAAAGAAACTCAAGTTGCAATCCATACTCATACCTTCTACCAAGTAATTTACATCAGATTTTTAAATATTAAAAAAGAAACTAAAAACACAAGAAACAATACGAAAATTATTTTATAACTTTGGAATCGAGAAAGCCTTCTAAATATGACACAAAACCCCAAAACTATACGAGAAAAGACAGATAAAATAGACTACATTAATGGAATACTACAGAACTACATAAAATAAAGAATATGTTACAATGGAATATCAACTTTGCTACTTTTCTCTTTAGTATTTGAGGCCCACAGACTTCATCTCAGACTATAAAAGGAGAGAACAGCATAAGAAGATATCATCGATCTAGGCACTAACAAAGATACTAAATCTTGAATTACTGGCTTAATTATGAAAAGGCCTGATTGAAACAACTGAGAAGGGAAGGATACTCTCCAGTGACTAAGAGTTTTAAAGCTGCACCCATAAAGCTAGAGATGTTTGGGTTTATGAAAACTCAGACTTAAACAAAATGCACACTGCCAATAATTCTAATTAGTTCAAATATTTAATGAATTATCTTCCTCTAGTATGGTTTACAATTTTATTGATTTTGTTAGTCATGAACCTTATTTTACTGTAAACTACTTTAAATCTCTCAGAACAAGTATTCATTTAAGGCAATAAACCAGAGAAGAACTAAAATTTCTTTACGAATCTGTTGTTCTAAATTAATTTGGCTAAGGTGACAAATACTGATAGGAAATTTTCACCGGTCAATGATTAATTTATTAAATTAAAAACCAATCTCTCTTTTGAAATATTTCCTTTAGAAAAGATTCATCTTAGTGCTAATCTGATTTTTAAAACCTGAAACCAACCCAAACATGCAGTGAGAGTAAATTGGCTAACTACAATAAATCAATTAATGAAAAAGAATGCAATCGCTAAACAGAATGGTTATAAAGTCTACGCTAATATATGGAAATTAGTTTTATTATTAAGTGAAATTTTATGCATAGCATAAATTCATCCATGTAAAAATACACATGAAAATGAAAGAAGTGTGGCAAAATATTAACTATGGGTTGGCTCTGGGTGATGTGATTGTATGCAATGTTAATTTTCTATTTTTTTTCTTTTAGATTTTCAGCAATGGGCATGATTATGTCCATAATTGGAAAATAAAAATTATTCAAAAATTATAAACCAAGGGAATTCCATTGAAACCAGAAAAGCAACCCCTATTTTAGAAGTATTCTGATATGTTGAAGTATGTAGTCTTAATTAGTCTGAAATTTTATTATTCTACAAAACATACAAGAACACCCAGCACAACCCTCCAAAACCACCAATGGAAAATGTAAACCAAACACATACAATTTATTTCTGAAGCTGTCCGTTCAGCTCTGGCATTCCTGTTTGTAGATCTAATGGTATGACGAATGATTGCATGGGGCTGTGAATATAAGCATAATATATATACTTTAACAAATTTCAATGATAAAGTTATAAGGTCAAACTCTCATCATTTATTGATAAATATGAATATCTACTAGTAAATTATAGGATAAACATAAAACAAATACAATGTATGCTAAAATACTTTGGAAGGTTTTTCACTTGTTCCATGTTTATACTGTATAAAATACTGAAGAGATTCAAAGACACACACAAATCTTGTCCTCAAAGAGCTTATAGTCTAGGGAGGTAAGACACACAAATACTCACAGGTAAGAAAATGGCAAGCACTTTTCATTAAGAGGATAAATGGACTACTAGTAAAGCCCAGTGGAGGGAGAAATGACTTTGACCTGAAGGGGTATAGTTCTTCATGAAAGCTGTAATCTCATCTGGGGCCCTGAAGTACCAGTAGGCACTGAATATGCGGCAATGTGGGAAAAGCATTCTAGATAGCAGAAAGAATATGAACAAAGTGAGATAAGAAGTAACAGGAAATTGCGGAGTGTTTGTAGGGAGTGGGGGTTGGTTATTATTTGGTTGCAGTGAAGATTAGGTGATGAGATGACAAAGATGGAAAGACAGACTGTGAGGGTGAGCCCGATCATCAAAGGCTCTGAATGTCAGTCTGGGTATTTTCACCTCAGTTTCTTGGCAAAAGGAATTTTTTGGAGACTTTACAGCAAGGAAATGGCATTGCCAGTGTCAGCTTTAAGAGTTATCTATTAAGTATGTATGAGACTACGGAGGAGAGAAATACTGGATACAGGGAGATTGAGTAAGAATATTGTAGTAAGCCAAGTGAGAAGCATGCTACTTCTACCCACTGTGCAGAACCTCCTGCTCTTTTGAAGTTAGGCCTTCAGCTCAACCCCTATTTACCAAATTTCTGATGACTCACTCTCATTCACTGATGGCTCTGAAAGTGGCTCATCTGTTCACCTCTTACTTCAATACCCACCAACACACCAAATAAATTCAAAGCCCCAAGAGGATCCATTGTTCTAGACTTATTTTCTGACCCCATCTTCAAAGACACTCTCATATATTTCAATGTACTCTCAACTCCTAAAAATCACAGCTTGGACCCTGTCATCAACTCTGATGCATGAATTTCCTCTATATTACAAATCTCCGATGTTTTGAGTTTACTCTCTCACTTACTCCCATTACACTTGTTCAACGTTCCCAATGGAATATCAAGTGCACTGATCCATTACTTTCTCACTCTCCATCAACATCTCTCCTTATCTGGTCTATGTCTGGTAGCACATAATTTCAAGTGATTTCTTGCAAAAATCCTAAATTCCCTTTGCCCCACTATCTTTTAGTAGACTGGGACAGCAAAATGCCAATCCTGGATAAACTCAACTGGTCACCTTTGCGTTTACACATCTGGGGTATCAATCATGCTGGAGGAAAATTATACAGTAGAACACACTGAAAATTCATCTAACCTGAGCTCTGACTCTAGTCATTTAACCCTCCATTCCCCTCAATTACTATTCCGTACCTTCTTCACATTCTTCAAACCTACCCATTTTCCTTCACCCATACAGATCACCTCACCACTTACTTCACAGAGAAAATAGAAATCACCAGCTACACTGCATTACCAACCATCCCTTTCTCTAATGGAAGAGCAGTGTTGCGTCTCCCTGCTTTCTTCTCATGGACTCTGCCTTTCCATCTTGCTTCCCTTGACTCTTCTGTCTATTGGACAGTATTATGAGCATTTAACGAAAGAAAAAGCATGAAAAAAAAATCCTTCTCCAGCTTATTCTCTTCCAGCTACCGCTCTACCCTATCCCTCCCTTCACAGCTCAATTTCATAAATGAATTGCAATACATATCTTTCAAACCAGTCAATCTAGCTCCCCTTCCTCTATTAGAAAATTATCCCTGTTAAACTCATCAAACACTAACCACCTAAAGCCAAAAACTAGTTTAACTTAATTTCTATGTTCTCATTGAAACTCTCCTTTCTTCTTTCAATGTTCCTTATCAATCTCCTCTGCTATTGCCCTTTGCCTACTTGATCCTTAAATTTTGGGAGAAATCTCAGGTTCTGTGCTAGGCTCTCTTCTCATTCTATATGCTTCCCTTGGGTGATCACATTTACTCTTTTTTTTTTTTTTTTTTTTTTTTGAGACGGAGTCTCGCTCTGTCGCCCAGGCTGGAGTGCAGTGGCCAGATCTCAGCTCACTACAAGCTCCGCCTCCCGGGTTTACGCCATTCTCCTGCCTCAGCCTCCCGAGTAGCTGGGACTACAGGCGCCCGCCACCTCGCCTGGCTGGTTTTTTGTACTTTTTAGTAGAGACGGGGTTTCACCAGGTTAGCCAGGATGGTCTCGATCTCCTGACCTTGTGATTCGCCCGTCTCGGCCTCCCAAAGTGCTGGGATTACAGCCTTGAGCCACCGCGCCCGGCCCACATTTACTCTTAAGGCATCAACTACATGTGTATCTAATGACTCTCAAATTTATATTTTTATTATTTTATTTACTTTTATTTTTTTGAGACAGGGTCTTGCTCTGTCACCCAGGCTGGAGTACAGTGGCACAATCATGGCTCACTGCAGCCTCGACCTCCTGCACTAAAGTGATCTTCCTACGTTGGTCTCCCAGGTAGTTGGGACTACAGGTACCCGCCACCAAGCCTTGCTAATTTTTTTTTTTTTTTTTTTTTTTTTTTTTTTTAATTTATTTATTATTATTATACTTTAAGTTGTAGGGTACATGTGCATAACGTGCAGGTTTGTTACATATGTATACTTGTGCCATGTTGCTGTGCTGCACCCATCAACTCGTCATTTACATCAGGTATAACTCCCAATGCAATCCCTCCCCCCTCCCCCCTCCCCATGATAGGCCCCAGTGTGTGATGTTCCCCTTCCTGAGTCCGAGTGATCTCATTGTTCAGTTCCCACCTATGAGTGAGAACATGCGGTGCTTGGTTTTCTGTTCTTGTGATAGTTTGCTAAGAATGATGGATTCCAGCTGCATCCAAGTCCCTACAAAGGACTCAAACTCATCATCCTTTTTTATGGCTGCATAGTATTCCATGGTGTATATGTGCCACATTTTCTTAATCCAATCTGTCACTGATGGACATTTGGGTTGATTCCAAGTCTTTGCTATTGTGAATAGTGCTGCAATAAACATACGTGTGCATGTGTCTTTATAGCAGCATAATTTATAATCCTTTGGGTATATACCCAGTAATGGGATGGCTGGGTCATATGGTACATCTAGTTCTAGATCCTTGAGGAATCGCCATACTGTTTTCCATAATGGTTGAACTAGTTTACAATCCCACCAACAGTGTAGAAGTGTTCCTATTTCTCCACATCCTCTCCAGCACCTGTTGTTTCCTGACTTTTTAATGATCGCCATTCTAACTGGTGTGAGATGGTATCTCATTGTGGTTTTGATTTGCATTTCTCTGATGGCCAGTGATGATGAGCATTTTTTCATGTGTCTGTTGGCTGTATGAATGTCTTCTTTTGAGAAATGTCTGTTCATGTCCTTTGCCCACTTTTTGATGGGGTTGTTTGTTTTTTTCTTGTAAATTTGTTTGAGTTCTTTGTAGGTTCTGGATATTAGCCCTTTGTCAGATGTGTAGATTGCAAAAATTTTCTCCCATTCTGTAGGTTGCCTGTTCACTCTGATGGTAGTGTCTTTTGCTGTGCAGAAGCTCTTTAGTTTAATGAGATCCCATTTGTCAATTTTGGCTTTTGCTGCCGTTGCTTTTGGTGTTTTAGACATGAAATCTTTGCCCATGCCTATGTCCTGAATGGTACTACCTAGGTTTTCCTCTAGGATTTTTATGGTATTAGGTCTAACATTTAAGTCTCTAATCCATCTTGAATTAATTTTCGTATAAGGAGTAAGGAAAGGATCCAGTTTCAGCTTTCTACTTATGGCTAGCCAATTTTCCCAGCACCATTTATTAAATAGGGAATCCTTTCCCCATTTCTTGTTTCTCTCAGGTTTGTCAAAGATCAGATGGCTGTAGATGTGTGGATTTATTTCTGAGGACTCTGTTCTGTTCCATTGGTCTATATCTCTGTTTTGGTACCAGTACCATGCTGTTTTGGTTACTGTAGCCTTGTAGTATAGTTTGAAGTCAGGTAGCGTGATGCCTCCAGCTTTGTTCTTTTGACTTAGGATTGTCTTGGAGATGCGGGCTCTTTTTTGGTTCCGTATGAACTTTAAAGCAGTTTTTTTCCAATTCTGTGAAGAAACTCATTGGTAGCTTGATGGGGATGGCATTGAATCTATAAATTACCTTGGGCAGTATGGCCATTTTCACAATATTGATTCTTCCTATCCATGAGCATGGTATGTTCTTCCATTTGTTTGTGTCCTCTTTTATTTCACTGAGCAATGGTTTGTAGTTCTCCTTGAAGAGGTCCTTTACATCCCTTGTAAGTTGGATTCCTAGGTATTTTATTCTCTTTGAAGCAATTGTGAATGGAAGTTCATTCCTGATTTGGCTCTCTGTTTGTCTGTTACTGGTGTATAAGAATGCTTTGTGATTTTTGCACATTAATTTTGTATCCTGAGACTTTGCTGAAGTTGCTTATCAGCTTAAGGAGATTTTGGGCTGAGACAATGGGGTTTTCTAAATATACAATCATGTCATCTGCAAACAGGGACAATTTGACTTCTTCTTTTCCTAACTGAATACCCTTGATTTCTTTCTCTTGCCTGATTGCCCTAGCCAGAACTTCCAACACTATGTTGAATAGGAGTGGTGAGAGAGGGCATCCCTGTCTTGTGCCAGTTTTCAAAGGGAATTTTTCCAGTTTTTGCCCATTCAGTATGATATTGGCTGTGGGTTTGTCATAAATAGCTCTTATTATTTTGAGGTACGTTCCATCAATACCGAATTTATTGAGCGTTTTTAGCATGAAGGGCTGTTGAATTTTGTCAAAAGCCTTTTCTGCATCAATTGAGATAATCATGTGGTTCTTGTCTTTGGTTCTGTTTATATGCTGGATTATGTTTATTGATTTGCGAATGTTGAACCAGCCTTGCATCCCAGGGATGAAGCCCACTTGATCATGGTGGATAAGCTTTTTGATGTGTTGCTGAATCCGGTTTGCCAGTATTTTATTGAGGATTTTTGCATCGATGTTCATCAGGGATATTGGTCTAAAATTCTCTTTTTTTGTTGTGTCTCTGCCAGGCTTTGGTATCAGGATGATGTTGGCCTCATAAAATGAGTTAGGGAGGATTCCCTCTTTTTCTATTGATTGGAATAGTTTCAGAAGGAATGGTACCAACTCCTCTTTGTACCTCTGGTAGAATTCAGCTGTGAATCCATCTGGTCCTGGGCTTTTTTTGGTTGGTAGGCTATTAATTGTTGCCTCAATTTCAGAGCCTGCTATTGGTCTATTCAGGGATTCAACTTCTTCCTGGTTTAGTCTTGGAAGAGTGTAAGTGTCCAGGAAATTATCCATTTCTTCTAGATTTTCCAGTTTATTTGCGTAGAGGTGTTTATAGTATTCTCTGATGGTAGTTTGTATTTCTCTGTGGGGTCGGTGGTGATATCCCCTTGATCATTTTTAATTGCGTCGATTTGATTCTTCTCTCTTTTCTTCTTTATTAGTCTGGCTAGTGGTCTGTCAATTTTGTTGATCTTTTCAAAAAACCAACTCCTGGATTCATTGATTTTTTGGAGGGTTTTTTGTGTCTCTATCTCCTTCAGTTCTGCTCTGATCTTAGTTATTTCTTGCCTTCTGCTAGCTTTCGAATGTGTTTGCTCTTGCTTCTCTAGTTCTTTTAATTGCGATGTTAGAGTGTCAATTTTAGATCTTTCCTGCTTTCTCTTGTGGGCGTTTAGTGCTATAAATTTCCCTCTACACACTGCTTTAAATGTGTCCCAGAGATTCTGGTATGTTGTATCTTTGTTCTCATTGGTTTCAAAGAACATCTTTATTTCTGCCTTCATTTCGTTATGTACCCAGTAGTCATTCAGGAGCAGGTTGTTCAGTTTCCATGTAGTTGAGTGGTTTTGAGTGAGTTTCTTAGTCCTGAGTTCTAGTTTGATTGCACTGTGGTCTGAGAGACAGTTTGTTATAATTTCTGTTCTTGTACATTTGCTGAGGAGTGCTTTACTTCCAATTACGTGGTCAATTTTGGAGTAAGTACGATGTGGTGCTGAGAAGAATGTATATTCTGTTGATTTGGGGTGGAGAGTTCTATAGATGTCTATTAGGTCTGCTTGCTGCAGAGATGAGTTCAATTCCTGGATATCCTTGTTGACTTTCTGTCTCGTTGATCTGTCTAATGTTGACAGTGGAGTGTTGAAGTCTCCCATTATTATTGTATGGGAGTCTAAGTCTCTTTGTAAGTCTCTAAGGACTTGCTTTATGAATCTGGGTGCTCCTGTATTGGGTGCATATATATTTAGGATAGTTAGCTCTTCCTGTTGAATTGATCCCTTTACCATTATGTAATGGCCTTCTTTGTCTCTTTTGATCTTTGATGGTTTAAAGTCTGTTTTATCAGAGACTAGTATTGCAACCCCGCTTTTTTTTGTTCTCCATTTGCTTGGTAAATCTTCCTCCATCCCTTTATTTTGAGCCTATGTATGTCTCTGCGTGTGAGATGGGTCTCCTGAATACAGCAGACTGATGGGTCTTGACTCTTTATCCAGTTTGCCAGTCTGTGTCTTTTAATTGGAGCATTTAGTCCATTTACATTTAAGGTTAATATTGTTATGTGTGAACTTGATCCTGCCATTATGATATTAACTGGTTATTTTGCTCATTAGTTGATGCAGTTTCTTCCTAGCCTCAATGGTCTTTACATTTTGGCATGTTTTTGCAATGGCTGGTACCGGTTGTTCCTTTCCACGTTTAGTGCTTCCTTCAGGATCTCTTGTAAGGCAGGCCTAGTGGTGACAAAATCTCTAAGCATTTGCTTATCTGTAAAGGATTTTATTTCTCCTTCACTTATGAAACTTAGTTTGGCTGGATATGAAATTCTGGGTTTAAAATTCTTTTCTTTAAGAATGTTGAATATTGGCCCCCACTCTCTTCTGGCTTGTAGAGTTTCTGCTGAGAGATCTGCTGTTAGTCTGATGGGCTTCCCTTTGTGGGTAACCCGACCTTTCTCTCTGGCTGCCCTTAAGATTTTTTCCTTCATTTCAACTTTGGTGAATCTGGCAATTATGTGTCTTGGAGTTGCTCTTCTCGAGGAGTATCTTTGTGGCGTTCTCTGTATTTCCTGGATTTGAATGTTGGCCTGCCCTACTAGGTTGGGGAAGTTCTCCTGGATGATATCCTGAAGAGTGTTTTCCAACTTGGTTCCATTTTCCCCCTCACTTTCAGGCACCCCAATCAGACGTAGATTTGGTCTTTTTACATAATCCCATACTTCTTGCAGGCTTTGTTCGTTTCTTTTTCTTCTTTTTTCTTTTGGTTTCTCTTCTCGCTTCATTTCATTCATTTGATCCTCAATCGCTGATACTCTTTCTTCCAGTTGATCGAGTCGGTTACTTAAGCTTGTGCATTTGTCACGTATTTCTCGTGTCATGGTTTTCATCTCTTTCATTTCGTTTAGGACCTTCTCTGCATTAATTACTCTAGCCATCAATTCTTCCACTTTTTTTTCAAGATTTTTAGTTTCTTTGCGCTGGGTACGTAATTCCTCCTTTAGCTCTGAGAAATTTGATGGACTGAAGCCTTCTTCTCTCATCTCATCAAAGTCATTCTCCGTCCAGCTTTGATCCGTTGCTGGCGATGAGCTGCGCTCCTTTGCCGGGGGAGATGCGCTCTTATTTTTTGAGTTTCCAGCTTTTCTGCCCTGCTTTTTCCCCATCTTTGTGGTTTTATCTGCCTCTGGTCTTTGATGATGGTGATGTACTGATGGGGTTTTGGTGTAGGTGTCCTTCCTGTTTGATAGTTTTCCTTCTAACAGTCAGGACCCTCAGCTGTAGGTCTGTTGGAGATTGCTTGAGGTCCACTCCAGACCCTGTTTGCCTGGGTATCAGCAGCAGAGGCTGCAGAAGATAGAATATTTCTGAACAGCGAGTGTACCTGTCTGATTCTTGCTTTGGAAGCTTCCTCTCAGGGATGTACTCCTCCCTGTGAGGTGTGGGGTGTCAGACTGCCCCTAGTGGGGGATGTCTCCCAGTTAGGCTACTCAGGGGTCAGGGACCCACTTGAGCAGGGAGTCTGTCCCTTCTCAGATCTCAACCTCCGTGTTGGGAGATCCACTGCTCTCTTCAAAGCTGTCAGACAGAGTCGTTTGCGTCTGTGCAGAGGTGTCTGTGTGTCTTAGTTTACTGTGCCCTGTCCCCAGAGGTGGAGTCTACAGAGACAGGCAGGTTTCCTTGAGCTGCTGTGAGCTCCACCCAGTTCGAGCTTCCCAGCAGCTTTGTTTACCTACTTAAGCCTCAGCAATGGCGGGCGCCCCTCCCCCAGCCTCGCTGCTGCCTTGCCGGTAGATCACAGACTGCTGCGCTAGCAACGAGGGAGGCTCCGTGGGTGTGGGACCCTCCCGGCCAGGTGTGGGATATGATCTCCTGGTGCGCCTGTTTCCTAAAGCGCAGTATTGGGGTGGGAGTTACCCGATTTTCCAGGTGTTGTGTGTCTCAGTTCCCCTGGCTAGGAAAAGGGACTCCCTTCCCCCTTGCGCTTCCCAGGTGAGGCAATGCCTCGCCCTGCTTCAGCTGTGGCTGGTCGGGCTGCAGCAGCTGACCAGCTCCGATCGTCCGGCACTCCCCAGTGAGATGAACCCAGTACCTCAGTTGAAAATGCAGAAATCACCGGTCTTCTGTGTCGCTCGCGCTGGGAGTTGGAGACTGGAGCTGCTCCTATTCGGCCATCTTGCTCCGCCCCCGCCTTGCTAATTTTTAAAATTTTTTTGTAGAGACAGGGTCTCACTGTGTTGCCCAGGTGGGTCTCCAACTCCTTGGCTCAAGTGATCCTCCCACCTTAGGCCCTCCTAAACTGCTGGGATTACAGGCATTAGCCATCATACCCAGCTTCAAACCTGTACTTTTAATCCAAACTTTTCTCTCCAAGCTACAATGACGTATTTAGCGCCTTACTAGACATTTCCATTTGGAAGTTCTATGCAACATCTTCTTCAGTATAAAACGTAACTCATCTTTCTTCCCAAGCCTGATTTTACCATAGTGTTCCTATCTTAGTAAATGGTTATATCTATCCAACTGCTCAAGTCAAAATCTGGTAGTAATTCTTTTCTTATTCCTTACCTTCATGTCTTCATCCAATCATTAACTCTCTCATATAATTCTTAAATTAATCCACTTTTCTCCATCCTTGCTCTACCATCCTAGTTTACCATTATTTTTATCTCATATAATTTCAACAGTCTTTTAACAGGTTTTCAGTAATGAACTCACCATTCTGAAGTCACTGAGATCTTTAAAAAATGCACATTTTGATTACGTCACTCCCTTACCCTTTAATGGCTTTCTACTACCCTTAGACTAAAGCCCAACATTTTAAACACAGTTTGAGAGACGGTATTTACCTCTGTATCGTTATCTTCTATCACTTCCTTCTTCCCTATTTTCTGCTCTAGTCAGACTGACTTTTCTTTCTCTCTCATTCTCTCTCTTTTATTCTTCCCCTGAGACAGGGTCTCATCCTGTCACCCAGGTTGGAGTGCAGAGACGTGATCTCGGCTCACTGCAACCTTTGCTTCCCAGACTCAAGCGATTTTCCAGACTCAGCCTCCTGAGTAGCTGGGACTACAGGCATGTGCCACCATGCCCTGCTAATTTTTTTGGTATTTTCTGTAGAAATGGGGTTTCGCTATGTTGCCCAGGGTGGTCTTGAACTCCTGAGTTCAAAGTGATCTAGCTGCCTCAGCCTCCCACAGTGCTGAGATTACAGATGTGAGCCACCGCGTCCAACCCAGACTGTCTTTTCTTTAGTTCCTTATGTACAGTGCCTTCTCCCTTATCACCAGGCTTTCAAACATGTTATTAACACCTCTGCTCAGGCCACTTACATTTATTCTCTTCCTCGAATTCTGACTTATCTTTCAGGTTTTCAGCTTAAATGTCACTTCTACAATAGTGAGTTTTTTCCTGCCCCTATAATATCCCTCCATAGCACCTTTTACCTCCCATTCCATCACATGTGTAAATTAGTCATCGGTATTTCTGAATTTCCTTTGAGACTATACTATGAGCACTATAAAAGCAGGGATAATGTTAGTCTCATACACCATTGTGCCCCCAACTGCCTGGCACATGGTTTTGCATTTCAAGAATTGAAAAGTATGGTGACATCATTAAACAGAAATAGAGAATTCAGAAAGTAGAGTAGATTTGGGAAGCCCAGCAAAATGTGGTAAAAAATAGGTGTTTGGTTATTTACATAACCAGTGAAAGGCAAACTGGAGAATTGAGTAATATCTAACTCTACATTTATGCAAGAATAACTTTACTTTCTTTAAACAATGGATCTTTAAACAATTAAAATACTTATTAATCCCAAGTTGCAAA
Source organism: Macaca thibetana thibetana (assembly GCF_024542745.1). Lineage (NCBI taxonomy): Eukaryota > Metazoa > Chordata > Mammalia > Primates > Cercopithecidae > Macaca > Macaca thibetana. The sequence continues at coordinate 57,165,513 of NC_065584.1, read as the reverse complement.
CAGTGGTTCAAGTAGAAAACAATTTTATGTATGGCTGGTTTATTTAATATTTCCACTTCAAGTTCATTTAACATTCCACTAAATATTCACTGGGTACTCACGACATGACAGGATTATGCTATACACCAGGCAACGGGGAAATAAAGATTGGAGTTTAAAGACTGTTTAATGACTATTTCTATTAAATACATACATAGATATGATGGTGTATTAACTAAGAGAGGAGGCTCTGGAGTTTGCCTGGATCTAAATCCTGGTTCCATTTCCTATTTGCCATATGATGCTGGGCAAATTACTTCCATTTTTTGTCCCTCGTTTCCTCATTTATAAAACAGGGATATTAATGGTACCTACTACAAAGGACTGTTTTGATATTAGATGAGTTAACACAGAAATTATTTGGCGTAACACGTGGCACACACTGAGTACCCAATGAGTGCTAGTAGTTACTATAATATTTATTTATTTAAAGACAAAAGTCTCACTCTGTTGCCCGGGCTGGCGTGCAATGGAACAATTTCAGCTCACTGCAATCTCTGCCTCCTGGGTTGAAGAGCTCCTCCTGCCTCAGACTCCCAAGTAGCTGGGACTACAGGTGCCTGCCACCACACCCAGCTAATTTTTGTATTTTTTTCAAGTAGAGATAGGGTTTTACCACGTTGGCCAGCTGGTCTTGAACTCCTAACCTCAAGTGACCTGTCCATCTTGGCCTCCCAAAGTGCTGGGATTACAGGAGTGTCTGGCCCATAGTATGATATTTATAGGAAATAATTTAAAACTGAAGAACAGGAAATAGAAAATTCCCTTTAGTGAAGATAGAGATATAAGGGAAATAAAGGCTAAAAAGGACATGAAGAGACAGATTCAGAAAAACTTAGGAAAAAAATAGAATCATAAAAGGAGAAGAAGGAACACAAGGAGAGAAAGAGACTGGTGAAAAAATATAGTTGTGCTATATACAGTCATAAGTAGATACCTGTTAATGAAGAGGAAGTCTCTCATTCCTGATTTCCTGACAAGTTGTGTTGTTATAGAAAATACATTACGTGCCAGGCACGGTGGCTCACGCCTGTAATCCCAACACTTTGGGAGGCTGAGGTGGGTGGATCATGATGTCAAGAGATCAAGAACATCCTGGCCAACATGGTGAAACCCTGTCTCTAGTAAAAATACAAAACTTAGCCGAGTGTGGTGGCAGGAGCCTGTAGTCCCAGCCACTCAGGAGGCTGAGGCAGAAGAATCAATTGAACCCAGGAGGCGGAGGCTGCAGTGAGCCGAAATTGTGCTACTGCACTCCAACCTGGTAACAGAGTGAGACTCCCTCTCAAAAAAAAGAAAAAAGAAAATACATTAAAAATAATTCTATAATGTTTTCAGAGAAGGCAAGCATGGTTATGAATAGCCCTACAACTAATTATATAAGAAATAATAGTTTTGAAATACTGAAAAGGATAACATTTTCCAACAGGAACTTCAGCTTCATTCTTGAAAATTATTTGTATTCTGTTAATACAAATTCAACTACAAAAATGAGCAGCTGGATTTCTAAGAAGTCTTTTTCAGAAAAAATAATACGCATATGTGTTGTGGCTATGCTTTTTTTTCCCTTAGTTGAAAGCAAGGCTCTTAAAACCTTTATTTCCTTGGAAACAGATGTTCTTTATATATATCCCATAGAAAGATCAAACTCACTACAGAAGCTGAGGTCCAGAGAAAAGGGCAATCACCAAAAGGGAAAGCACCTCTGCATTGCTGCAGAGGGACACCTAATTTCAATCTCAGCTACCAAAACTTCAGGCTAACCAAACTAAGAACATAAAAAGAGAGTGTGTTAAGAACTAATCCTAGTTCTGAGGAGAACTAGGATAAAAAAAGTATCAACTGATAATTATGTGCAGGAAAGGTGTAGTTTACACTATTAATCTCTGTAGCTAAGCCTGTTTTAACTAAGCGAAAAGATGGACTCAGAAAACAAAGAAAAAAAAGCAAACTTTAGGCCTTATAAAACATTTGTTTTCAACTATGAGACTGCAAACACTTCCTTACCTCAAAGTCGTCATCATCTGCTTCAGTGTAATGTGCATGGTTATCTGGATTGTTCACTCTGTCTAACAGTTCAACCGCTAGGGCTCTAGAGAGACCTGGCTGCGCAACAAAAGTGTGCTAAAAGAAAACAAAATGAAATTTCATGAGCATGCCTTTATGTCTATGGTTTAAAGAAAATGCTATCTTCATTTTTTCATTCGGTAACTAGCAGAGACAAGTATATGGGAGTCTACTAATATAAATAAACTGTCTTAGTAAAAATATTCATCAGAGAATCCATAATTACATATTATATAAAACTGAAGAGCCTTTGTAAATTTAGAAAGTAATTTCTTTTTGTAAAGTTATCTAATCTATATTAAGTTCTAAAATTATATAGATTAGATATGGCTATATCAATGACATTCATTACTCATATCACTATACTGATGCAAATGAATACTGTGGTATGGTCCATAACCACAATAAGAAAAAAGCATGTATATCCTATATTTGCATACATTTAATTCTGTAAAATTATGTTAATGTACAAAGACGTATATAATTGAATACTGGCATTTCAGTAAAGCTTTCTTAGGTTGTTGTAATCATTGACTATTTCTAATATAAAAGTGTTTTAGACACACACATATGCAGAGTATTCTATACATTCATATTAGAAGCCAAGAAATGTAATTCATTTTAGCTAAGGGCAACATTTTAAAGTTTTCTCTAAGGCAGGGGTGAGCAAACTACAGCCCATGGGGAAAATCTAGTGCACTGACCGCCTCTTTTTGTAAATAGTTTTACTGAGTATTAAAATTATACCCACATGTGTACAACTGTTTATGGCTGCTTCTGGGCTATAATGGCAGAACTCAGTAGTTGTGGCAGACGCTGTATGGCCCACAAAGTTTAAAATATTTACTATGTGAACTGCCTATAGAAAATTTGCTGGCTGGGCATGGTGGCTCATGCCTGTAATCCCAGCACTTTGGGAGGCTGAGGCGGGTGGATCACGTGAGGTCAGGAGTTCAAGACCAGCTTGGCCAACATGGTGAAACCCTGTCTCTACTAAAAATACAAAAATAAGCCAGGTGGTAGTGGCATGCGCTTGTAATCTCAGCTACTCGGGAGGCTGAGGCAGGAGAATGGTTTGATCCTGGGGAGCTGGGGCGGAGGTTGCAGTGAGCTGAGATCGTGTCACTGCACTCCAGCCTGGGCAACAGAGTGAGACCCTGTTTCCAAAAAAAAAAAAAAAAAAAACAGAAAGTTTGCTGACCCCTGCTGTAAGAGATCGCTAACATTTTTATATTAAAAACCTAAATACTTTTGTTCCACTGATATGTCTAATTTACAACTACAGGAAATCCCCTTGTAATTTCAATGACTTACAGTCAGAAGTCTTTCAGCAGTTGGTCTTTTTTTTGGGTTTTTGGTTAGTGCTATTTTGACAAAATTATGGAATGTTGATGACCTTCAAATAAAAAGAGATGTACAAAAATATTTCACTACTATATTTTGGTGTTAGTAAATAACATTAACTTAGGAACAGTTAGTAAGTCTAAAACACCATGATTTTTTTATTGGGCCACTTAGTTAAAGTACAATATATTCCTTGGAAACAACTGTGTCAGTTTTGTCTTTTAAATAAAATACAATTAAATAACAGAACAGTAATATACAACCATAAAAATTACACTAACAATCAGAAATGGATAGGCTGTATCATTTATATATGACCTAATTTTCTAGGTACTACTTAGGAGTCTAAATGTCCTTTTCTCATTGCATAATTTACCTAGTATGTAAATGTTGTGCTATACCAAAAGAGTTGGATGGCACAAAAGGCAGGCACGGGATAATATAAGAGACTATTTAAATCCCAAAGAGACTAATTAATTTCTTAGAAAAAAACGCAAAGAGGAGGGAGCAATTTTAGCAACCAGAAGGGTTTTCTGCCACCTTCACTGACGAAGTGGGGAAAGGGAGAAGACATAAATTAAAGGTATCACATTTTGATTATTGATAAATGACACAAAAAGGTATTTCTACCATTGCCAAGATTCCACTGGAGAGAATGGACAAGAACTAAAGGGATGAAATAACCATATTTATCAGCAACGACAACAACCACACACCAGTTCTGTGCAGAGAAATCAAATCACTATATCGCATTTGATGGCTCGTGACAGAGATAACATGGAGTCAGACAGTATCGGGACTGGCAAAGATTCTCCAATGGTAACAACTGCTCTGAAATCTGACTGTGAATTTAGCATTTATAGCGAACATTCATTCATTCCTGAATGAATATCAGTCATTTCTTCCATAAAACCATTCAGTTCCAGATGTCTAGGAACTTAGGGCAACAGGAAATAGGAAGGACCCAGTGTCAATACTGTTAGCAGCAGAATATAAACTCCTTTCTCTACACAGTGTGATTTGCTGTTCTTTCCTGTCATCATCCCCAGAATGGCTGGAGTCCTAAATAAAATAAGACAGACTACTGAAACATAAAGCAGTGGTTGAGAACCTGTTTGTGGGGAGGGGCCTCTTAGAATCTGAAATAAGCTATAGACTGTCTTCTCAGAAAAATGGATATACATACAGAATTTTGGGGGCTCACAATTCCTCAAAGATCCATGTAATCTAGATAAAGAATTCCAGAATTTAAGAATTCGGAAACTTACTCACACGGCTTCTTTTATTAAATGCATGGGGAAGATATTACCAGAAAAATAATCTTTAATTTGTATTAACCAATTGATGACATCTTTTTGGACTATAAAGATAGGTAAACTGCTTTACTTTGTAAGAGAAGAGATCAAGATGAAAATAAGTAATAAACATTTTGAGTATTACCGAAGGAAGAGAGGGAAAAACCAACAGAGACTGATTTTAAGTGTCATGGTATCTGGGAACCCTTTTCATATCACCTTCCATGAAAGTCAATGTGAAATTAATGGAAGTAAAGGAATACAGGGCAAAAATAGATGATTCTTCAAAATCTTCATGTATTCACTTCTAATTCTTTCCTCACCACATTTCTTACCCAATCTGCCAAAGAGCTAAGAAAGTATTGAATTTTATGAGAATATTGGATTATAAAGAACACTGGGCCGGGTGAGGTGGCCCACGCCTGTAATCCCAGCACTTTGGGAGGCCGAGGTGGGTGGATTACGGGGTCAAGAGACTGAGACCATTCTGGCCAACATGGTGAAAACCCATCTCTACTAAAAATACAAAAATTAGCTGGGTGTGGTGGCACGTGCCTATAGTCCCAGCTACTTGGGAGGCCGAGACAGGAGAATCGCTTGAACCCGGGAGGCAGAGGTTGCATTGAGCCAAGATTGTGCCACTGTACTACAGCCTGGCGATAGAGAGAGACACTGTCTCCAAAAAAAAGAAAGAAACACTGGGCTGGGCACAGTAGCTCACATCTGTAATCCTAGTACTTTTGGAGACTGAAGTGGGAGGATCTCTTGAGGCCAGGAGTTTGAGACCAGCCTGGGCAACATAGTGAGACCCTGTTTCTACAACAAACAAAACTTAGCCAGGTGTGGTGGCACATCCTATAGTCCCAGCTACTCAGGAGGCAAAGGAGGGAGGATCTCTTCAGCCCAGGATTTTGAGGTTGCAGTGAGCTATGATCATGACACTGCACTACAGCCTGGATAACACAGCAAAATCCTGTCTCAAAGAAAAAAAAAAAAAAAAAAAAAGAAATATCAGAAAATAAATCTAGATCCTTGCCATAGGTCTGCAAGCAAATCAGCTGTGTAGCTTTGACAAAACTGCTTAATGTCTATGAACTTCTGTTTAATTATCTATAAAATATAGGAACTGAATCTACACCCCTTTCGATTGTAAAATTCTATAAAACATATATTCTTTAACTCACCATTTTGTTTTGTCCTTTAGTTTGGGAGGTTGAAAATTACTTTTTGACATTAAGAAGAGAGCCCTGAAATAAAAATTATAGTTAAAGAACAATATCAAAATTACTACATCTAACAATTAGAATGAATACTCTGTAATGAATTTATACAAGACTACCACATAAGTGGGCAATGATAAAAACTACTATGGGATATAGAAATTAAATTTTTAATACTTTATAAGCCTACAAAAAATTTCTCGACTACAGAGGAGATTTTTAAATTTCCAACAAGCCCTTATTCACAAAGCAAACCTACCAAACATTGGAAAAGAGTTTTCCTACTATACTGTTACATATGTAACCCATATTATATCTTAAGCACATGTCTATATAATTGTATATAACTCTCTAATACATAGAGATGACATGTTCCCCTAACATTAGGTTGCATATTTAACCAAAGACTGGCTCCATATTTCTTTTGGGTGTACAGGCAAATTATATCCATTTCCTGATTGTTTTCCTTTTTTGGACAATGGTTTCCCATATTCTCTTGGTATATTAAATACACAAACCAATCTACAAGAGAACTTTGTCTATAAACTCACGTGTGACCCATTTTCTTTTGGGCTATGGGGGTAGTATGATAGAGGATTTAAGAAGTTCTAAAATGCTCTATTTCAGCATTTCCTACAGAAATCCCAGGTTTCTAAGCAAATTCCTTATTCTTTTTTAGCATAACAAATACATTTTTCCTTTTTAAAAATTAAATGATTCAAAGGAAAAATTTTAAAAAATCTATATTCCCACCATTCTATTATTTAACATTTTCTAAACTTTAAAAAGTTTCTAATGTTTTTAGTCTTTATCTAAATGCTTACCAATTGCATTATATTTACATTAGTATTTATAATTTTTTCCATTAATAATCAATTTTCCATTTTGCTTTGGTTCATATATATGTAACCGCTCCCCTTAACTGCTAAATAATTAGATTAGCAATTGATCAACTACTACATATTTAGATTTTTTCCCTTGTTATCCTGAAATGCATAATTCTTAGCATTTTCTTAGATTATTTCTGAAGTATAATCCCCTAAACAGTGGAATCACTGAAACATTTGTATTGTCCTTAATAAATAACATCAAAGTGTTTTCCAAAAGGTCTGTACTTATCAGCATTCTAGCTAAAAGTAGGTATCTTTTAATATATATTATCTTTAGCTGCTTATGAGGTCAAATAGATTCCCATATCTGGTACTTGCTCATAAACCTTAATCTATCTTTTTCTTGTAGTCTTTGAATGATTTCCTTATATAGTATATATTAATCAGTTGCCGATTATGTTAGTAAAACACTTTTACCATTCTGTTAATTTTTTTTTAGCTTCATATCATTTATTTTTAAAGTGTCAATTTTAGCCTAATCTATCTTTTCCTTCAAAGTATCAAAAAACTTTTCAGAAGCCCTCAAATATTTTTTTCTGAGACAATACATCCTAGAATGTAAATGATAATTATATTCAGCACAGACACCTCTTCGTTATTCCTCGACAAAATAAAAAGAAACAAAATCAAATATAACTAGAAAAGTTTCATCTGCATTCTATCATTTACTTATAATTCCACATAGGACAAAAAAAAAAAAAAAAAAAGATGAATTGATAAAAGAATGAACAGGAAGACTCAAAGAGTCTTAAAAGAATGTTAACTGTCATATCCTAGTGCGATTATTAAGGGAAATTTGTTTTATGGAAAAGCTTCAAACAGTGTGGAAAATTTACTCTTATGCTGTTTTAGGAGCAGCAATACAAGACAGGTTTTTTTTTTTTATTTTAAAGACTAATCAAGTACAGTAGTGAGAAGGAGAAGAAGAGCAGAACAAGGAGCTTGATCTGTAATTGTGAAAAATGAATTGAGATAACTATCTTCGGACTAGCCCACAATAGGTTTTGGATGAGATTATCCCTAAATCCCTTACAACACCTTTACTATTTTTCATTCTTAAAAATGAGCTTGATGCTGAGTTATCAGCATTTCACTTTCCCCATAGACTTGATCAATAACTGGATAATTATAAATAATGAGAACACCTCATTGGGTGGAGATCAAACATAGGTGGTTGAAGTTCTCCAAGTTCAATTGCTGTTATTCCTACTGCCCAGATATCACAGAGTTGGTTGTAGCCACCATTCTTCTCTACTGCTGCAACTTCTGGGGCCATCCTAGAAGGAATCAATGAATACAACATTTTTGTTGTTAAATATTGATCTGAATCTGTTACTTCCTGTTATAATCACTAGGCTTGTTGAAGGGAAGGAGGCTGAGACATGTTTACCAGAAAAGAAGAAACATTACTAAGTAAAGGCTTAAATCTCTATTTCACACACATACACACTTTTAAAACTAATTAAGAATCTTGAATGCCCTCCTCTGAATGTTTATGTTCTAAGGAAAAATCTTGTTTTAGTTTAGTTTCTGTTTTTGTGAATCTTGTTATATAATATGCAAAAAGAAAAAGAATACTTAAATCCCTGTGAAGGTCAAAGAAAAGTTCCCAAAGGAGGTGAGACTTCTAAGTAAGGTGCGGAGCCTGGACATTTCAGTGAGAGGAAACGAGTACAGATTTAGGGAGACCAGGAAACCTGACACGACAGTGCTCAATGTATCACCTGCAAACTGATAAGGGGCCATACATTGCTGGCTACCAGTCTGTAGTAAATACAGAAATGGAGAGTAAGCATTTATGCTTGTCCAAATGCATACATTCATTTTTATCTTATTTTACAAATAAGTCTGTAATGGACAGGAAGTAACACATGGTTTGAGAAAGTCTAGAAAGTATTTGGACAAGAAATTTCAGAAGTAGAGGCTAGATTATAAATCATCTACTGATTAAACAAAAAAGGTTAGACTTTATCATGAAAATGATGGGGACCCAATGAAAGATTCAATTACGAGGGCAAACAATCTAAAACTTCATGGCAAGATGAAGGATAGTGTGAAATCAGGTGAAGCCAGTCAGGCAGACATGTTAGAGGTCTGTTTCAAAAATACAAGGGGAAAAAAACCCCCAAGAACTTTTCAAAGACAGTAGCAGAGGGAACAGAATGAAAGGGGTTAACTTAAGATATAGATCTGAGGAGGAAATGCTTGTGGATATTGAAATAGAGCTATTATTGAACAACTGTTGAATATGCAGAAGACTGAAGGGGGAGTTATATGTTTGGGAATCAGTACTGTAGAAGGCATCTGAAGTTATAAAGTGTAGATGATACTGTTCAGGGGAAATATTCTTTTATCTTTTCAAACATTTACTAACTTAACTTCAAATAATTTGAATTGAATATCCACAAGGGACAAGTTGCTTTTATATGTACTTAGGCTACAAAAAGTTATATTAACACACTGTCTCTCAAATTAAGTGTGGTTAGGATATAAAGTATGTATACTAAAAATGTGAACAGGTAGATGTGTACTATATGCAAGTGCTACAAACATAATAATGGATATAGGAGTAAGGAGAAGTAAACAATCACCATGGAGCAAGATAACTGAAGGCAAGTTTCACAGAGGAAAGAGGCTGAGGTGCAGCCCAGAGAAAGCAAACAGGATTCATCTCCTCTACCCACTGGAATCAGTTAGTGGTGGTGGCTAACCAGAATGTCAAGTTGACTATGACTGTTGCACTTCCTGGCTCAGGGGGAAACTGTATTCAATCAGTTGGCCATAGCTATAGAATGGTAGAGAGCGTGGCCCTCTCAAGAATGGGGATAGCTTAAGATAACACAGAAAAATGGTAACTTAGGGAAGCAGTAAAGAAAGCTAAAGTAGTAGTATTTCACCTGATACAGTCAGGGTACAAAAAATAGACAATTTAGACTAGAAGAGTATTCACAAAAAGGACAGTCATAGAGAGTGAGGGACTCTGATGTCACTAAGGAAATCCTATAGGTTATCTAACTCACCTATATCTTCATTTAACTTTTATTTAACTGATACTTATTGAGGCTTTTTTCCCGTTAAAGTGATATGTGTTGACTGAAAAGAATTTGGAATATGTGAAAAAATATGGAAGAAAAGAAGTTAAGCATGATCCCACTCAAAGAGAGCTCCTGTTTCACATATTTTCATCCATGATTTTTACACACACACACCTTTTATAAAATGTTATCATATTGCATATACTACTTGGAGTCTTGCTTTTTAAAATTAACAGCATATCATGAACAGTAGCATATTATTCCACTGAACTGAATAAATGTAATTCCCTTAACTAATTCCTGTTGTATATTATTTTCCCTCAATTTTTATCATTAAAACAGTGTGATAAAGCTTATCATATATAAATCTGTATGCCTCTCTAATAAATTACTAGATGTGGAATTACTGAGAATAAAGAAGATAAACATTGCTTAAAGTTACTGATAAACATTACCATCAAATTATGCTTCAAAATTGTTCTACCAATTTCTTTTTTTTTTTCCTTCAACTTTTAAGTTCCAGGGTACATGTGCAAGACGTGCAGGTTTTTTACACAGGTAAATGTGTGCCATGGTGGTTTGCTGCACAGATTAACCCATCATGTTGGTATCACTATTAAGCCAGCATCCATTAGCTATTCTTCCTGATGCTCTTCCTCCCTAACCCCTATTCTACCAATTTCTACTCTCACTGCCAAATATTTAGTAATAGCAAGTATGCCCATAATTCCAAACATTTTCCAATATGATAGAAAAAAGTCATTTAATTTGTTCATCAAGGGAAACAAGAATATATATATTTTTAGGTTAGTCAAGTGAAGCACTGAGAGCAAAGAAGGAACAAAGAATAGGGGCTGCATGCCCCTAGCCATGACCTGCAGGCCATTACTTAATGTAAGAAACATGAGAAAACATTTACATTTGCCTATTTACTTCAAAGACATGAAGTAATTCACATTGGAGAAAAACCCCATGAATGGAAGAAATTTGGTAAAGCCTTGAGATTCTGCAGTTCTTTTCAAAAACATAAAAGAACTCATAGTAGAGAAAAATCTCATAAATGCGATAAAGCCTTTGGATATTCCAGTTACCTTCATAACCACAAAAGTGCTCATACTGGAGAGAAACCCTATGAATGTATGGAATATGTGAAATAATTAAGTTGTCTTAGTTGCTTTCAAAGGGCTCATACTGGTGAAAAATCTTTTACATGTAAGAAATATGGTAAGGGAGTTTTTCTTTCTAGTTCCCTTCAGAAACATGAAAGAAATACTACTAGACAGAAACCCTATACATGTAAGAAATGTGGTAAAGTCTTAGTCATTTCTGCCCCATGTGAAGACATGAAAGAACACATACTAGAGAGAAATCCTGTGACTATAAAAAATGTGGTAAAGCCTTCAATCAATACAGTTCCCTTAGAAGACATGAAAGAGCTCATACTGGAGAGAAACCCTATGAATGTCAAAAATGTAGTAAATCCTCCAGTTGTTTCAGTTGCCTTCAGACATATGAGAGAACTCATACTGGTGATAAACTTTATGAATATGAAAAATGTGGTAAAACCTTCAGACATTTCAGTTCCCTTCGAACACATGAAAAAACTCATACTGGAGAGAAACTCTATGAAGGTAAAAAAAAAAAAAAAATGTGGTAAAGCCTTTAGTCGTTTCAACTACCTTGAAACCATGACAGAATTCATACTGGAGAGAAACCCTATGATTGTAAGACATGCAATAAAGCCTTCAGATATTCCAGTTCTGTATGTAAAACATGAAATAAATTATACTTCACAGAAATCCTGGGAATGTAAGGAATGTGAGAAAACATTCAATTATCTGAGTTATGTTTGAAAACATGAAAAAAATTATACTGGAGAAAAACCATATGTATATGAGAAATGTTGTAAAGCCTTTGCATGTTCCAGTTCCCTTTGAACACATTAAAAAACTCATACTGAAGAAAAACCTATGAACGTAAGGAATATGGGAAGGCATGTATTTTTGCCACTTCCCTTTGAAAATACAAAAAACTCATATTGGGGGGAAAATATGCATGTAAACAATGTGGTAATGTCCTCAGTGTTTCCAGTTCTAGATGAAGACATGAAAGAAGTCATTTCTGAAAAACCCTGTAAACATACGGAATGTGGGGATGCCTTTGTTTCTCCCAGGTACATTCAAAGACACATGATATGTGCACACTGGAGATGAATCTTATAAGAATGTATTCTTCATCTAAATCCTAGTACTTGGCAAAACAGGTAAGTTTCCATTTTAATAATTATTTCAAAAGTCATCTGAGAATGCCTATTGAAAAGAAATCTTAAAAATTTAATTTGGAAAGCCTGATGCAAATTAAACATTGACTAATGCTCAAAACATGCACATGAATGAAATGTTACACAAATTAAAAACATATTGTGTTTATCAGTGGCTCATTCTTAATGAGGATCTCTGGACTATTGATTTCCACTTATTTTCCATGAAAATATTGAGGTGAGAATTCTGTAGACACCCTTTCAGTGACAGTTAAGTGAATTCAATATGTAGTGTTTTTTTGTCAGTTAATAAAAATTTTTCTTTATATTTCTAAAAGGTTGTTGGATCTATGTATGGATGAATTAAAAATGTATTTCTAATATGTAGGTAAGATTTTTATGTAGCTTTTTAATTGGTCTGTGATTAATGTGTCATTGAAAACTGAGTCTTTGTTAATTTTGGGGATTTTCTTACTGGCCTCATGTGAAAAGTGTTGGTTACGCCTCACCAATTAGATATATTCTACCTTTCTTTTTTATGGAAAAAATACTCTCTTTTGACACAAATAAGTCTATGCCACTTTTTTGGCTAATGGAGTTGGTATTAGAAAAAAAAAGAAATCTGTAACTTCTTGTGATCCATTATCATACTTTATGATACCTAATATGTATTATTTTACTAATTGCTTCTAATGAGACATTCTTTTTATCGACTTAAAAGAACTTACATATTAAAAATATTAAACCTAGTTTGGCATATTTTAGACAATATTTCCTGTTTTTTTACTTGCCTTTTAATTTTGCTTAAGCTGGTGGACATACGTAAGTTTTAAATTTTCATGCAGTTAAATCTATCAGCATTTCCTTTTAAGGTTTTATGCTTTATGGCCAGAAAGGCTTCCTCAGCTCTTAAAGCAGATAGTTACTGATGGCTCTTTTGGTTTCATTTTTATACTTAACTATTTCCACATACCATTTTTTGACATCAGGTATGAGGTACAGAGCTACTTAAATTTATTTTCAAATAATAAATTATCCAAACACTGCCCATTAAAGAATCCAAATTGGCCAAGCACGGTGGCTCAAGCCTGTAATCTCAGCACTTTGGGAGGTGGATCACTTAAGTTTTAGACCAGGAGTTTTAGACCAGCCGAGGAGTTTTAGATGAAACCCTGTCTCTACAAAAAAAATTACAAAAAATTAGCTGGCCGTGAGTTGCATGCCTGTAGTCTCAGCTATTTCGGGGGCTGAAATGGGAGGATCATCTGGCTCCGGGAGATCAATGATGCAGTGAGCTGTGATTGTGCCACCACACTCTAGCCAGGGCGACAGAATGAAACCCCGTCTCAGAAAAAAAAGAAGAAGATAAAAAAAAGAAAAGAATCCAACCTTTCACACAAACTGCAAATGTCACCTTTATAACATTCACTATTTTAAATATTAAGGCTTTGTTATGAGGCTTTTTATTTCTATCATCTGTCAATAATGAAAGCAGTGTTTTAGAAAGATTATTTTGTCAGTAATCAGTGGAATGCACTAAGAGTGGGGTGGCTGGTAAGACTAATAGTAGGTAGGATGTAGGAGTTTTAACAACCAGGAAGAAGAATCCTAGATTAAACTTAGGTGATGGGTCAATAGGTGCAGCAAACCCATCATGGCACATGTTTACCTATGTAACAAACCTGGACATCCTACACATGTACCCCGGAACTTAAAATAAAATAAAGTAGAAAAGTCCTAGATTAAAATAGAATAAATGCCAGAAGAAAGGGTAAGAAAATTACAGGAGGCAAATCTTTTGAAAATTTCATACTTAAGAGTCCTCTCAATATAAAATCATATAGATAGTGAAAACTATTAACACTTCAACAGAGGGAAGGCTGCACCATGAATATAAGCATCAAAGTTCCCTAACCCAACCAGAACTTATGATAATATCAATGAGCACGCAAATCTCCCTATTTTTAATAATCACTTCTATTATCAAGTATCGAGGATGATCATTAAACCATGAAGAAATGAAAATGGATCAAATTCTATCACAGTAATGTCTTACCAATAAGGGGTGCCAATGAAAGATTTTCGTTTTGCAATGGTAGCTGTTATTTTTGCAGCCACACCAAAGTCAGCTGGTGAGGAAAAAACCAGAAAATTTTAGTTCTTTACAGTACATCAAACAACATTTTTACTTTCACCCTTAGGCATGGCAATATTAATAATTCAAATATTAATGTTAGAAAAATGTACATAAATTGAATACCGAAATCTCTTCTTGCTTAGTTCACAACACACTTATTAAAAAAAATTTATTGGCACTTTACTAGAATGAAAATGTACTTTATTAAGAATGAAGTTAACAAAAAATATTTTTATTATATACACAATGAAGTTAATTTGGGAAAAAGAGAAAAAAAGCATAAAAAATAAAACACATGGGAAAAACACACACCTATATTCCTTTTATCCTAATATAATAAGGATAGCATTCTGGTACTATTTTTTTTACAGTCATTTTTTCTATGTATAAACTTTTTAAGTGTTGTAGTTAAACATCATTGTATTGTAATCCCTGCTACTTGGGAGGATTAGGTGGGAGGATCGCCTGAGGCCAGGAGTCCAAGTATACCGTGAGCTATGACTGAGTCACTGTACTCCAGCCTGGACGACAGAGTGAGACCATCTCTTTCAAAACAAACAAAATAACACATAGAAATACGTGGTTGTAAAATACTAAATAAATATACAGTCCATTTTTGTCATTTAACACACCAGATTTTACTCTTACAAATTCATAGATATCAATGATTGAATAGATTTATCACAGTTTAACAGTTTTTCTATTGCTAGACTTATGTTTGCATTTTTTCTACCATAAGTAATATTATCGTTCATGCTTCAGTGAATATGGATTTTCCAACTTTAGGTTTAATTTCCTTAAAATGAGTTTTGGGAGTAAAATTACTGGATCAAAAGTTAAACATTATTGCGACTCTTGATATGAAAATGAAAAGTGTATAATGTTAATTCTCATTTAAAATTTTATAAAAATTTAACATACCTAATTTTACATCGCCATGGTCTGTCAATAAAATATTAGCACCCTAGAACAAAAAATACAAATACTATTAAATTAGCATCATAAAATTTCTTCCAATAGAATTGGCAATTTAAATGTATTAAATGAACTTACTTTGATATCTCTATGCATTTTGCCTTTAGTATGCAAATAGGCAAGACCCTAAAAGTTAAAAAAAAAAAAAAGTATCAGCAAAACTGTAAATGTGACTCCTAAATTTTCTACTTTAATTCTTATCGAATAACTAGACTGTCTATTTTGGGGAGAAAAAACCCAGGTAAGTAAATCAATGTTTACTATATTTTAAAGATTTGTTTTCGTTTTTGAGACAGAGTCTCACGCTCTTGCCCAGGCTGGAGTGCAGTGGCAGCCATTTTGGCTCACTGCAGCCTCCATCTCCTGGGTTCAAGCAATTCTCTTGCCTCAGCCTCCCAAGAGACTGAGATTACAGGCATGCACCACTATGCCTGGCTAATTTTTGTATTTTTTAGTAGAGGTGGGGTTTCACAACTCCTGACCTCAAGTGATCCACCCTCCTCGGCCTCCCAAAGTGCTGGGATTACAGGTGTGAGCCACCACACCCGGCCTGAAGATTTCTAATTTATTTTCTGATAAACATCAGAAATATTTCACTAAACACAATCAAGATACCGAACATATTCATTACCCCTAAAAGTTTCCTTATGTGATGCTCCTTTATCCCATTCTTCCCCACAACCCTCACAAACACTGATCTGCTTTCTGGCACTATAGATCAGGGTTTCAAAGTTGTTTGACTATTCTAGGTGTTTTGCATTTCCACAGCAATTTCAGAATCAGCATGCCAACTTCTTTAATAAAAAGCCTTCTCAAATTGTGACTGGAGTTGCACTGAATCTATAGATCAATTTGTGAAGAATTATCATCTTAACAGTATTGAGTCTTCTGGTCTGTGAACATGGTATAGTTCTCCATTTATTTGGGTTTTTAATTTCTCTTGGCAGTTTTGTAGTTTTCTGTATGCAGGAGTTTATGCATCTTTTATCATATTTACCCCTAAGAATGTATAACATATTCTTTATGTTATTATATGTTGTATTATTTCAATTTCTGATTGTCCGTTGCTAGTATATAGAAATCTGATTGATTTTTGTTTATTGGTAGTGAATATTACAATCTTTCTAGCCTCACTTATTAGTTCTAGTAGCTACTTTGTAGATTTTATTCCATTTTCTATTTAGATGATGATGTGGTCTGTGAATAAAGACAGTTATACGTCCTACTTTCTAATCCAGATACCTTTTATTTCATTATTTTCTCTTTTTGCACTGGCTGAAACCTCTAGGACAATGTTGAAAAGTAAGTAGTAAAGGCAGACTTCATCACTCTGTTTGAGTGAGCTTGGAGGAAAAAACATCCCGTCTTTTACCATTAAGTATGATTTTATCATAGATTTTTCACACGTACCCTTTATCAGGTTGACCAAGTTCCTTTCTATTCCTAGCGTGTTCAGAATTTTTTATCAGGAATGACTGCTGGATTTTGCTAAATGCCCTTTCTGTGTGTATTTAGATGATAATGTGGTTTTTCTTTTTTAGCTGTTAAGATGAAATGATTTTTGGATATTAAACCAACACTGCATTCTGGAATAAATTCCACTTGTTTATGATGTATTAACTTTTAAAATATATTACTGGATTACCTTTGCTAAACCTTTTATATTTAATGTTTACACCCAGGTTTATGAAGAACATTAGTCTGTAGTTTTGTTCTCTTGTAAGATTGTTGTCTAATTTTTGTGTCAGAATAATGCTGACTCAAAATGATTCGGGAGTTATTCCTCACTCTTCAATTTTCTAGAAAGGTATATATAGGATTGGCATTATTTCTTTCTTGTATGTTTGGTAGAATTGACTGTATGGCACCATCTGGCTTGGAGTTTTCTTTGTGAGAATACATATAGGATTATTCAGGTTACTTATAATTGAGTGAGTTTGGTAGTTTTTATCTCTTGTTGAAACTGCCCATTTTATCTAAGTTGTAGGCTTTATTGGCATAATACTGTTCATAATACTGTCTTGTTATTTAATATCTGTAAATTCTGTCTTGACATCCATTATTCATTTCTGATGCTGACCACTCGTTTCTTCTCTTTTTACTTTTTTCCCTGATCAATCTGTCTAGATGTTTATCATTTTTATTGCTTGTCTCAAAGAATCAGATTTTTATTTCATCAATATTCTCTATTACTATTTTTCTCCTTTCCATTTCTTTTATTTCTAATCTAATCTTTTTTTTTTCCTTTCTCTGCTTACTTTGCATTATATTTGCTCATCTTTTTCTAGCTTCTTAGGTGGAAGCTGAGGGTATTAATTTGAGAGTTTCTATTTATTGCTATAAACTTCCCTGTAAGTACAGACTGAATATCCCTTATCCAAAATGCTTGGGACCAGAAATATTCCAGATTTCACGTTTTTTAGTACTTGCAGAATATATACTGGTTAAGCATCCCTAATCAGAAAATAGAAAATACAAAATGCTCCAATGAGCATTTTCTTTGAGCATAATGTTGGACTTTCTTAAACATTTCTTGTAGGATGGGTCTGCTGGTGATTTGTTCTTTCAGTGTTTGTAAGTCTGAAAAACTCTACTTTGTCTTTGTTTTTGAAAGAGATTTTCTCTAGGAATAGAATTTTAGGTTGACAATTTCTTTCCAGTACTTTAAAGATTTTCCACTGTCTTCTCACTCATTTCTAACAATAAATCTTCCTTGTCTTTGTTCTTCTGTATATCACGAGTCCTGTTCTTAACTCTTCTAAGATGTTCTAACCAAATAAGCAATTTGATTCATGTGTCTTAGTGTAGTTTTTTTTCATGTTTTTTTTTTCTTTTTTTTGTGCTCAGGGTTTGTTGAGCACTTTGGATCTGTGGGTTCATATTAATAGTTATCATCAAATATGGACAATTTTCAGCCATCTCCCCTTTTCAGTTTGTCTCCCTTTTCTCTTTCGTTTTCCTTTTTTCTCTTTGTTCCTCTGTTCTTTTTTTTTTTTTCCCCTCATTTTTGTCCCTTTTTTTCTGTTGTCCCTTCAAGGACATCAATTATATCCATATTAGGCCATTTGAAATCGTCCTACAGTTTAATGATACTCTACATTTAGAAAAAATTATTTTTTCTTTCCATGTTTCATTCTGAATATTTTCCATCTCTATGCCCTCAAATTCAAACTAATATACATTTTTTGCAATATTTAATCATCTATTAATTTCGTCCTTTGCTAACTCCATCAGACACTGTGGTTTTCATCTCTAGAAGTTTGACTTGGGCCTTTTTTATACCTTCCATATCTCAACTTGTCAAGCATCTTAAACAGTTATTATAACTGTTTTAAAGTTTTTGTCTGCTAATTCTAGCATCTCTGTCAGTGCGGGTTGGTTTTACTGATTTTCATTTTATTATGCTTCTTTGCTTGTCTGGTAATCTTTGAGAAGACACCCAACATTGTGCATTTTACTTTGTTAGGCCTGTATATTTTTGAATTTTCAAAAACACTCCAATACTCTGAAGTACTCTCCAATACTCTACCTTAAATACTCTAACTGGCTTGGGACCCCACCTGGGTTCCTTCTCCCTATACCATGGCCTGAAAACTTTCCAAAGGCCATAAGCTGGGGCAATTATATGGCTTCCTTGATTTGTTTCCTATTTTTCAGGCCTCACTGTCCTTCATTACCTGACGTTCAGTTTCTTGAAAATCACTGTTTCATATATTTTGCCTACTTTATTTGATTGTTTTGGGTGGCATGGTAAATCTACTTCTTGTTACTCAATTTTGACCAGATATGGAAGTTTATCTGCATAATAGAATTTTAAAACTGGAAATAATCTTGGAGGTATTCCCTTCCTAAGCTTCATATTAGGTTTTTTTTAAAAAAAATTTTCTGATTTTTTGTGGGTAAATAGTAGGTATATATTTATGGGGTATTTATTTGGTACAGGCAGGCAATGTGAAATAAGCACATCATGGAGAAAGGGGTATCCATCCCCTCAAACATTTATCCTTTGAGTTACAAGCAACTCAATGACACTCTTCGTTATATTAAAATATAAAATTCAGTTATTATTGACTATAGTCACCCTGTTGTGTTATCAAACACTAGGACTTATTCATTCATTCTTTTTTTTGGTACCCATTAATCATCCCCACTTTCCCCGCCACCATATCAAATCCCTTCTCAGCCTCTGGTAACCATCCTTCTACTTTCTATGTCTATGAGTTAATTGTTTTGATTTTTAGATCCCACAAATAAGAAAGAACACGTGATATTTGTCTTTCTGTCCCTGGCTTATTTCACTTAACATAAGGATCTCTAGTTCCATCCATGTTCTTGCAAATAAGCCTCATTTTATATACTCACGCATTACATAATGGGGATGCATACATTCTGAGAAATGCATTGTCAGGCAATTTTGTTGTGCAAGTATCATAGAGGGCACTTGCATAAACATGGATGGTATATACATATAGCCTACTAAACACCTAGGGTATATGTATAGCCCTACTGCTCCTAAGCTACAAATCTGTGCAGCACATTACTGTACTGATATTGTAGGAACTGTAACACAATGGCAATTACTGTGTATCTAAACATATCCAAACATAGAAAAGGTACACTAAAAATATAGTGTTAAAACCTTATGGGACCACTGTTGTATATGTAGCCCACTGTTGACCGAAATGTTATGCAGTGCAGCATTGTATTTTGGGAACTAGAACTATATAAATGGTTAAGGTCATAAACCAGCGCCAGAGTACAAATCGAACTTTGTTTTTTGTTTTTTTTTTAATTTTTCACCTCCACTCAGTACCTTGTTTGATACTTAGGGAAACAATGAACTCTGGAAATTAAAATACAAAGAAAATGAATTTGTCAATAATTCCCTGCTACGAGTGTATGATTAAGTTTGTATTTTATGTAGATACAATAAAGTAGGTTTCTATGTTATGCAAATGTTACAGGAATATACACACACATATATACATATATATTATACATCTCTCTCTTTCTACATATAAATATATATATGTCAGATAAATTAATCTGATTTATCTCTAAGATTTGGCAGTGGTTATGTCTTTTAAGGCATGTGGGAACCAACTCTTCAAAACTGACTAGAACTTTTTCCTAGATCAGCCCACTCTCCCATTTTGAAAAAGATGAAAGAACAACGCATAGACTATCAATTTCATTTCTAAACAAACTACACAATCTAGGAAATGTAGGGATAGAAGAATTAATTAACAATTATCAGTTGTAAATTACAAAAATACAAACCACAATCACTACTACTTATTCCCTCCTCCTAATTTAAATGCCTTAAAGTATATAAACAAAATTGTTAATTACTAATTTTCTCAGTGAGTAGTCTTTCAGGGCACTGAAAAAAATAAACAAATTGGGAGAAATACCACATACTCTATATCTTTATTGAATATTCATAACCTATTTTAGCATACTTAAAGTTCTCACAGGCCCTGAAGTAAAGAAATCTGTTTAATGCAATGTTAACCAAACTTACAAAAAAAGATTCTGCTATCATTAACACCTGTTAATATCACATAGAACTAGGGTTTTCAGATAATGCCTTGGGTTAATGCTGTGCTAATTTATTTTATTTCAAGAGAAATAGTAAAAGCCCCTATGTCTCATGGAAGAGATTCCTTTTACTGCCATAAACTTGAAGAGAACACTTAGACAACTTGTTACAATTGAGAGGTTTGGTGATTCATTCTTGAAAACCAATTTACACAACTGAGGGCCAAGTGCTATAAAGCAGAATACCTCACATGACCATGGTGTGCATCAGCATCAAAGTGGAAGTCCACATATGATCACTGTATGTGTCGGCATCAGCTTAAATGAATTCATGTGATTCATTCATGAAAGAAAAATAACTAGTTTTACAGAATTATAAGAGATTAACAGAAAAATCATTTTGTTTTACCCTTTCCCTTTCTCTTTAAGACAGACTATCATTTTATAGTTATCAATTGTCAACTTAGAATTGCCTTTCTAACTACATTAAGAAAATACAGTACCTGTAAAGTTTCTCTGCATACATAGGCTATTTGCAATTCTGATAATGGTCCAGTAACTAGAAAGAAAAAGAGAACACAATGTTATACAATTAAACCTAACAGATTAAAAACAGTCTACTTAAAAAATGACAAACTAGGCCAGGCGCAGTGGCTCACACCTGTAATCCCAGCACTTTGGGAGGCCAAGGCGGGTGGATCACGAGGTCAAGAGATGGAGACCATCCTGGCCAACACAGTGAAACCCCGTCTCTACTAAAAATACAAACATTGGCTGGGCATGGTGGTGCGCACCTGTAGTCCCAGCTACTTGGGAGGCTGAGGCAGAAGAATTGCTTGAACCAGGGAGGCGGGAGTTGCAGTGAGCTGAGATCGCACCACTGCACTCCAGCCTGGCAACAGAACGAGACACAGTCTCGGAAAAAAAAAAAAAAAAAAAAAAAAAAAACAGACAAACTATTATAAAACAACTTCTATTTATATAGTTGGATGATTTCTCTTCTGATTGTGAGGATGTATTATTTTTGTCATCAAGAGACAAAAACGAAAGGTAACACTGAGAATTTTTTCAAATGTACTTTAAAAATAAAAGATTTAACTCCATATAACTTTGGTCCATGAAAATATTAAGCACGCATGTGCAAAGCATAGTGGTATGCATCATAGGAAGGTCTATAGAAAGCAAACCTGAATAATTTTTCAAAAATGAAGAAATACATATAACTAATTAGTGTTACAGAGAAATAGAGAACCATAAAGAGATTGACTGTTCCAATATATAAAAAGGCATCATATACTTTTTTAAAGATCAAGATGCTATTTCTTCAGCATAATTCTTTACCATACCTATCAAAACAGAGAGGCTTGATCTAGTACCTTATCTAAGAATTTAAAAAATAACCATGTCACTTTTGGCAACCAGATCTCTCCCTAATATGAAATATAAAATTCTTCTTATTTCAAGAACTCAACCAGAGGTTTTGTGACTATGCCTTTCAATACCATGAGAGTAATTCTGGGGTGATATCTGCTGACAGTGAAACCAAATCAGGTAATCATGGGTATTCTTCACCTACAGAAGTATTCTACTGCATATTTTAACCACTGGCTCTCTTTACCTATTCAGGAAAATAAACTTCTGATTCTTAGTAACATGATAAATAGTAGTAAAAGAAGAAAAGTCACTTTATTAGCAACATCTAATTATAAGTGTAGATTTTCTTGATTATTATGCTATCTAGTATACTAACTACCAGGATGGGTACTACTTAGGTTCAATTTAATTCAACAAATATCAGGTTTAGTAAGAGAAAGTCAAAATTTTGTGAAAAAATAAAATGAATGTTTCAAAGCTATTCTTTAAACTTAGAAGTTGCAAAAAAAAAGAGCCAGCTATATAGCTTGATTTTATCCATATAGTCATAAGAGTGCTCTCATTTTATAAAAATGTAAATGGATAAAAATTACAATTACTGAATAAAAACTTTTCATAGAAAAGACAGCTATTTATTTATTTATGTGAGTCTTGCTCTCTCGCCCAGGCTGGAGTGCAGTGTCATGATCTTGGCTCACTGCAACCACCGCCTCAGGGTGCAAGTGATTTCTCCTGCCTCAGCCTCCCAAGTAGCTGGGATTACAGGTGCCTGCCACCACGCCCAGCTAATTTTTGTATTTTTAGTAGAGATGGGGTTTTACCATGTTGGCAAGGCTGGTCTCAAACTCCTGACCTCGGCCTCCCAAAGTGCTGGGATTACAGGCATGCATGAGAAGATAGCAATTCTTTATAAAAATCATAGAAAAAAACTAAATCCAGTGGCACAGAGAATTTTAAATCCATATGCATAAGAGATAGCCTGAATCATCATAATTTGTGTATTTGTAACAGTTATGTGATGTTAAACATTTTTGTTAATAAAGACGTAGTGATCAGTGTTTAGACATCAGTCAGAATTTTTGTTGTTATGATTTGTTGTGACAAAATTAGATAATTATGACATTTTAAAATTGATAATTAAGTACTACATTGATAAGCTTTTATTATAATTTAAAAATTTACTTCTGAGCTCTGCTTTCCCTCTCCTGTGGTAATGACTTAATCAACTGGTAGGTATTCTTTCATTTTGCTATACATTTACATTGTATATTTATACTTATAAGAACATAATTTTTAAAAGCCTAAGTATGACCAAGTATGTTATACATACTCTTTCATGATTCAATTTTTCCATTTAAAAACAAGCCTTAGGGATATATACCCAGATCAATAATTACGAAGTAACTTCATCTTTTTAAGTGCCACACAGTATTCCATATTACAAGTTGAAGAGTAGTTTATTTAACCACTGCTCTATTGATTGACATTTTAAAACTAAGCTCTGTAGTTACAACCTATTATTTGAAGTGAAATAGCACTTCTGTTTTTATATCTACTGTGGCTGCATTTGTAAACTGCATAACTAAAATTTGATAAGGTTTCCAATATAAAGATTTCAGCATAGAAACTTTAAAAATATTTCACATAATTCTTCAAAATGAATTATAAAATGAGTAGCTGCAATGGGAGTTTTACTATCCCATATCCATGTTAAACAAGGAGAAGAAAAATTATAAGGATCTACATTTAGTCTCATAAATTCTAGAAATTCAAGAAATTGCCAGCAGCAACAAAACAAATTAAAAGCTAAACAGTAGAGCCAAAACTAAAACTTTCTAAATAGTATTAGAATGTAATGTCAAATTCAGCTCAGAAAACTGCCTAAATTAAAGGAATACTACATAAAATACTCGAAACTTTAAAACATACATATTAATACAAAAATATTACAGTAACAAATTGTTTTTCTGGTTAGCAGATTAAGTTATTAAGACAGACATGTAACTTCCTTTCTGTGAGTTACCCCTTGCATTTCAATTTTTTTTTACAAGGAAATTTAGGAAGTTTCATTTGTAGATAAAACACTTCCCTAGAGATTATATTTAAAGAGTAAAATTTGGATTATATAAATACTTTTGCATTTCTCAGTTCAGGCTCAGGCAAGTTTAATTGACTAACCAATAAAAAATAAGTATCAATTTCTGTTATGCAGTGCTCCGGGAACAGAAGAATGCAAAATAGTAAGTCTACCTGTTAAATCCGTGGTTAACTGGAAATACCAAACAACAATCATTAAAACCAAAGTCTGTTTAAAATGTAAAGTCAAATTAACAGTACCATGGTAAATATCTTGAAGTGATCCGCCACCACAGTATTCCATACAAATCCATAGTTTTTCCCGACTAATATGAAAAAGAAAGAAAATTGTATTAGCTAGTAATCCTCAATCACTGAAATACTCTGAGGCTCTCACTCTTTAGCACACCAAGGTTCAGGATGGACTGCAAAGTGCAACAGGAAACTGCCATGCAATCTTGCTATAATATACAGAAAAGCACATTAATTTCAGCTTTGTTCCCAACTTAAGTGGTTTAGAATATGATCAGTTTTATAAGTTAAAACACTTACTTGTAATCACTTATAATGTTTCATTAAAATTGCCAGATAAGGTACAACTGTAAAAATGGGAGTACCATTATTAATATATAATAGGGGAAAACCCTAGAAATAGGAAGACTCTAAAAAATTTAGAACTTTGCAGTGTTTAAAAACATACATATACAGTAGCACTTGCATGGAAGGGAGAGAGTGTAGTAGCAAAGAGTATATACAATACAGGGAGAGATGATGCTTTTTTTCCCTCTTACCTAAGGTAACTCCCAAAGTAGGCAACGATGTTACAATGTTTACATTCTTTAACCATAAATATTTCTTGTTGAATCAAAGAAAAATCATCTCCTGGAAAACAAAATAAATTGTTTATCATGTTACTCAAAATCTCTACATATGAAAAGAAGGAAGGAAAACTTTACAATAAATATTAGAGATGAGGAATTAGGCATTCTTAACACTTCAGTGAAAATGCAAACTGGTAGAATCTTTCCATAAAGTCAGAAGTCTTTAAAATATACAGAATCTTTGAACCCACAATTTCACTTACAAATTTTTTTTTCTTAAGGAGACATGTACAAAGACAGATGTTTACTACAGTATGGTTTAATAATGCAAGAATGGTTACATAAATTACATTACAGTGTGTTGTGACATGAAAATAGGTTTATATTATGTGAAAAAGGAGATTATGTATTATTTTAGTACATAGAAAAAGTATTTCAAAAGTAACTTTGCTTTCTTCCTTTTTGGTCTGTATTTTACAATTAGTCTATCACAGACCCATATAAGTTAATTAGAAAAAGCTACATTAGGCCTGGCACAGTGGCTCACGCCTGTAATTCTAGCACTTGGGAGGCCAAGGTGGGCGGATCACTTGAGGTCAGGAGTTCGAGACCAGCCTGGCCAACATGGTGAAACCGTGTCTCTACTAAAAACACAAAAATTAGATGGGTGTGGTGGTGGGCACCTGTAATCTTCAAACTTGAAAAGCAACTTCCAGTTTAAAATCAGTGGGCAACACAGTAAGCCTCTCTTCCCCCCACTAAAAAAAAGTTCAGTGGTATCCAGACAGACTCTGGCTCTAACTCAAAGTCATCTTAGAAAAACATACAAGGCCAAGAATGAAAAACTCAGCAATTAGGTCTTAGATAAATAAACAAAATCTTCACACAAGTCAGAGATATCTTCTCCCTTTATACTTTCAACTTTTCCAGTTCAAAACCAAAATAGAGCTTTAAATATTCTTGCCATGCCATTAAAAGCTTTTAAAGAACCTATCACTACTGATGTGGTTTAAACATATATTTAGCTTCATACAAAAATTAGCTGGGTGTAGTGGCAGGTGCCTGTGGTCCCAGCTACTCGGGAGGCTAAGGCAGGAGAATTGCTTGAACCTGGGAAGTGGAGGTCGCAGTGAGCAGAGAGCTACCACTGCACTCCAGTCTGGCCACAGAGCGAGGCTCTGCCTCAAAAACAAAACAAAACAAAAATTCACACATATATTTAGTTTAACTATTAATATGCCACATTTATTTGTAATCATTAGAGCATTTTTTTAAACAGTCAATTCATGTAAACATTAACTGATAGTTCAGTTACAGAATTTCATGTTAACAATTTTAAAGGGTTAGGGAAGCCAAACAAGGGTACAATCTTCTAACTGAATGAATGTCTGACAGAAAACCTTTAAAGATAATCTAGCTTTTATTTGTAAACTGGGAAACTGTGTATTACATAAATGGTCACATATACCCTAAACATAAGTGCACAAATGGCAACTTGTTACAACTGAAAATGTACTTCTTAATGGTTTGACAATAAAAGAGGATCGAAGGAGATAATCCAAAATAGAAGATGATCTCCTGTTACTCATTATCAGTTTAGGCAGAAGCTGTGAGTAAGCCCTGGAGATAACAGTAGAAAGTCTGCCTACCTAGGTGCAGACGAAAGGCCCTGCTTTCTGTGTTCACTCACGGGAACCAGAACGCTTTGTTCTTTTATATCACTCCTCCATCTAAGCCTTTTCCATCATAGCATTAAAACAACTTCTTTATGCATGCTGATTTCCCTCAAATGGGCTAAATTCTAGCCCATCTTTCATGTTTGAAAAAATATGAATTATAAAGGAAAGAAGAGTAAAGCAGCACATAATTTTGTTAATATATGTGTATTAGTCCTTTCTCACACTGCTATACAGAACTACCCAAGACTGGGTAATTTATAAAGAAAAGAGGTTTAATTGACTTACACTTCCGCATGGCTCAGGAGGCCTTACAATCATGGCAGAAGGGGAAGCAGGCAAGTCTTACATTGTGGCAGGCGAGAGAGTGTGTGTGTTACAGGAACTGTCAGACACTTACAAAACCATCAGATCTCATGAGAACTCACTATCATGAGAACAGCATGGGGGAAACCACTCCCATGATCCAATCACCTCCCACCAGGTCTCTCCTTCGCCACCTGAGAATTACAATTCAAGATGAGATTTGGGTGGGGACACAAAGCCTAACCATATCAATATGTTATTCTTTGGATTCCCACCTACTCACTTTTAAATGTGCACAGAGCTTTGTATCTGAGCTGTGCTGAAAAATTCTTCAGTTAAGTCTGGGACTTAGAACAGATTTTTCTCACACAAGTAGCTTCACATATGGTGCCTAACTTCTCAATCGTGTGTATATTCTTAAACTGACCTGTAAAAGTCAACAATATGGCTGAATTAATACTACTAGTAACAAACTACTACCTCTTGGTAGTAGTTTTGAGTTCTGAGTTCCACCCGCAACTGTGTTCCCAGCAGCAGGTATGTGAGGTTTCTACCACGGAAGGTGAGATCTTGGTGAGAGTGAATGACAACTTTTCACAGCTGTAGCTGGAAGCAAGAATTCCCAAGCACAGGTTATTAATAACTCAGATGTTTGAACTCCAGCTTCAGATATATTCTTCATATATCTGCTTCACTATTATATTATTTGAAACTTTAATGCAAAGAGAGTAAAATCTTCTGTGAACTGAAATTATACCACGGAAGAGACTTACATAAAGGTAATATTTTTGTAGCTTATCCTGAGAGGTAGGTAAGCTAAATATGGTTATCATAGATGTAGCTATTCTTTGATGGCCTACATCAGCCTCATAAAAATAATCTGAAATTTGGATAGTTGGTTTTATTCTTTTAATTGGGTGATATGCCAAAATAATATTACTTTCCACTGAGATGTGGCATAAAATCCACTAGGTTCAGAGAACTTAGGCTTGTAGGTTCCAGCCCTGTTGCTCACCAGCCTGGACAACATAAAGAGACTTCGTCTTCACAAAGTAATAAGCTAGGCATGGTGGCACGCACCTGTAGTCCCAGCTACTCAGGAGGCTGAGGTGGCAGGACTGCTTGAGCCCAAGAGTTTGAGGTTGCAGTGAGCTATAATCACACCACTGCACTTCAGACTGGGGAACAGAGTGAGGGCCTGTCTCCAAAAAAAAGGTACTTGCTTAAAGAAGAGAAATTTTATTCTTCACACCCTGGCAATGTAAGGATGAGACTAGTTGAGAACCACAGAGCCCCTTATCTTATCTTCAGTTTTGACTATATACCTATTATTTCCATCTGAATGTCTTGCTAGTACCTTACATTTAATATGTCCTAAAGTACCAATATCTTTTCTTAAAAACCAATATTATTATTATTATTATATTATTATTATTATTTGAGATACAGTCTCGCTTTGTCACCCAGGCTGGAGTGCAGTGGCGTGATCTTGGCTCACTGCAACCTCCGTCTCCAGGGGTTCAAGTGATTCTTCTGCCTCAGCCTCCCGAGTAGGACTACGGGCACGCACCACCACACTGGGCTAATTTTTGTATTTTTAGTAGAGACGGGTTTCACCATATTGGCCAGGCTGGTCTCAAACTCCTGACCTCGTGATCTGCCTGCCTCAGCCTCCCAAAGTGCTGGGATTACAAGCGTAAGCCACTGCACCCAACCCAATTTAATATTACTAAGACGTCAATACTACCCAAAGTGATATAAATAGCTACACAATCCCTGTGAAAAATTCTGGTAACTTTTTTTTTTTTTGCAGAAATAGAAAATAATTATTCTAAAATTTGTATAAAATTTAAAAGACTCTCCATAGCCAAAACAATTTTGAAAAAGAAGAACAAAGTTGGAAGACTCATGTTTCCTGATTTCAAAACTTACTAAAAGCTATCCTAATAGAAACAGTAGGGTACTGGCATAAAGACAGACATATTTAAAACCAATGGAATAGAACAGAGAGCCCAGAAACAAACCCTCACGTAGTACATGGTCAAATGATCTTCAACAAGGGTATCAGGACTACTTGATGGGGAGAGGGCAGTCTCTTCAACAAATGGTGTTGGGGAAACTGGGTATCCACATGCAAAAGAATGAAGTTGGACCCCTGCCTTAAACCATACACAAAACTTAAAATGATTTAAAGATATAATTGTAAGACCCCGAACTATCAAACTCCTAGAAGAAATCACAGAAGAAAAGCTTCATGACATTGGATTTGGCAGTTATTTCTTGTATATGACACCAAAAGCACAGGTAACAAAAAACAGATGAGACTACACATGAAATTAAAAAATTTTTGTTCACCAAAGGACAAAATCAACAGAGTTGAAATGGCAACCTATGGAATAGGAGAAAATATTTTCAAATCCTGTATCTAAGAAGGGTTTAACACCCAGAATATATAAAGAACTCCTACGACTCACAACAAAAAATCAAATAATCTGATTTTAAAAATGGGAAAGGACTTGAATATACATTTATCCAAAGATGACCTGCAAACAGCCAATAAGCACATGAAAACATGCTCAACATCATTAATCAGAGAAAAATAAAACCACAATGAGATATCACTCCACAGCCATTAGGATGGCTACAATTAAAAAAAAAAAGCAGAAAATAAAACTGGTTAGAGGTGATGTGGAGAAGCTAGAACTCTTGTACATTGGTGTTGATACTGCAAACCAGTGAGACTGCTACAGAAAACAGTGTAACAGTTTCTCAACAAGTTAAAGGTGGAACTATCACATGACCCCAATAATCATGGTTTTAGGTTTATATCCAAAAGAACTGAAAATAGGATCTCAAAGAGAGATTTGTACACCCATGTTCATAGCAGCACTATTTCCAATAGCCAAGAGGTAGAGGCAACCCAGTTTGACAGAATGTCTATTGACAGAAGAATGAATAAAACTGTAGTATATGAAAAATATCCAGACTTAAAAAGGAAATCCTGCCATATGCTGTGACATAGATGAACCTTGAGAACATTACACTAAGTGAAATAGGCTACTCAGAAAAGGACAAATACTGTATGATTCCACTTATATGAAGTATCTAAAGGAGCCAAATTCATAGATACCAACAGAATGGTGGTTACCAGTGGCTGTGGGGGGGGCAGCAAAGAGGAGTTGTTGTTTAGTGAATATAGAGTTTTAGTTTTGCAAGATGAAAAATTCTAGAGAACTGTTTCACAACAATGTAAATATACTTAAAACTCCTAAATGATGCACTTAAAAATGATAAAGACAGCTGCGCATGGTGGCTCACATCTGTAATCCCAGCACTTTTGAAGGCCGAGGCAGGTAGATCACCTGAGGTCAGGAGTTCAAGACCAGCTTGGCCAACATGGTGAAACCCTGTCTCTACTAAAAATATAAAAACTTAGTCGGGTGTGGTGGTGGGAGCCTGTAATCCCAGGTACTCGGGAGGCTGAGGCAGGGGAATGGCTTGATCCCGGGAGGTGGAGGTTGCAGCGAGCCGAGATTATACCACTGCATTCCAGCTTGGGTGCCAAGAACAAGACTCTTGTCTCAAAAAAATACAAAACAAAAACCAAAAAAACAAAAATGGTTAAGATGGTAAAGTTTATGTGTTTTTTACTGAAATTTAAAAAATATTAAAATGTGAGCATAGCCTAATTTAATCATTTCACTACAGCTGGATGTTTAAATGAATATATATATATATATATGTATTTTTAATTTCTTTCTTTTTTGAGACAGGATTTCATTCTATTGCCCACGGTGCAATGCAGTGATGTGAACATGGTTCACTGAAGCCTCGACATCCTGGGCTCAAGTAATCCTCCTGCCTCAGTGTCCTGAGTAGCTGGGACTACAGAAGGAGGCTGCCATGGTCTGCTAATTTTTAAAAATTTTTGTAGAGACGGGGTCTTACCATGTTGCCCAGGCTGGTCTTAAATTCCTGGGCTCAAAAGATCCTCCCACCTTAGCCTCCCAAAGTGCTGAGACAACAACAGATGTGAACCACCACTCCCAGACCAAAAATAAATAAATAAATAAATAAATAAATAAATAACTTTTAAAACAAGTATTTAAAATAAATATGCAGTAACCTAAAAATTTGTATATCATTTACAGCAAAATTACAATGTAAAAATTAGATCTCTTAATATGTGCAATGGAAGTTTTCTGTACTAGTAAGTACTAGATACATTTCTGAAGTTTATGAAATAATGTAAAAGTATCAAAACGAAAACTAATTTTAGTGGTAGTTCATTGTACAGTGAATAAATTAGTAGTACTTTTTCAGAAAATCAATTAATCCAATGCTAAATATTCAATCAGCTAATTTTTAAACAACCATGAAAAATATAGTGACACAATAGTGGCAATCTTGTGAATATGGTTGTTTTGGTTCATAATAATACTTTTTTTTTTTTCCATTGAGTGTAATGAATGTAGAATGTTAAACAGAAGACACTAGTAAACAACACTAACCTTTATTCATTTTCTGTATCTATTATTTAAAACAAATAAAATGACATTTGGGGCATGTATTTGTGCCTTCAAATTAACATTTCCCATTAATTCAGACTTGAACTGTCCAAACAGTGAAGATAGGGTACAAATATTTTACTTTACAGAATATTTTTAAAAATCAAGGTTGTTAGATTTTTGAACAGAAATTCTGAAAAGAACACACCACCTATCCAGAATAGATGACACTTGTCCTATTTGGCCAAACAACCTACCTTGGGATTTCTTTCAAGAACTTTCACAAGGCAAACAAATGGCTGGTTTAAACCTCCGTATACTTCTTGACTTTTTAAGATTTACACTACTTTCTCTGCTTATACTTTCAGGAAACAGGATAAAGTATCCCCTGAAAGTCCAAGGAAAGCTTTAAACATCTATTGAAAGATATTTAAAGATTCCTATTTATTTCGAAAACTGTCTACAGAAATACATTTAACTTATTAAAAAATACTAAACTATTTTATAAATATTTCTAATTTGCCATTTTAAAAGACAAGCAAGGGAACAAACCAAAAGGGTATTGCATTAATCATCCTGGGTAGTGATGCATTAAATTCTATCCCTGTAAGCAAGGCTGACAATATTTAACAAACTGTAATTTTCATAAGCTTAAAATATTATTTTGTAGTTTCACCATACAAGAGGGGTAATGGAAGAAGGAGAGAGGGAAGGGAAAGTAGGATTCTGATGGTAAAAGTTTTCCCACAAACTTTGTTCCTGTTCTGGCTGTTGGCCACCACTAGCTACAGACTTGTTGAGCAAACTGAGCATCTATAAAATGAGTTAGATGGTAGGCTGAAATTCAGACAAGACAGGAAAACAGAGTGGCATGAACCATCATATTATCTGCCTGGTCTTATAGGGCACTCCGGATGTCTAAGCAAAGAGATGAAAAACGCAACTAAAACTCACAATGGTATCACTGGTGGTATTATTTTCAATGCTAATCACTGGTAAGTCAAACTCTATTTAATGTTACCATTTGTAAGGTGGTGACTTTATTTAGTAAGTTATCTACTATAAAAAAAAATGTAAAAGAAATGGTTAAATCATTCCTGAAAATAATCATTTTGCCTGTATCTACAAAGAGCAACAAGAACATACAGACATAGGAAGGAATGCTGACTTCATTTTCTTTTAGAAATATTTTTGTGGCTAATTAATAAAAGCAATTTTCTCTGCTAACCTATTTTCAACTCTAAGGCTTACTGTAGCATTTTTTGACTGTTAGGAAGACCTTCAAAAGCAATCCGTTTCAGTAAAATTTTGAATACAGCATTATGAAATTAAATTGCCAGGGGCAAGTCAGTAAATACAATCTAGGACTCTAAAATTACCATAAACTTTAATATCCTATTTTTCACCACAGGGAAAAGCACGTTAAGTTTACAGCTGGAATTTCATTTACTTAAAAAAATTTTTGTTTATGTTTTACTAGACATGTTTTTTCTAAGTCATACTGGCAAATAATTATCTTTTCATGTCTAAATACAATTTTAAACCAGTTCATCTGTTAAATCAATACAAGAAAGCACTTTTGTATTATGCTGGCTTTAGTGCAAGTTTTTGAAAGCTGCTGAATACAGTTGAGAATTCATTTTTGAAATACAGCAGTCTCCAAAATTATTTGAAGTATCTGAACTGAATGTTGGGAAAATTCATTAGCATACCATCATATTTTTAACCTAAAGATTCCCTTAAGTCTGTTCCAAAAATGTGAAAAATACCATCTACTTTGGCTTTACCAACAATGCTAAAAGTCCACTGATTTTCCACAAAAATTCCACGGCAAAAAAAAGACAAATACAGGATGCCGAAGATATGAAGAATTTGTTTTGAAAGAAAATTTAAGACAGTAAGTCCTTCAAACTCTCAGGGATATGAAAGGGGAAAAAAGATTACAGGTAAATTAAGGCAACAAAATGAAACAGAATGCTGGTAGAGTTAAGGGGGGAAAAGCTGTGTAGACATAATACTTGCATAGAACTAATAAAAGCACTGGAACCAACAAGGAATAGAAGCAGTATTGGGGGCCAGGCGTGGTGGTTCATGCCTGTAATCCCAGCACTTTGGGAGGCCTAGACGGGCAGATCACTTGAGGCCAGGAGTCCGAGACCAGCCTGGACAACATGGCGAAACTCTGTCTCTACTAAAAATATAAAAATCAGCTGGGTGTGGTGGCATGCGCCTGTAATTCCAGCTACTCAGGAGGCTGAGGCACGAGAATCACCTGAACCCAGTTGGCGGAGGTTGCAGTGAGCTCAGATCATGCCACTGTAGTCCTGCCCGGGGCAACAGAGAGAGACCCTGTTTCCAAAAAAAAAAAAAAAAAAAAGTAACTGATATGGCAGACTTTAAAAATTCATTACTTTCCAAAGTAATTAAATAAAAAAATTCAAGAATCTTAAAGTTTGTTGAAATAGAGAAAAAATCAAAACTGCAGATGAAAAAAAGCAGCTCATTGTGTCTCAGGGAGAAAAATCTGTAGAAAATTTTGAGACCAAGTTATATTCTGTTGAGATTACTAATTTTGAAGACAAAGAAAGAAATGCCAGCTTTTGCTAAAATCAAGTAGTAACAGCAAGTTACCTACTAGGGGAAAAATATCAGGTAGGCCTTACAGTTCTTTCCAACAATATTCAAGGGAAAAAAATGTCTATAGAGTTTTTTTGAGGGTAGAGGGAGAAGAACATGTGATGCAATCATTTTATACCTAGTCAAATTGTCATTCTCATTCAAAGGCAACAGAAAGACTTCTGCAATATTCTTTTGTAGGAAGAATATTTATTGCAGTGTCCGTTATGTGCTTACACTGTCCCAAGTGGTGAAATATAGCAGTGAGGATAATCACTATTCTCATGGCTCTTACATTCTAGGAGAGAGGAGAGAGACAAACACAATATATACATATAAACAAACAAGAAAAGTATCAGGCACTCATGTGTCCCATGCGACGAACTAAAATAACAAGTTCGCTGCATAGGACACAAGAGGACTGGCCTCTCTGGGGATATGATATTTATTTAAGCTGAGGTCTGAATGACCAGGAGCCTTCAGAGCAAAGGTCTTGAAAAAGTTACCTCAGGCAAAAGAGAAGAATTGTTTTAATCTTGGACTGTTTAAATAAAAAGAAAACAGAGGCATAGTAGAGTAGGGAGAAACATGCACGATGAGCTCAGAGAAGTGGGGAGAGCAGATCATGTAGGGTTTTATAAAAAAGGCTAAAAATCTGAGTATTTTTCTAAGTTGATATGAAGGCTTCAGAGAAGTGTTAAGCAGAAAAGTGCGATGATATATGATTTATGTTTTAAAAAGTTCACTCCAGAGGCTTTCTTGAAAATAGATGGTGGGGAATGGGAAGTGTAGGTGAGGAAACAGGCACTAGAAGGGTGGAGATGGGTAATAAAGACAAGTAGATGGATTCAGGATGTGTTTTGGAGGTAGAGCTGAGGGAACTTGCTGACAGACTGATTCTTGAGCACAAATAAAAGACAGAAATTGAGGTTAATGCCTACATTTTTGGATGGGTTAACTGCTTAGGAAAATGGGGAAGAAAAGCAGGTTTGAGAAGAATAATCAATTTATGGATTTAAATTACAATATTCCTAATACTGGAAAATCTTTTTGACAATATGATTTAGCCTATTGATAGCCGATACTAAGTAGGTGAGAATGCAAAGGAAATGGCATAAAAAGACCAACGGTGGGTAGTAAATCTATTAAATAAAAACCTAAATCTAAATAATTGGTCGTGGCATTTATAAATTATAAATATTACATTTCTTAAAAGAAGGTACACATACTAATACATACTCATACCCTAGTACAATCAGAAAGTTTCTGGGCTAAAATCCCCAAATAAACCAACAAACAGTTGAAAATTGGGGGGATGATGAGGCAGGAAGAGTATAAATATGCAAATTTCAAAATCTGTAAACCCAAGAATTCAATAGATGACTGTTTTATTTCTTAAACTGATAAACTAAAACAGCCACAAATGTAAGTATATTATTCAAGGTCTTACAAGTCATTCTCTGACAAAACTACAGAATTGTATCTTACAAATTATCAGCGGTAAAAATAAAAGAAACCCCTAGCCATAATTTTTTTTAAAAATTTAAGAAAATATTAAAAACAAAAACAACAGAAGTAAAATTAAACATCTCTCTAAACAATATAATAGTGGACAGATTCACATATTAAAAAAAAAGAAAGATTCAGATTGGGTTGTAAAACAAAAGTCAAATATAATTTTTTACAAGAGAAACATCAATGACCCAGCAAGGATTAAAGTATAATGATAGGCCCAGGTACACCAGGTCTATCCATTTGTTGTATGCCACATAAATATAAACAAAAAGAAAGGAGGGTTGGCAATATCAATGTTGGATAAAGTTATATTCAAGGTAAAAAGGGTATCAAAGATCATTAAGGGAGTGAATGATTAAAGATGAAACATACAAGTCACAATAGTAAGGGAAAGACTGAAGCCATTGACCAATATGAGTGACTAATGCATTATACATTTATTCCATTATTCTATCTCCCCTACTGAAATTCAAGTTCCATGAGAACAAGGTCTTTGCCTTTTTGTTCTCTTCTACATTCCTACCCTCTAGAACAGAGCTTGGCATATATTAGGTATTCAATAAATATTTATTAAGAAATGAAAATATAAGGTAAACATGAATTTTATGGATCAACTGATACACATATAATACATTAAGCAGATGTGCCACAAATGGAAGGAGAAATGGACAAAATCACTCTAGTGGAAGATGATCAACACTTCTGTCAGAACCCATTTATGCCCAGTGTTCCATTATTGGAACGCTAAGCATGTGAGAGTTATTTACATCCTATGGCTCAAGTTCATCGCCAAGGTCTGATTTTTCACACGTCTGCAATTCAAAAAACTGCAAACTCCAGCATAAATGGGTTAACGTTTAATGAGTAAACAACATTGGAAGCACTATCCTACAATGTGAAAGTCCAGGCCAAAATAACATTCTATATGATATATCTGTAAAGTTGCAAAAAGAATGAAAAACATTTGAAAACTGCCAGAAAAATATGAATTCTGTAAGACTGCCAGAGACAAAATATAACCAATAAAATCAATGTCTGAAGTAAATATCTATAATAACCAGTTAGACAGTGTAAGAGGGAAAAAGGAAACCTCTCCCAATAGCGATAAATACCATAAATATGAAGATGTGGCAAAAACTTTCCTAAAGACCTGAATAAGAAAAAACCTTTACTATTGTCAAAATGCCAAATATCCTACATCAATCTATGTGCCTTTTTTCTCCTCGATAAAAATGATTTTGAAGTTCTCCTGAAGAAAAAAATTTTACAAACAGAAAGGAAATATCTGAAAAATAAAAGGAATGAAGACTATAATATGCAACAAAAGTTATAGTAATCAAGACCAGGATAGTATTAAAGTAGGAAGAGAAAAAAGAAAATCACTGGAACAGAACACAAAATCTATGCTTACATGGAAATTTAGTTTATGACAACCAAGGCACTTCAAATCTGTGGATAAGAGACTGAATCTATAGTAATGGCATTGGGAAACTTAGCCATTTGAAAAAATATAGAGAGAGAGTTCTCCTTCATCCCTTAGAACAAACTCGTTCCTGGTTGAGCAAATATTTAAATTTTGGAAGAAAAAAAGGAAAAACTGGAAGAAATTACAGTTTAAAATTGTTACAGTTATCTAGGAGAAAAGGCCTACGTACAGGGAAATGGGGAATAGAGAAAGGAGGACTGACAAATTTGTCTGAGAGAAAAAAGAAGACTTCCACATGGGAAAAAAAAGTATAAGCAGAGTGAAAGACAGAAGACAAATTGTGGGAAGTGTAAAATACATGATAAAGAGTCACTATCCTCAAAGTGCAAACAGCATCTAAAATTCAAAAATAAAATACAAATAACCTGATAGGATTGGGGCAAGGCATAAGAATAGGCAACCAACAAAATTTTTAAATAGCCAAATACTAAGATCACTTCATCAATATTTACTGAACTTCCATGTTATTCTTTTTTGGGGGACAAGTTGAAATATTACTCAATCTTAATACATGGGTTACGTCTAACATAAAATAATCAGTAGCTTTTACAAAACAAGGCAGTGAGAAATTCCAGCCTTTCAAAGGAGTCTTAACTTACGATCCTTGCATTTAATCCTCACATTTTAAGTAATCATACACATATTTTTCTTTTTTTACTGAATTGCCTTCTTATGTTAGTTCTAATATATGGTTTATTGAGAATTCAGAATTGCAGGATGTAAAAAATATACTCATTAATTCATTATAATGAACTATATTAGGTTGGCAAAAACTGCAATTACTTATGCATCAACCTAATAAAAATTAAGCCATTCCCTCAAGTCAAATAAGTGAAACTGTGCTGTAACAAGCCCACTGCACTCGCTTAAGACGGAAAAGGGATAAATATCTTCGTTTTCTCCGAGAGCACAGGCCAGTACTTGGACATAACTTGAATAACCATCCTTGAACATAATTTGAATATTTGCTGTAGTGACTTTTCCAGGAGTGGCAAATGCTTGTATAGTTCTGTTATATTCCCTATTTGTGTTAGTGACATTTTGGAGATCATTTTAAACTTACTAGGTGGCATTTAATAAAAGGATCCTAAAAGAGTATTATTATAACAATTTCTATTTGCCAGGAAAAAAAAGATATTGGGACATATCTGAAAGCTTATTTTTAGTGTTCCAGCATATGCTGCCTCAGTACTATTATCTCTTTAATGAGTCACATGTATAATGATTCAAATACTGTGTTTCAAAAGCAAAGTCATTTTAACTGCTCAAACTAAGAAACTGGCATAATTATGGTCGTAAACTTACCCTACATGCCTAAGTTTATGAACCAGCAAACGAACATATCACCAAAGATTCACTTAACTGGTCAAAAAGTACTACTGCACTCATTAGAAACTTTTAGGATACCAAAATCATAAAACCGTTTCAAGATTACAGTTTTATTTTCAAAGCCAATTGTTCAGTGTTTTGAAACAAGCAGTCTTCTGACACACAGAAGTGTTAATAAAATAAGCACTAAGCTAAAACCAGAATTAACAAACCTAAATCAATCAAAGGGAATAGCTGACAAACAAATGTCATTATACCAAATATTCACCCCAAAAAAAATCACTGAATACTTTCCTAACCAAATTCTCATAAAAGCTAAACCTGAAGTTCAAATATTTCACTATCATCTTAAAAGCAAATTAACAATGTCAATGTGTCTTCCAATTTTGAATGTGGACATGTCAAATTTTATTTGGCAACAAAACTGTCATGTCAAACTCACCTTTAACTAACCACCTCCAGGGGAATTTAATTGAAGATATTCTACTGACATGATAGAACATACAAAGACTTCTTTTGGGAAGAAGGGAAACAAGGAAAGAAATACGGAAAATAGTTTTGAGACCTATATTTATGAACTGCACAAGAAAATTGTTCAAAAATTGTCTTGAGGGTTTTAATACATACCAGGCTCCAATTTAATGATTTTTACTGCAGCCAACTCTCCTGTGTGTACATTTCTGGCCTAAAAATAACATGAAAACAAAAATCTTGTTAATTAAAACGCTTGTTAATTACATTAAAATTACTTGGTACTATTTAATTGCTTATCAACCATACTTTTATCAAAACTAAAAAACAAAATATTTCCAATAAAATGAGCGTACTCATTTTCCCATTAAAGAAAAATATAGATATGACACAAAAGTGTTTTAAAAATTACCATTAGGCCGGGCGCGGTGGCTCAAGCCTGTAATCCCAGCACTTTGGGAGGCCGAGACAGGTGGATCACGAGGTCAGGAGATCGAGACCATCCTGGCTAACACAGTGAAACCCCGTCTCTACTAAAAAATACAAAAAACTAGCCGGGTGAGTTGGCGGGCGCCTGTAGTCCCAGCTACTCGGGAGGCTGAAGCAGGAGAATGGCGTAAACCCGGGAGGCGGAGCTTGTAGTGAGCTGAGATCCGGCCACTGCACTCCAGCCCGGGTGACAGAGCGAGACTCCATCTCAAAAAAAAATAAATAAATAAAAATAAATAAATAAATAAATAAATAAATAAATAAAAATTACCATTAGTCCCACCACTCAAAAACAGCTACTGTTTAAAATTTGGTCTACTTCCTCCAAGGCTTTTCTTCAGCCTTGGGTTAATGTTTTTAATTTTAAAAATCTCATGGCTTTTATTTATATCAGAAAACATAATCATAGGTCATTAAACTTTTTTTTAAATCATCTGTATCTAACTACCTAGAGAAAAACAGTGAACATTTCAGTGTATATGCATCTCTTTCCTGGTACACATATGTATACGCAAGTGCATTATGGAAGATGACCCCATCAGTCTTCGATGACATGATTGCGAATGCTGCCTGATTTTCCACTGATAGGATATATAATTTAACCAACCCTCTATTGTTGGACATTTACAATTTTAATATAATTTGCAAGTTATAAAAATAGGGATAAATATATCTTAGCTTTGTTATCTATCCACAGCCTTATTTCCTTCAGTTAAATGCCTAGAAGAGAAACTATTTACTATTTAACAAAAAGTCAACAAACTTACTACAATTAGCACTACAATGAATATCACTACAAATATTTTACCATAGATCAGCTTATAGGCAACCTAGACGTACAATTGTGAGATCTAAAGGTATGTGGACTTATAATGGGTATGTTGCCATATTGCTCTAAACACTGTGTAAATTTATATTGTCATCGACTTCGGATGTCAAATTCACGTCTGCCAAGACTTACTGTAGGTAAAAATTAAATGATTATAACATAGTCCATATAATAATCGTCCTTTATTGCTGGACATGAAGGATGTTATATATAGTCTTTTCATTATTTAAGACATATTTGTTTTAAATGGATTCTAAGATACGATATTACTAGGTCAAAGGTTGTGAATATGAACACATACCATCAAATAGTCTAAAAGCATTTTATCACTATATTCTCTTTGTTAATATGAGTGCTCATTTTCATCGTACTCAGTGGTATATCATATGTGGAAATGGAATTTACTAATTTATGACCTTTTTCATTTATTATATTAGATTTGAATATCAACTTTCAAATGGCAGAAAAAACAAGAAAAAGATAAAATAGAAAAGTATAGTTATACTAATTTGCCAAATTAAATAAGTCAAATTACCAGAGGAAAGAAGAGAAAAAGGGAAAGGAATAGAAGAATGATAAAGTAGGGAAGAGTGCCTTCAAAGAGATCCTTTTAAAAATGACACACAGAGGGTGAGATAAAGAATAGAATGGGGGAGAGATATACAGAGGAAAGGACACAAACAGAAAGAAAAATAAAAGAATCTATTTTTTGTTTATTTGTTTTTTGTTGTTTTGAGACAGGGCCTCACTTCTATCACCAAGGATGGAGTGCAGCAGCAGGATCTCGGCTCACTGCAACCTCTGCCTCCTGGGCTCAAGTGATCCTCCCACCTCAGCCTCCCAAGTGGCTGAGACTACAGACACCTGCCACTACACTCAGCTAATTGTTGTATTTTTTGTAGAGATGGGTTTTGCCATGTTGCCCAAGCCGGTCTCAAACTCCTGGGTTCAAGTAATTCTCCCACCTTAGCCTCCTGCAGTGCTGGGATTACAGTGAACCACCAGGCCTGGCAAGAAAAGAATTTTCAACAGCAGAAGTTGCAACTACTTTGTGATAAGTTCACATTTTCCTCATTAAATCTAGTGAACAGGGTAAGAAGGGGTTTCATGACAGAAGAGCAGGCATTTTAACTCTTCTCTTTCATAGTTATAGTTACTTCTCTCCTAATCATGAACACATTTACAAAAAGGGGAGCAATCGTCAGCCAGAAGCCTCACACCCTTCCTACCCTCTCCCCTTTCTGCCATTGGACATAAGAATTGTCTGTTAGCCTCAGGTCTTCTTCTAGTTGCTAAAATCTCCCTTGGGTCATAAAAGGATATGTGCACATAGATTTAGCCTGTCCACCTCTCGGCCAATTCACATGCCAGTGAGACTCAGGTATAAAAAAAATATGGCCAGAACAAGCAATGATAATTGACTTCCTGGGAATCTTGTTCAGTAAATCATAAAATGTGTGTTAGAAGACAAATTCCATAATAATGATGACAATTATGTTTGTAATGCTTTACAGTTTGCAGGAACTTTCATATACTTTACTTAATTCTATTTATTTAAATACAAAAAGACTTAGTTTAGTAAAGTTGACTTGCTCAAGGCCATCCTGCTGGCAGGGGTGAGTCAAGAGTTGGAATCCAATTTTGTTGATATTTTCAAAAAACCAGCTCCTAGATTCACTGATTTTTTGAAGGGTTTTTTGTGTCTCTACCTGCTTTAGTTCTGCTCTGATCTTAGTTATTTCTTGCCTTCTGCTAGCTTTTGAATGTGTTTGCTCTTGCTTCTCTAGTTCTTTTAATTGTGATGTTAGGGTGCCAATTTTAGACCTTTCCTGCCTTCTCTTGTGGGCATTTAGTGCTGTAAATTTCCCTCTACACAATGCTTTAAATGTGTCCCAGAGATTCTGGTATGTTGTGTCTTTGTTCTCATTGGTTTCCAAGAACATCTTTATTTCTGTCTTCTGTTCGTCATGTACCCAGTAGTCATTCCGGAGGAGGTTGTTCAGTTTCCATGTAGTTGAGCGGTTTTGAGTGTTTCTTAATCCTGAGTTCTAGTTAGATTGCACTGTGGTCTGAGAGACAGTTTGTTATAATTTCTGTTCTTTTACATTTGCTGAGGAGTGCTTTACTTGCAACTATGTGGTCAATTTTGGAGTAAGTGCCATGTGGTGCTGAGAAGAATGTATACTCTGTTGATTTGGGGTGGAGAGTTCTGTAGATGTCTATTAGGTCTGCTTGGATGCAGAGCTGAGTTCAGTTCCTGGATATCCTTGTTAACTTTCTGTCTCGATCTGTCTAATGTTGATGGTGGGCTGTTAAAGTCTCCCATTATTATTGTGTGGGAGTATAAGTCTCTCTGTAGGTCTCTAAGGACTTGCTTTCTGAATCTGGGTGCTCCTGTATT
The DNA here is from genome assembly GCF_024542745.1 of Macaca thibetana thibetana. NCBI lineage: Eukaryota > Metazoa > Chordata > Mammalia > Primates > Cercopithecidae > Macaca > Macaca thibetana. The sequence continues at coordinate 57,122,813 of NC_065584.1, read as the reverse complement.
GGGTGCATATATATTTAGGATAGTTAGCTCTTCTTGTTGAATTGATCCCTTTACCATTATGTAATGGCCTTCTTTGTCTCTTTTGATCTTTGTCGGTTTAAAGTCTGTTTTATCAGAGACTAGGATTGCAACCCTGGCTTTTTTTTGTTTTCCATTTCCTTGGTAGATCTTCCTCCATACCTCCATCTCAAAGGATTATAAATCATGCTGCTATAAAGACACATGCACATGTATGTTTATTGTGGCACTATTCACAACAGCAAAGACTTGGAACCAACCCAAATGTCCATCAATGATAGACTGGATCAAGAAAATGTGGCACATATACACCATCGAATACTATGCAGCCATAAAAAAGGATGAGTTCACGTCCTTTGTAGGGACATGGATGAAGCTGAAAACCATCATTCGGAGCAAACTATCGTAAGGACAGAAAACCAAACACTGCATGTTCTCACTCATAGGTGGGAACTGAACAACAACAACACTTGGACACAGGATGGGGAACATCACACACAGGGGCCTATCGTGGGGTGGGGGGAGGGGAGAGGGATAGCATTAGGAGATATACCTAATGTAAATGAGTTAATGGGTGTAGCACACCAACATGGCACATGTATACATATGTAACAAATCTGTACATTGTGCACATGTACCCTAGAACTTAAAGTATATATATATATATAAAAAAAAGCCAGGCAAGAACAGATGCTGGAGAGGATGTGGAGAAATAGAAACACTTTTACACTGTTGGTGGGAGCGTAAACTAGTTCAACCATTGTGGAAGACAGTGTGGCGATTCCTCAAGGATCCAGCACTAGAAATACCATTTGACCCAGTGATCCCATTACTGGGTATATACCCAAAGAATTAGAAGTCATGCTACTATAAAGACACATGCACACGTATGTTTATTGCGGCACTATTCACAATAGCAAAGACTTGGAACCAACCCAAATGTCCATCAATGATAGACTGGATTAAGAAAATGTGATGTATATACACCATGGAATACTATGCAGCCATAAAAAAGGATGAGTTCATGTCCTTTGCAGGGACATGGATGAAGCTGAAAACCATCATTCTGAGCAAATTATCACAAGAACAGAAAACCAAACCCCGCATGTTCTCACTCACAAGTGGGAATTGAACAATGAGAACACTCGGACACAGGGCAGGGAACATCATACACGGGGGCCTGTCGTGGGGTGGGGGACAGGGGGAGGGATAGCATTAGGAGAAATACCTAATGTAAATGATGAGTTAACGGGTGCAGCAAACCAACATGGCACATGTATACCTATGTATCAAACCTCCACGCTGTGCACATGTACCCTAGAACTTAAAGTATAAAAAAAAAAAGAGTTAGAATCCAAGTGTATTCTGATGACAATATTTCACCGCTCCTTTTCAGAATTCGAGAATTCTCTATTTCATTTTTAAATGCAACAGATACTAGAGAAAAGTATTAATTGTGTAATATTTAACAGATCAGCAACAGTGGTAACTTTTGTTGAAATAGACTAAGAAAATATTGAAAACAGATTAACAAAGCAATATGCTAGTCCTCTTTCACATTAAATTTCTCTGTGATAATTTTCAATGTAACAGAAGGTGAACTATTACACATTTAATTCTTAAAGAAATAATCTGAGAGTTAGAATTTGATCCAAGGAAAACAGTATTCTAAACATTCTGAAAAAAATCACCAAATAAAAGAGCAGCCTTCTAATATGCTTAAAATTCATCGTAAAGAATTGGAATTTAAAAAAAAAAAAAAAGAACAAATTCAATGAACTCTTCTTTTAACTCACTGATGTCATAATCTAGCAAACATGATAGCCACTCCTATGCCTAAATGTCAGCACCCTGGTTTTCCCTCTTTCCCTATCCACCTAAGTGATCATTTATATTGTTTTTTTCATTTAAAATTTTCACTGGAATCCTATTGAAAACAGAAAAACATCTTTGGACATATAGTATAAGTTTACAAATTGAGGAGAAAGATTTAAGTATAAGTACCATAAAGGAACAAGAAAGTTATGAAAGTACACTCGCAAATTGTGACGGTTGAAAAACTCAAGATTATACATTTCAGGTAAGGAATACAATGTTCAACTCATATGACATGACTGATGCTAACATTTCCAACAACAAAATATCTTCAGGCAATGCATTATTCCAAGCAAAAAACGGGCATTTGGGCAATGCATTCTGCCATTCACTGCCCCTTACTTTCAGAAACCATAAGAAAATGACTCCATTCTTCTCAGTTGCCAATTATTAAACAAGAGTCAACAACATGAAAAGATCTAATATGCTTCTCTGAGAGTTTGGAACAATTAATTCTGATTTTAGTCAGATTAATCAGAAGTGAATAGCTCAGTCTCAGGTCTGAAAACAGTCCTCATTCTGCTACGTTCTCCTTTCCCCGCCTCCCTCCCCGTTTAGCCTGGTTAACTCTGACTTGTCCTTCAGGATTCAGTTTAGTTATCACCTCCTCTAGGAAGTCTCCCTGGTATCCTAAGGCTGGATTAAGTGTGTTGTCATCTTAGCTCTAGGTATGATCCTTTGAAAGCTGTGCCACATGATAGATGCTCTACAAATTTGTTGAATAGACAATCATGGTTGTAGGAAGGGTACCGCTCTCTTAAAAAAATCAAAATCTTCAACTAGAAAATGCTATGAAACTGACAATATACTGTTTGACTCTTACTTTTTTCACTTATGTTGAGTCATATTATGAATTATTCTGAAGAAAATTATTTGTAAAAAATTACTACAAAAGTAAGATTTTGTGGTAGAAAAATTAATATATAACAAATCAGTGAAAGATGACAGTACCCCTCCATCCCAATCTCATCTCCCAAAATAACTATTGTTAATGGTTTAGAGCATATCCTTCCAAACTGTTAATTAGGTTGAGTCTTAAGAACACATATGGACAGAACACAAACCTTGATAGTTTGGCAGTTTCTCACAAAGCTAAACATAGTCTTACCTTATGAGCCAGCCAGAAACCCCACTCCTTGGCATGTACTCAACTGAGCTGAAAAGTTATGTCCACACAAAAACCTATACATAAGTGTTTAAAGCAGTCTTTATTCACAGTCATTCAAAACTGGAAGCAATCAAGATGTCCTTCAATAGGTGAATGCATAAACGAACTGTGGTAAATCCATACAGTGGAATGTTTATTGGAGCACTATTCATGACAGCCAAGACACAGAATGAACCTGGGTGTCCAACAACAATGAATAAAGAAAATGTGATTTTATATATATATATATCCACAAAATGGAATACTATTTAGCCATAAAAAAGAATGAAATGCTGTCATTTGAGAAAACACGGATGGAACTGGGGGATATTATGTTAAGTGAAATTAGCCAGGAACAGAAAGTTAACCATCACATGTTCTCACTCACATGTGAAAGCTAAAAAATGTTAATCTCATAAAAGTAAAAAGTAGAACAGAGAATACTAGAGGCTGAGAAGGGTAGGGGAAAGGGAGAGATAGAGAGAAATTTGTTAAAGGATACAAAACGATAGCTAGATAGGAAGAATACATTTTAGTCCTCTATACCACTACTACAGGATAGCTATAGTTAACAATAATATATTACACATAGTTTCAAATAGCTAGAAAAATACCAAATGTTCTCAACACAAAGAAAGGAGAAATGTTTGAGATTATAGATTTGCTAATTTCTCTGATCATTACAAATTTTACATATCAAAACGTCACTATGAGTCACTATGAATCACCCATAAATATGTACATTTGTCAATTTTTAAAAATTAAATTTAATAATAAAAAAATGGAAACCACAAAAATATATGGAAGAATCCTAACTGCATACTGTTAAGTGAAAGAAGCCAGTCTAAGGAGGCTTACAAAGTGTATTATTCCAACTATATGACATTCCGAAAAAGGCAAAACTACAGAGACAGTAAAAAGCAATGGTTGTCAGGGGTTTAGTGGAGGCAGGAAAGAAACAAATAGGTGACGCGCACGGGATTTTTAGGAGAGTGAAAATATTCTGTATGAAATGGTAATGATAGACACATGTCATTATGTATTTGTCAAAACCCATAAAACTATATAACACAAAATGTGAATCTTTATGTAAACTATGAACTATGAACTATAGTTAATAAAATATCAATATTGGTTCAATAATTATAACAAATGTACCACACTAATGCCAGATATTAACAAAAGACAAAACTGTATGCAGGAATTCAGGGGTTGGCTAAATGTAATTCTATGTACTATGTGTTCTATTACTCTGTAAATCTGAAACTGCAGTAAAAAATGAAGCCTATTAATTTAAAGATAAATTATTTTTTAAAAGAATACATTTTCAGACACAATTATAAGCCAATTTTTATTATTAGAATCAACCCATTTATATCACGTTTCAATTTAACAGAGCCAAAAAGAAGAGGCAAGGATACCTGGATTTTTTTAGAGACTCTGAGGGGCTCAGAAAGAAACAGATCATTGGAGGATTTGAACAACAATCACAAAATGACGTAAGATAAAGATGGTGTTTTACAGTTACACTACGCAGAAGCCAAGTTATATTATATGTAGTTACAGAAGTAAAAAGCAAAAAATACAAACTACAGCTCCCACTGATAGGAATAAATACTTAAATGTCAGCCTCCATTTTGAAGACACATTTCTGTTTTCTCCAAGTGAAGAACTGATGGGCAAATGTTTGTACTCTGTAATTTTCCAGCTGGATTTTTAAAACAGAAAGCAGTACCAGGCTCTTTTATAATGAAAGGCAAAGAGGCTTTCAGAAAAAGAGATCTTCTAAACAGAGACCTTACAGATTCAATTTACTAAAGAGAGCTTTCAGAAATTTAACTATACAAATTCACGCTATAATCCAAAAGAGTTTTGGAGTACCAGTTTTTGAAATCCAACATTTCTTTCCAACAAGTTAAACATGATACTCTCAATTATTTTTGTTTTTAACTTTAACACACAAGAATTGAAAGATCTTGCATTATATTTACAAAAGGAACTAACTGGAGTCCCACGGCAACTACACAAAAAAGATCTGACTATATTTTTGATTCCTATTCATGTTAGTAGGGTTTTGGTATACACTAATACTCAGACTTGAGATATACTAAACACCTAGAAATCTAGTAAAACATAGTACAGTTACAGGTCTTATTTAACTCTTATTAATCAGGAACTGAAATTATTAGGTAGAAAAGATAAACTCACAATAAATAGGATCAGTATCACTATAAAATCCACAATAGAATCATTCCAATTAAATTAATTTTCTATTCACATTGCTAATGCATTTCATTTTCATCTCTTAATTCGTATTTCCAAGTCAATTTACTACTAAAGAAGTATTTCAACTCAAGCCCTCCAGTCTTCAGTCTTACTAGTAGTTAAAAGTTGCCTACGGATTTCCACTTAAACAAAACAAAAAAAAAATTGAAAGATGTTAATTAAGCCATTTCTACTTCATTAATATTATGCAATTGCCAGTTTTGTAAACTATGAACTTTTCTACATGCTGTAAAATTTTTAATGAAAACTAAAAATTAATGAGGAAAAGTCTAAACATTTTACCTACAAGGTTTCAACATAGAATTGGAAGATATGACTCAATACATAGTAATACATCCTAGTATTCATGAAGTTGAAAGGTAATTTTTTATAAACTGGGGCTAAAAAAAATAAATAAATAAAAAACCTGGCAAGTAAAGACAGCCATCTAAAAGCTATGGCAATCAAGACCAACATTATGAAGAAAAATGAAAAAGCTCCTGCATTCTACTTCACTGTTGTTCTCATCCTACCCCATATAACTTTCTTCCATCATATTCTTAGGGTCACAAAACTTTTCCATTAAGCCAACTGTGGGCTTCAGTTTTAAATATGCCCCTTTTTTCTATAACATAACATCAGAAAATCCAGACATCTCAATATTTTTAACAAGCTATCTCCAGTGGCCAGTGACTGCTTCTCAGAGTCATAATTATGTATTCCAGATTCAAGAACATGATCTACAATACAAAAGAAGGAACACACAAGGTTTGAAAAATACAAAGCTGATTCATTCACAATAAAAGTGAAAAGTCAATTATGTCATAAGGTGTAAAACCTCCATACCCAATACTTTATGGAACATTGCTTTTTCTGTTATTGTTTTGTTTCATTTTTCTTTTTTTTGAGGCCGAGTCTTGCTCTGTCATCCAGGCTGGAGTGCACTGGTGTGATCTCAGCTCACTGCAGCCTCCACCTCCCAGGCTCAAGCAATTCTTGTGCCTCAGCCTCCTGAGTAGCCAGGACTAAGGCACCAGGTCTGGCTAATTATTTTTGTGTTTTTAGTAGAGACAGGGTATCAATCACATTGGCCAAGATGGTCTCGAATTCCTGACCTCAAGTGATCTACCCACCTCATCCTCCCAAAGTGCCGGGATTACAGGCGTGAGCCACTAGTCTCGGCCGAAACACTGTTTTTAACTGGTTCATTTATTCAACAAACATTACTTAATACTTAACTATGTGCCAGGTACTATGTTAATACTAGGAATGTAATGAAACAAAAACAGTTCCTGTCTTCCGAAAGCTTTTATCAGTTAGAAAGACAGAGAAGGGAAGAGTAAATACCATATAGTGTGAAAAATGCTCTCAAAGATGATACAAGTCAACCTTGGAGGATTCTGAGCCCAGTCAAACTAGACTGAAGAAAAAGTTTCCAGGAGAAAGCAAATTTAAACTGAGACCTAATGGAAGACTTTCCTGGGAGGAATGGTGGGTAAGAGATTATGGATGGCAAAATTCCAGGCAAAGGTGTAAAGACAAGAGAAAACATGGGCAGTTTAAAGGAGCAAAACTATCCTGTATTAAGGGAATATAAAGGTATAAAGAGGGAATAGTGAAAGTTAAGATTCCTTTGATGCTCAGGACAGAACATATCACCCCCTACCTTCCTGTAGCTATCATATACTTTTTTTTTTTTTTTTGAGATGGAGTCTCACTCTGTTGCCCAGGCTGGAGTACAGTGGTGCAATCTTGGCTCACTGCAGCCTCTGCCTCCCAGGTTCAAGCAATTCTCTTGCTTCAGCCTCCCGAGTAGCTAGGACTACAGGCACATGCTACCGTCTGTGCCGGGCTAATTTTTGTATTTTTAGTAGAGACGAGGTTTCGCCATGTTGGCCAGGATAGTCTCAATCTCCTGACCTCGTGATCTGCCCACCTTGGCCTCCCAAAGTGCTGGGATTACAGGCGTGGGCCATTGTGCCTAGCCAGTCATCCTTATTCCTTTAAGATTTTATGACCCCTGGTTCACAGTTTCCTCTCTATCCCTTCTCTTGCCTCCACCACTCTTAGTGACTTCAGTATCTGGAACTACTCTGACTTTTCATTCTCTGACCTAACAAACATTATACTTCCTTCCTAATCACTACCTCCTATCCTTTCAGCTCACTTATTCTAGTCCTCCCATTCCAGCCATTCTCCCACCTCATCAATTTGCCAATGCATTTCTCCAGGACCATCAATTATTTCTCTCAACTCCATACATCCTCCCTTACCTATAAGGAGTAAACTTCCTCTTCCCTCTATCGTACTAGCCTGGCAAAATCCTAATCCCGATTAATCCCAATTATCCACTAATTCCACACTGGCATCAAATAGCTATGAGTTACCAGAAAAAAAATCACAAAATCATGCTAACTGGTCTTATTTTCAAATCAACACAAATCTCAAACTACAACTTCTCTGACAGGTTTTATTTTCCACTCTTCATAAGAACTATTCCTTTCCTCTGGCTTTGAACTTTCAATAGTCCCTCAGCCTCTTTGTTACCCCCTCTTCTCTCACCTACCAGAACTGATCATGGAACTGTAGCTTTTCTTTATCTAACATTCACCTATGTAGCTGACCATCTATCTCCTGGGCACATCTCTCCTCACTTTGCTCCAGATTCCTACATCCATGGAAACCTGACAGGCATCTTAACATTAATGTGTCTAACACAGAACGCTCGATTATCCCTCTCCACAAACTTTTTCATTCCCACATATTCCCAATCTAAATCAAATTTACTGCCTCCACCCACACTCACTTAAGCCCAAAACCCAGGTCATTTTTTCTTTCCTTCACACTCGTCATGTCTGATACATCAGCAAATCCTGACAGCTTAAACATATAAGCCAAATCCATGCACTTCCTTCTATTTCCAGTGCCATACTGTAGTCCAAGCTTGTCTCCACTAGGAACTGGTAAACTATCTGTGAAACATAAAGAAATAGCAAGTCAAGAATAATTCCTGTTCTGGATTGCACAATTGGGTAGAGAGTGGTCCCATTTACTGAGATGACAAACATAGGAGGAAGCACACATTCTGTGGAGGGGAGAGGGATATAGATGGGGGCTCAGTTTTGGACATATTTAAATTTTAACTTGCTATGGAAAACCAATCTAGTGATATCCTAGAAGCCGCTTAACAAGAGCTAAACTGGACTGAAAACAGGGTTGGGCATCATCAACATTACTGAATGCAGGCAGGTGGATGAGATTACTTACAGTAAGTAGTCAGAAGAGAAGAGGATCAAGAACAGAATCCTAAAAAATTAGCCACACTTAAGGAATAGTGAAAATAGACAAAGTTAAAATGAAACTATTACGGAATACTATTCTCTGGAATCTCAGTTTGCAGGAATTTTTTAAAGTCATCCAATCCAATCTCTTTTAAAGAGCAAATCTCTTCTACTTAATCTATGGTGGTCATTTGGTCAACCTAACACATTCATTTTTAGGATAACTGTAGTTGTAAAGTCTTTTCCATGATAAGCAAATACATTCTCGAATAATTTCTCTTCAGTGGTCTCAGTTTTGGTTTGTAAGGTAACGCTGACTTAACCTGCTCCTTCTACTATATGACAAATTCAGATCTCTAAATTCATTACTTTATTCAATAAGTATTGAGTCCCTATGAAAGTCAGGAGGCCTAAGCTCTAACTCTGCTCAGATAAAATATAAAAGTTTGCTTCTACCTACAGACAAAACACGAATTTTTCAATATGCCATGCCATATAAATTCTAGACCCTTCCCACCAGTCTAGTTACTATTTACTTTGACTATGTGCTCAAAGTTTGATATCCAACAAAAATGATAGTAGTTAACAACATTAGATTCATGACAACAAAGGCAACATTTCTTTTTTTCAGGTTTCTACAAAATTACAATACTTTTTCTTTTTTCTTTTAAAGACAAAGTCTCACTCTGTCACCCAGGTTGCAGTGCAGTGGCACGATCTCGGCCCACTGCAACTTCTGCCTCCTGGGTTGAAGCAATTCTCCTGCCTCAGCCCCCCGAAAAGCTGGGATTACAGACACGTGCCACCATGCCTAAGTTTTGTATTTTTAGTGGAGACGGGGTTTCACCATTGTTGGCCAGGCTGGTCTCGAACTCCTGACCTCAGGTGATTTGCCCACCTTGGCCTCCCAAAGTGCTGGGATTACAGGCATGAGCCACCACACCCAGCCTACAATACTTTTTTTAAGTTTTAAAAATAAATGTTGAGGCCGGGCGTGGTGGCTCACACTTGTAATCTTAGCACTTTGGGAGGCCGAGGTGGGTGGATCACTTGAGGTCGAGAGTTCAAGACCATCCTGGCCGACATGGTGAAATCCCATCTCTACTGAAAATACAAAAAGTAGCAGGGCATGGTGGCAGGCACCTATAGTTCCAGCTATACAGGAGGCTGTGGCAGGAGAATTGCTTCGACCCGGGAGGCAGAGGTTGCAGTGGCTGCAGTGAGCCGAGGTAGCACCACTGCACTCCAGGCTGGGCGACAGTGAAACTCTGTCTCAAAAAAATAAAACAAAAAATAAATGTTGAAAGTGTTCTATCCAAAACAGAATGCTATATTTTATCTTCTAGCAAGAGTAAAGAAAGTGCTTCATTTTACTTTTTTTATAAATCATTTTGGGAAAAAGAAACGCTTTAGTCACTACATATATTAGTCATCCATCAATTTAACATTGATTCACTGAGCACCTCTGAAGCATCAGGTACCTCAGGTACAAGGATAATATTAGCAGAGTGACAGCAAGGAATTACTAAGATGAATAAAAATATCTGTACCTGCCCTGAGATTCAATAGGGCAGATTTTAGATCCATATAAGGAAGTTTTCTTTAGCAATCGAAACTGTCCAAAAAAAGACCACTACTTCCCAACACAGTATATCCTTATTATTTAAATAAGAAGTTATAAATGACCATTTGTAAAGGACAAGATAGGGGTTATATGCACTATGTGCCAGCCACAGGTTCCCTGCTAGCTCCCAAACTCCTTTTTATTTTATTTAAGTTCCAGGATACATGTGCAGAACGTGCAGGTTTGTTACATAGGTACATGTGTGCCATGGTGGTTTGCTGCACCTATTGACCTGTCCACTAAGTTCCTTCTCCTTGCCCCCCACCACCAACAGGCCCTGGTGTGTACTGCTCCCCTCCCTGCGTCCCTGTGTTCTCACTGTTTAACTCCCACTTACGAGTGAGAACATGCGGTTTAAAACTCCTTAATTTTTGTGGAGCAAGTTACTTCCAAGCTGGCTTCCACACAGTTATACAGGTCTGGACAGATGCTTCCTATCCCATGGAAGGAGGCTATAACTGCACAATTTCCCCACTCCCAGGCAGACAGTAAGCCTTCCTTTAGAATGACTCAAAATCTGTTTATATGACTTCGATCTCAGGTCTTCCGCCCAATCTATTAGGATACTCATCTGTCTCTGAAAAGGCTTCTCCCAACTCTTTTCTAACACAGATTGATTTTATTAAAAAGAGAATTACTTACAGAGGATTACTTAAATTGAACTAATTATCTGGAGGTCTTAGTGGCAAAGGAAAGAGAGGAAAGGGCTTGAGTTTCAAGGTAGGGAAGACGTGAACTCCCAATCACTGTAGATGGGTGCAAATTTTTTTGGAGAATAATTGGTCAAAATTCACCAAAACCTTTAAGACAATTTAGGAAATTTGGCTCCAGAAATTTATTTAAAGAAATAATTAAGATTGTGTGAAAAAAATTTGTTCAAGGATACCGATCCCAGCATTATTTACAAAAAAGAAATATTGGAGACAATTGCTTGTATGTTTGTATACAATGAATTAAAAATTATATAACTATACAAGAAAATAATACACAAGTATTAAATACGTATATTTACTGACAAAAAGTTGCTATATATTGTTAAATTTGAAAGCACATTATCAAATATACATCTATATAATATATACTGCATATTATTATACATATCTATTCTATGATTTACACGTATGTCCTTAATATGAATTTTTAAAAGTTGGGAATGTTTATCTCTTGGTAAAGGAGACACAAGTAATTTTTCATTCCTATATAGTTTTAAAAATGAACATGTATCACCAGGTACGACTCACGACTATAATCCCAGCACTCTGTGAGGCCGAGAAGGGCAGATCACCTGAGGTCAGGGGTTCGAGACCAGCCTGGCCAACATGGTGAAACCCTGTCTCTACAAAAATACAAAAATTAGTCGGGCATGGTGGCACGCACCTGTAGTACCAGCTACTCGGGAGACTGAAGCAGGAGAATGGCTTGAACCTGGGGGGTGGAGTTTGTAACTAGTCGAGATTGTGCCACTGCACTCCAGCCTGGGCGACAGAGCAAGACTCCATCTCAAAAAATAAATAACTAAAAATGAAACAAAAATAAAAAATGAACATGTATCACTTAAAATGTATTTTGAAAATAAAAAGGTAGGTAAAAGGAGGCTATCTGTGCTGAGGCAAGAAAGGGAGAGACAAACATATAGGAAGGTGAGTCCTACCTGTAGATCTTTACTACTACAGAAAGAATAACAGAAAACAATTCCTGGAAAAAACTGGTAAAGAACCCAAACATCTCCAGCATGTATTACAATGACGAGCCAAAAGCTGAAAATGCAAAAGTTGTTCATCAAAAGATGTCTTTAAAAATATATTGAGTTACATATGATTCTTTCCGATTTGGATACATGAAGGGTTAATAAGAGGGTCAAGAAGGCACAGGGTACCTACAAAGGGGATGCATGTAGGTGAGAAATAACACATTGATTCATAAGACAAAGCTGGGGCTGGGCATGGTGGCTCACACCTGTAATCCTAGGACTTTGGGAGGCCAAGGAGGGTGGATCACGAGCTCAGGAGTTCAAGACCAGCTTGACCAACATAGTGAAATCCCGTCTCTATCAAAAACACAAAAATTCGGCCGGGTGCGGTGGCTCACGCTATAATCCTAGCACTTTGGGAGGCCAAGGCAGGCAGATCACCTGAGGTCGGTAGTTCAAGACCAGCCTGGGCAATACGGTGAAACTCCATTTCTACTAAAATAAAAAAGAAATCAGTCAGGCATGGGGGCATGCGCCTGTAGTCCCAGCTACTCAGGAGGCTGTGGCAGGAGAATTGCTTGAACCCAGGAGGCGAAGGCTGCAGTGAGGTGAGATCGTGCCACTGTACTCCAGCCTGGGCGACAGAGCAAGACTCTGTCTCAAAAAAAAAAAAAAAAGACAAAGCTGGAAGTCACAATCCTTTTCAGGTAGTCCTAATTATCCTAAATCAGAGAGAAGCAAACAAAACTAGCTAGTGCTACTTAACGCAGGTTATTCCATCTGCGGGAAATAATTCACATTTTGTAATTTATAGCAGCATTACAGAGCCTAGTTTATAGGACTCAGTTAATTAACAATAAACATGAATCTAAAGTTCCAATAAAATGAGGACAAGAGAAGGCACAGCAGGAAGAGTATGCAGCAACCAAAAACGGGACCATTTCTATTTTTAGCTATTTGTATTGTAAGGTGGCTATCGGCAAAGTCATCTTTCTTTTTTTTTTTTTTTTTTTGAGATGGAGTTTCACACTTGTTGCCCAGGCTGGAGTGCAGTGGCTCACTCTTTGCCCACCACAACCTCCACCTCTTGGTTCAAGTGATTCTCCCGATTCCAGCCTCCCGAGTAGCTGGGATTATAGGCGTCCACCACCACACCCAGCTAATTTTTGTATTTTTAGTAGACGGGGTTTCAACATGTTGGTCAGGCTGGTCTCAAACTCCTGACCTCAGGTGATCCACCCACCTTGGCCTTCCAAAGTGCTGGGACTACAGGTGTGAGCCACCACACCCGGCCAAAGTCATCTTGATAGCAAAGGTAAATCAAGCCTAGGCTCTGAATGGAAACAAGAGCGTCAGAGTAATGACCAAGTGATAACCAGGACGAAGTGCATCTGAAAACTGGTGCTGAGACCTTAAGTTTTATGTATTCAAATCAGTCCATAAATCCCTCATTTCTCAGCACAGGGGTGAGGCTGCTAAGCCTCATCTGACCATAATATGTATAGTGCCTATAGCGTGGTAGACAATGTGTTAAGGACTATGTGTAGAGTAGTGAATTTAAAGATGCAGTCCTAAGGTGGCTTGGAATAATGGAAAGAGCAGAGACTGTGGAATCAGAAGATCTGGATTCAAGTCCTTACAGTGCCATCTACTAACAGTGAGATTGAGGGTAACAGTAAGTTTCTTCGTGAGTAAAATAGGGATGATAGCACATCTGTTCCACCTACCTCACTAGATTATCGTGTGAAACAAATCACACACTGATCATGAGAGGGTTATACAAACATTAGTCATTCTTAGTCATGTTAATCCTATTTCATTTTCATAAAAATGTTGGAAGGTGGGGGCCAATATGACTCACTAGCCCAAACACCTCTAAGGTCCCACATCATCGTCTCAAAATCTCCATGAGAGATTACATTTAACAGAAATAAAAGTATATTAGGCCTAAATTCATCTTGTACTTCTCAGAGAGTCATCTACCCTCTCGAACTTGACCAATACTTCACGTCACTGGAAAGTAATAGCCTTCTAGTAACACTCTCCATATGCAAATACTCAAAATAGTCCAATATCACCAAGTGATTTATCTTAGTCAAAGTTCTCAAATTGACAACAAAGCCCTGAAAACACAAGTATCACTTGTTAACAGAGTTTGTGTTTCTCTTTCTGTGTTCTTGGTCTGAAACCACAATGTTAGTTCACAAGTGAAACCCTTTTAAATGTTGAAAGCAAAACTAAAAAAAGAAATCTAAGTCAATCTGTATTCTATCCCATTTGTCTTCATAAAATACACTGGAAATGATGATCAAAGTGAAAATGCTAAAGCTATGTAAACAACTAGAATACTAGATGAATAAGCCCAAGGTTGCAGCTGTATCCACAAGTCAATTTGGGGACTACGCTAGTAATGCATCACTATACTTGTACTAGAGACGGCACTGTTTTATGTCTATCTTCACCAAGTTGAAAGTACTTTAAAGACTTCTGTTACAGTTTTCAGAACATGTATTTTGCTCCCAGGTATGGTTCAGAGCTTCACATTCACCATCAGAACCATATTCTCTCTTTAGGCAGTCACAAAATAAGCCTACCTCTGAACAGTAAGAAAAATAAATAATAAGATTTTACCCAGATGACTTATAAAATAGTAAATATCCACAACAGTAACACATCATCCCAATAAAACATGTTTTATTTTTGCAGTGACCTTATACAACATTTAACATAACATTTATTTAATAAGAAATATAATTTAAAATAAAGCTTTTGAAGGACAATCTTTCATCTCTTATTTTCTACTGTTAAGCTATTTTTCCAAGTTATTCACTCTCTCACTCAAATATGAAAACCAGGAGTCTCTCATAATGTCAGACATAGGACACAAAAAGGACAGTATATTCACATAGTTCAACTGTGTTACTATTAAAAAATAAGAAAGTGGGTGATGTTTTAATATCAAATGTCAGAGAAATAACAACACATACATCCATTTTCTATTACCTTCAGATTTTTAGGCATCGCACTAGACTCTTTAATATTTAAAGATCAGAGTATACTGGTGGAGAGAAGACATAGGAAACAGCTATATTTTCTTTGCTTACAAATTCATGCTTAAAAACATAAGACTTGGTAACCTATAACCAACTGGTGAACTTCATTAAAAATCACAATGGGCCGGGTGTGGTGGCTCACACCTGTAATCCCAGCACTTTGGGAGGCTGAGGCGGGCGGATCACCTGAGCTCGGGAATTTGAGACCAGCCTGACCAACATGGAGAAACCCTGTCTCTGCTAAAAATACAAAATTAGCCGGGCATGGTGGCACATGCCTGTAATCCCAACTCCTTACTTACATGACCACTATGTTGCTTACTCCTTCAAGGCATATTTATTGAGCACATACTATATCCTAGGCAATATCCTACTATAGGTGTGTCAACAGTAGACATTAGATCTCTGTTCTCATGCAGTTTGAGTCTACCAGGAAGACAAGCAAAAATGATGAGTAATAAATGATGAGTATCATGATAAAAATGTACATAGAGCTTTGAAAACATACAGCTGCTAGATGTGACATACTCTAAGGGACAGAAAAGCCCCCTCCTCCCCTCCGCCAAGAAATGTAATGTTTAAACAGAAACCCAAAGAGCAGGCAATAAGATGGAAGAGAAAGAGTGTTCTAAAGGAATACCTGCAAAAATCTGAAAGACAGAGAGTGCATATAAACAACTGAAAGTTCAGTATAAATACGGTATTGGGATAAGCAGGGCCTTAATAGGCATATTATTCTAAGACTTTATTCTACGGACAAGGGAAATAAAGGAGATATGACACAAAACTTCAGATTTATATTTTTTGGAGAATGAATTCATTTTCCTCATTGTAGTTAGAGCAGACAGGAACAAGAATGGAGGCAGGAGATGATAGAGATGATCTCTTGAAACTTTTGGTTCTTATGAAAAGAACTTCCTCATACCGCTCTGTTTCTTCTCAGACACCTTCAATGTATTATTTTCTCTGCCACCCCTCTAAGGTTACAGCCTTTCCTCAGCTCTCCTACAAACTCTCCTGGGTGACCTCACCTATATTTCACACGTACCACCCATAAAGTGATGATGACTCCCAAACCTGTATCCCCAGTCCAGAACTCTCAAGGCCAGAGTTGCATTTCCTACCACCTACCAGACATATTCACCTATGCAATGCCTTATGTTCAAAACCAAACACAAAATCCAGACTCCACAAATTTGGTATTTCCTAACTCTGTTGATAGCATCAATGTAGTCTCACTCAAGCCAGAAATTCTAAATGCCATCAATTACCCTTCTCCTCCTCCCCGTCCACCTCCCCTGCCCCCCATTACCAGGTGTTTTTGATCCTCTTCTAAATATGACTCAAATCCATCCCTTCCTTTCATCTTCTATACCACCGCCTAAATTTCGTCTTGCATAAGCTCTCATCTGGATTATTCAGGAACTGGTCTCTACATTTCTGGCCACTTTGTAAAATCTATACACTACACTGTAAGATATCTCCTCCTAAAAAGTGTTTCCCTAGGCAGGGCACGGTGTACTCACACCTATAATCCCAGCACTTTGGGAGGCAGAGGTGGGTCAATTGCTTGAGCCCCAGAGTTTGAGACCAGCCTGGGCAACATGGCAAAATTCCATCTTTAAAAAAAAAAATAATAATAATACAAAAATTAGCTGGGCATGGCAGTGTGTGCCAGTCCCAGCTACTCAGGAGGCTGAAGTGGGAGGATCACTTGGGCCTGGGAGGCAGAGGGTCTAGTGAGCCGAGATCATGCCACTACACTACAGCCTAAGTGACAGAGTAAGACCATCTCAAAAAAATAAAAATAAATAATTGAAAAGGTCCAAATTCTTTGATATGACACACAGGGTCCATAAGCTGGTGTTTCCTGCCAGAAAATAGCCTCTATTCTCCATCTATAAAAAAATAAAAATAAATAATTGAAATGACATCTCTGCCAGATGTCACACTGAACCTGGAATGAATACAAATGCAGACCTCTCAAAACTCATCACAGTTTCTTAAGCCTCCAGGTGTTTGCACATACCATTCCCAAAGTCTGGAATATCTTTTCCTATCTTCTCTACCTAGAAACCACTGGTCTTCTTTTAAAAATCCAGTTAATGCCCCTTCCTCTGTTAATCTTCCTTGGTTCACACTCCCCTCTCTCCCTTCTTTCATCCCCAATACAGACAGAGTTGGGCATGTCTTCCACTTCTCTTCTATGGCACGTAATTTTCTAACAAATTATGACTGCTTACATGCCTGTTTTCTTTTTTGTTTTTTTGAGATGGAGTTTTGCTTTTGTTGCCCAGGTTGGAGTGAAGTGGCGCAATCTCAGCTCACTGCAACCTCTGTCCTCCAGGTTCAAGCAATTCTCTTGCCTCAGCGTTCCAAGTAGCTGGGGTTACAGACACCTGCCACCATGCCCGGCTAATTTTTGCATTTTTAAAGAAGACAGGGTTTTGCCATGTTGGCCAGGCTCAAACTCCTGACCTCAGGTGATCCACCAGCCTTGGCCTCCTAAAGTGCTAGGATTACAGGTGTGAGCCACTGTGCCTGGCCACATCTGTTTTCTTGACTAAACTATATGTTCCTTATTGATAGTGTACTTTCTTTATCTCATGTTTGCATCCCCATACCCTAACACATTGTCAGCACCTAATAAATACTTCTTTAGTGAATGAATGCTTATTATAGAAGTGTGATGATACATTAAGCTTTGTCTCTATAAAATGGGATCTTGGGATATGTTTCAAAGTGCCTAAAGCCATTCCAGAATGGTGACTCTTGGATGGAGGAAAGCAAAGTGAAGGCATACATAAAGGAGATTCCCCATAGCAGACCTACCTCATCTAGCATCCAAAGGAACCCATGTTAGTGACAAGACTACATGACAAAGACTTCTACACAAATTATAATATCATTTATAATTGCAAAAAAAGTTTGAAAACTAGAAATAACAAATATGCAACTTAGAATGATTAAATGAAGGTTCATTTAATGGATCCTTTAAAAATAGTACTTCAGACAGGGCGCGGTGGCTCACATCTGTAATTCCAGCACTTTGGGAGGCCGAGGTGGGCAGATCACAAGGTCAGGAGATCAAGACCATCCTGGCCAACATAGTGAAACCCCCATCTCTACTAAAAATACAAAAATTAGCTGGCTGTGGTGTCACATGCCTGTAATCCCAGCTACTTGGGAGGCTGAGGCAGGAGAATTGCCTGAACCAGGGAGTCAGAGGTTGCAGTGAGCTGAGATCGCACCACTGCACTCCAGCCTGGCGACACTGCAAGACTCCGTCTCAAAAAAAAAAAAAAAAAATTCTTTTGTGTGATTACACCACTGCACTCTAGCCTGGGGAACAGAGCAAGACCCTGTCATCCAAAAAAAAAAAAAAAATTAGTACGTTTGTAGAATATTTAACGACTAGGGAAAATGCTGGTCATTTCAATCAATCAGAAAAAAGAGTTATATCATAATCCCAATCATAAATTAAATATAAAAAACATTTTGGAAATACTGGCTTAAAAACATTTAGGAAAAAAGCCTGAAATAAACTGTATGAAATTATTAGCAGTACTTATCTCTCATTAATTTTCTACAACTAATTTGTTCAACAAATATTTATTGAGCATTTGTTTGTTACATTACAGAGATGTGCAAGAGACATCTGTTTCTGTCCTCTGGGAACTAAACATGTTATTCTTCTATAATCAATCAGATAAAGCAATAAAGGTTAGAAAAAAATTCATGGGACTGCCCAGTCTAAATTTACATTCTATGAAAGGTAAAAATAATAATAAATAAAAATAAAAAGCCAGATTCCCAGAACTTCTCTGAAATCTAGGCTGGAAACAATTTTGATACAAATATTTGGATAAGGACTGCCCAAATGGCTTGTACTACTGATTACGAACTGTATCATGATGCTGTAGTTGTTCTAGATCCTTGTGGTCAGAAGGTAGTTGAGAATCTAAATCTCCAGATTTATCCTTCCTGTTGGCAAATCTAAATTTTTACAGTAATTACAAATAAAAGCTGCTTAGTTGAAATTTAATCCTTCATCCACCATCCACCAAATTTCTTTTGTCTTCTGTGTTTCTTTCCCCTCTACCATTTCTTGCTCTTGCCCTCAATGATTCACTCCATTTATCTAAAAGAATCCTTATGTTCCTCCTCTTCTTTCAACCAAGGAACAGCCAATATAAGATTGAACTCTCCCTCTTGGGGATTCTCAGGAAAGATGGAAGCTTCAGAGGGGATGTGTGGTATTGATGAACATAACATCACGAAGAATCTGAAAGCCATAGTCCTTTTAAAGCTCCTGCTTCAAAAGATACCTAAGGTGTAAAAAAAAAAAAAAGTGGGGATAAGTCCAGGCTTGGTAGCTCACACCCATTAACCCCAGCCCTTCGGGAGACTGAGGCAGAAGGATCACACGAGGTCAAGAATTTGAGACCAGCTTGGACAACATAAGAAGACTCTGTCTTTACATTAAAAAAAAAAAAAAAAATTAGCCAGGAATGTTGCCACACACACTTGTAGTCCCAGCTACTGAGGAGCCTGAGGAGGGAGAATCCCTTAAGCCCAGGAGTTCAAGGCTGCAGTGAGCTGATTGTGCCACTGGACTCCAGCCTAAAGAGCAAGACCCTGTCTCAAAAAAAAAAAAAGGGGGGATATTATCTGAGTAGAACAGTGGCTAATTTACCTTTATTATTCTTTACTGTAGTTATTTCACTAGTTTATATCCTACATTGAAAATACTTCCAAAACTTCCTAGGATTTTCAGCTCATCAGAAACACAGTGATAAATAGTAAAATTACTCTAATTGCCCAGAGCTTAAAAAAATGCAGCACTATAGTTTCAGGTTTCATGTTTTTAGGCATACTAAGGAGTAAATTTAAACTGACAAAATTCTATAGGACTTAGATCACTGATAGTGGATATACTATAAAATAGTTTTTCAGAAATATTTCCCCAGAGAACTCAAATAGTTGAAATGTGTAATAAAAATACACATGCAGGGTATCATTAGAAAGCATCATAGGGCCGGATGTGGTGGCTCATGCCTGTAGTTTCAATACTTTAGGAGGCTGAGGCAGGCAGATCTCAGGAGTTCAAGACCAGCCTGGGAAACATGGCAAGATCCCCTCTCTACTAAAAAAAAAAAATACAAAGATTAGCCAGACATGGTGGCGCTTGCCTGTAGTGCCAGCTACTTGGGAGGCTGAGGTGGGAGGATCACTTCAGCCAGGGGGATTGAGGTTTCAATGAACCAAGATCGCCACTGCCCTCTAGCCTGGGGGACAGAGCGAGACCCTGTAACCAAACAGACAAACAAGAAGGCATTACAGGAATACATAGAGTACTAAATGCTAACTTAGTGTTATGTCAAAAGCATATGCTCAGAGAACTAGGTGACAGAGTCTGATATTCATTCATTCATTTATTCATCAAATTTTTAGGAAGTACTCTGTGGTAGGCATAATCAGAGACAGAGCAGTGAAGAGATTAAAATCCCTGCCATCATGGAGTATTTTAGTAAATCAAGATAAATAAAAAACAAGAAAAAAAAATAAGTAAAACATTTTGTTGGTGGTAAGTACAAAGCAAAATTTAAGTAGAAAAAAAGATTTGAGAGGGTGTGAAAAAAAGGAGGAAGGGAGCAAGCCATACAGTAGGGGGTGGGGGGAAGGGGGAGACATTACGAAGAGAGGAAATAGCAAGAACAAGGACCCAAAGATGGGGAGATGCTTATTATGTTTAAGGAGCAGCAAGCAGGCCGGTGTGACTAGAGCAGAATGACTAAGGAGAGTGGTAGATGAGGCTGAAAAACAAGGGGGAAGGGCTAGGTCTTGTCCAGGAGCATTTGGGTAAGGTTTTCATGGACAGGTATTATAGCAACAGGTGGAAATGGAGGGGTGGAAGGTGATTCCAAGTAATTAGAACAAAGGAAAACAAAAGACAAGGAGCTACGAATGCCTTAAGGATGTTTAGAATCAGAGGCTGGCCTAGTGTGCAATGAATATACATGTAAGTGTGAGGAAGCAATATTGTGAGAGTAGGGGACCATGTGTTAAGGGGTGAAGGTAGAGGGTGATGAATATTCAGTTTTTGATCCTCTGTTTGGGAACTGCAGAAGAGAGACTAGGGCAGGAAGGCACCAGGGTAAAAGGCAGGCATTAGCTGCCCCTTAAATATAATCTTTGCTTTTTCCCTGGCATGAATAAAATCCTGCTCCAGATAGTTGCTTTAGTTACCATATCTATGAAGAAAAAGGGTGCACGTCTTAAGATCTTTGTGGGGAAAACACTCCTGAAACTTTATTGTAGTAGGGAGAAGAGACTATATACAACAAGTAGAATTTATACTATTGTAAATTAACATGAACTAAACTGAACTGGTCTAATACACAGTGAATCATAAGACAAAGATGACTAAAAAATGAGACTGAGAAAGGAAACAGGAATTTCAATTTTCTAAAGAGCATTCCACAAAATGGCTAATCCTTGGATAAACAACTAAGTTAACTACCTCTAATTTTACATAAAGAAGAGGAGGATTGTTACAATCATACACGTTGAGTTCAAAGGTATTCAAAAGGTAAGAGCCGGAGCCTTGCTCAGAATTCATCACCTCAGTACCTCTAGCAGTGACTGGTACAGAAGACTCGAATGCTTGTTTAAGGAATAAAAAGCCTATCCATTACAGTTTATCTCAGTAGAATCGAACAGTGCTAGGGCTGTAATACCACCACCTTGAAATGGTAATATTAATAGGGAGGAAATTAAAAGTAAGTAGAAAGAGGGGAACCACCTGTGCAAAACAACAACATAACTCCAGAGGAATCTACTGGTTAATTACCCAAATGACACAAAACCATCTCAGCGGATATGCAGAAGTGTTGTTTGGCACAATGGGATATGTATTATGATCAAATCCAATAAACAACGCTATTCCCTTTTTGGAACACACAACAAAAAGCATAAGGCAATCTCAATCTCTTTCCTCTGAACCATTCAATAACACAGCGGATTTGGGGAATTGGGTTTGCTTCTCTACAATGCTTTTTAAAATCCTAAATTAGGAGTAACTCACCCTCATCGTTTGTCTTAAGTATTACAAAAGAGTACAATACAAAGACATCAGCTCATATCCACTCATGGTTATGGGATGTTAGAAATGCCTGAAAGGAACCGCTAAAGTAAAACAAAACCCAGCAAATTAATATCACATTTTTATCGTCAACCAAAAACAAACGATCCAACTTCCACCAGGAAAAGCATCTTTTTATATGGGATAATGTTTGCATACATGTCACCAATATTAGTTTGTTTACAGTTAAAGCTCAGAGACAGGGTTTTATATGACTTTTTAAGCCAAACTCATCCATTAAAACAAATTTTTTTTAAAAAAATGCAAATGTCTGAATGTCAATATTTTTTCCTGTCTATCTTCCATGAAGCATTTTTCCATGCTAACACTAGGGCATCCTTCGGTGTAATTCCACAAGCAGATTCAAATTCCCTTCAATACCATAAACAAGCCCTATTAAAAAGCCTTTAAACCACAAAAAAGTGCAACAGCGGTTTGCAACTGTGTGGTTAGTTCTGCTTGTTGGTAGAGATTAGCATAAGCTACGAGTCGAGGTTGCTCAGAACCGAGTAAAAGGGACCTCGGCCGCTTTCCCCCCTAGAGGCAACAATAAAAGCATCCTCCTCTCGCCCCAATACTTCGCCCCAATACTCGTCCCATTCCCGGGACCCAGTCGACCGCAGGAAAAAAAAGCAGGGCCAGCCTCACTTACCTTGTAGACGTCCCCGTAGGTGCCGCTGCCGACCCTCTGGACAAGCTCGTAGTCCTGCTGCGGGTTCCGCCTCAGGATGTCCGCGGCAGGCCGCAGCGGGGCCTCCATCTTCGCTTAGGGCCCGGCCCCCGCCGGCTCAGCCGGCGGCTCCCCGATTCCCGCTAACGAGCACGAACGGCGCCGCTTCCCAACATGGAGCCTTCGCCGGCAGCTCCGCCTGCACGAGGGACGAGCAAAGACGGGTCGGCGTCGCGGGCTACGACCCCTCGCGGCCCGGCCCCTTCCCTTCCGTTCCGCCAGCGGCCGTGGAAGAGAAATGGGCCTGGAAGGGCCCCTGGCGCCCAGTATCCCTGTTCGGGCTGCAGCCCTTCCCCCTCCCCGGCCGCCCGCGAACTGCCCGACGGGGCCTCCCCGCCCGCCGGGGCCCAGGGCCGGCTCGGTACCTGATGGGGGCGGCCCCGCTCTTTGTCGAGCGCGGAGCCCCGGACCTACTTCCTAGATCGCACCCGCGTCCTCCTCCCCCGCGCCGACCCGCACCTCCGGGTTTGCCGCCACCACCGCCGCCGCCACTCAGCCGCTGCACCGCGCGTCCTCTCGGGGGCGGCGGAGACGCGTACGGTCGCCGCCGCCGCACCACGTTCCCCACCCGGGGCTGCGTCACCGGGAGACACGTTCCCAGCCAGCATGGGTCGGCGCCCAGCGGCCCGCCCGAGCGCTCCGGCCGCGGAACCAGAGTGCCGCCCTGAGGCCTGCTGAAGACACGACACCCTCCCGACCGCGCCACCGCGCCCCCCTACCCGGGCGAGTCATTGCAGGGCCTGGGCTGTCTCCCTCCCACTCTCAGAAATAAGGGACACCCCTGGGCATTCGTGGGCCAACGGGCCTTGGCTAAACCGTCCCCACATTTGTCAGGTAGGCCTGTAGGGTAACGGGTAGAGGAAGAAGGGCGATGGGAACGTAGCCCTCAAGTTAAACACGGAAAAGATACGTTAAGGGCACCGGGCCAGAAGTAACCTGGCAGCGGGGCGCCAGGGAAGGAGGTGGGGGAGTGCCAGGTTAACTAAGTCCCGGCACACCCTACTGCACCTTCCTGTTTTGCAAACCATTCCCGGTGGTACCAGTTTGAGACTGCGCTGCACACCTGCACAACCTGTCTTCTACTTAGTTCTTCTGAGACATTTCTGAAAGTCTGAATTCCTAGGACTGCTCAGTGGCCTTTGTGCCTGTTGGCCACACGCAGTGTCTTATCGCTGGTATTGCACCTTTAACAGATCAGGAGTTCCGAAAAAGTAAAACAAAGTCGGGGGTCACAGACTGGTTCTGGTTCTACCACTTCCTCAGTATGTGCTCTGGGACAAAACAGCGTATTTGGCAACATCTCAATGTCCTTATCTGCAGCTTGAAGAGGGTAAGATTTTGCATCTGACACACAGGAAAGTGTTTATAAAGCGTTATACAGGATTATAAAGGGAGTTATCGAATATAAGAGGTCTTAAAATACTTAAAATACTTAATGCACAGCATATATGGAACAGGAGTTCAGGGAAGAAATTTGGCTGATATTTCACAAGCTGTTTGCAGTTTCAGTTCCAGTCTTGTTCTGAAGGTAGAAAATTAAGTTGCCAGTGTTACATTATACTGGCTAAGTTATTTCTAGAGCCTCACAGAGAATTTGAACAGAAAAGCCAGATAACACTCAGCCACTGCATTTAGTGACCGAAACATCACAAAAGAGCAAGTTGGAGATGTTGGCATGTGACTTTGAACATCCAATTTTTAATTCTGTTCTTGAGAAATATACTCCTGATTGTTGATAATTGTGTAATGTAGAAATTAAATTCGCACCTTAACAGGACAGGGCATATATGTATTTTCTTGTGCTCCACACACAAAGGACACTTATTTGGGGAACATAAGTAAGCCCAGACTTACATGCTCCATGGACAAAGCCTATGTGTTTGCTGCATTGAAAAAATTGTTGAAGAACAGTTCCTTCTTTCAAAGATTCTTGGCCCTTGTTTTGGTGGGCACATACTTTTGGCTTCGATGACTCAAAATCTCTTCAAATGTTCTATTGGTATCTTAGTACTTGTTTACTGTCATAGATTCATTTGGGACTTTTTTCCTCTGGCCCTATAAGCATTGATCCTTTATCTAGTCTGAAGTATGTTTATTCTTACATATTTATAGTTGCATTACTCCAGGGAATTTCAGGCAGCATACAGAAAACACATACTCTAAAACAAGATAAAAATAAGTGGGCAAACTAGGATGAAGTTAAAGAGAAGGAAAATACGAACCCAGAACAGTGCAACAAATCAGCCAACCAGAGGATTTTGTAGTGTTTTTGAGATCAAGACTAACCAATCGATCAAGAAAGAGGCACATATTTTCCTGATGCGAAGATTTCAAAAAATTTTATTTAATGAGCTTTATTCATAAAGTAGAAACTGAATGCCCAGTTTGAGACAAGGATAAATATCCTGACAATCCTTTAAGCATGTTATTCTTGAAATACAGCATTTAAAATGAATTAGGCAATAAAATGTTTGAGGTCATAGGCTTCAACAAGACCCTGGAGTGCAGATATTTTATGTTGCCAGTAATGGCAGATCCATATGCTTTGACCATTAACCTAGAGGCAGACAGCATGGAAAAAGTTAAGACTCTATGTGGTAGTTAAAAAATGTGTCTGCTATAATCATTATTTTACTTGTACTGCAATTCATGCAAAGAGGAAAACATTTGTTTTATACTAACTCCAAAAGAATCTTAAGGATTTTTAAAATACTGGTTGAGTTAATTTTAACAAGATCAGTGAAGTGGGTTGCTTTGTAAAGAAATTCAAATTCAATTTACTTAAATATACACTGAGTAAATTTAATTTTGCATCCTGGACAATTAAGCAAATAATTTCAAAGTTGAAGTTTATGTAATAATATGTTAGTTATGTCATGGAAACTGACTAGAGAGTTTCTTACAAACCACCCAATTTCATATGACAAGGTTTAGAATAAGAATAAATATGGCTTGATAGGTCCTTCATTCCAGCCTAATTGTCATGCATTCTTAGTGTCTTCATGCTGACACATAAATATTTTTCAGCTTTTACCCTTATCAGTATAATATACGATAATGGTTTGTCACATACTTTGTAATGTACTTCCCTTCCTTCAAAGTTCTTCGGTAAGATGCTAACTATAGTCTGTGGGCTCTAGTTTCAGCTCTAACTTTAGCCAAGGCTGAATAAAAAAGAATTGGGGGACATAAAATGCATTATCTTATATAAAGCTAAGTTTCACAATTTATTATTCATGACAAAATGGCTAATTAAACCTTCAAGTGTGATAGGACAGAGCATAAGGACAATAACTTTAGTCTATTGAACATACAGATTTAAGCAATATGGTAATCTCCTGATTAATCTGCCAACATAAACTAATTTCAACATGTAACTCTATGTGATTCAGTTGACTGCTCTATAGATCTGTTAAACAGAAATCAATTAAATGTTGGAAGACAATGCCACAACTATGATTTGGATTTTTAAATAATTATTATTAAACTATTGTTTTACTAATTAGGGCCACTTGTCTTTTGAGGCATAAACCATGTTTTCCAAATATAGGGCAATTCTTATATATTTTGTTCTGGATGGCAATAGAACATGTATCTCATTCAGGATGAGTATCAGGTCATTAGGATGAGAGTTTTAAAAAGAAGAGGTGAGGAAGGCAGTCGATATCCCTTTCATCCAGTTTGAATTGATCATCAGATATGTTACTGATATGGTTTGTCTGTGTCCCCACCCAAATCTCATCTTGAATTCCCACGTGTTGTAGGAGGGACCCAGTAGGAGGTAATGAATCATGAGGGCAAGTCTTTCCCATGCTGTTTTCATGATAGTGAGTAAGTCTCACAAGATCTGATGGTTTTAAAAAGACGAGTTCCCCTGCACAAGCTCCCTCTTTTTGCCTGCTGCCATCCATGTAAGACATGACTTGCTCTTCCTTGCCTTCTGCCATGATTGTGAGGCTTCCCAGCCACATGAAACTGTAAGTCCAATTAAACCTCTTTCTTTTATAAATTGGCCAGTCTCAGGTTTGTTTTATCAGCAGCATGAAAACAGACTAATAAATTAAATTGAGGTCTGGCACAGTGGCCCATGCCTGTAATCCCAGCACTTTGGGAGGCCAAGGTAGGCAGATCACCTGAGGTCAGGGGTTCAAGACCAGTCTGACCAACATGGAGAAACCCCATCTCTACTAAAATAAAATTAGCCAGGTGTGGTGGTGCATGCCTGTAATC
Organism: Macaca thibetana thibetana; assembly: GCF_024542745.1. Lineage (NCBI taxonomy): Eukaryota > Metazoa > Chordata > Mammalia > Primates > Cercopithecidae > Macaca > Macaca thibetana. The sequence continues at coordinate 57,095,756 of NC_065584.1, read as the reverse complement.
CCAGCTACTCGGAAGGCTGAGGCAGGAGAATCGCTTGAACCTGGGAAGCGGAGGTTGCAGTGAGCCAAGATTGCACCATTGCACTCCAGCCTGGGCAACAAGAGCGAAACTCTGTCTAAAAAAAAAAAAAAAAGTGGTACCAGTAGAGTGAGATGTTGCTGAAAAGTTACCTGAAAATGTGGACTCAACTTTGGAACTGGGTAACAGGCAGAGGTTGGAACAGTTTGGAGAGCTCAGGAGAAGACAGGAAAATTTGGGAAAGTTTGGAACTTCCTAGGGACTTGTTGGATGGTTTTGACAAAAATGCCAATAGTAATATAATAATAAGGTCCAGGCTGAGGTAGTCTCAGATGGAGATGAGGAACTTGTTGGAACTGGAGCAAAGGTGACTATTGTTATATTTTAGCAAAGACACTGGTGGCATTTTGCCCCTGCCCTAGGGGTTTGTGGAACTTTGAACTTGAGAGAGATGATTTAGGGTATCTGGCAGAAGAAATTTCTAAGCAGCAAAACATTCAAGAGGTGACTAGGGTGCTGTTAAAAGCATTCAGTCTTATAAGGGAAGCAGAGCATAAAAGTTTGGAAAATTTGCAGCCTGATACAATGGAAAAGAAAAATCCTATTTTCTGAGGAAAAATTCAAGTGGTCTGCAGAAATCTGTGTAAATAACGAAGAGTTGAATATTAATTCCCAAGACAATGGGGAAAATGCCTCCAGGGCATGTCAGAGGTCTTCCTGGCAGACCTTCCCATCACAGGTCTGGAGACCTAGGAGGAAAAAGTGGTTTTGTTTGTTTGACCCAGGGTCCCTGTGCTGTGTGCAGCCTAGAGATTTGGTACCCTGCATTCCAGCTGCTCCAGCCACAGCTGAAAGGGGCCAACATAGAGCTGGGCCATGGCTTCAGAGGGTGCAAGCCTCAAGCCTTGGCAGCTTCCACGTGGTGTTGAGCCTGCTAGTACACAGAAGTCAAGAATTGAGGTTTGGGAACCTTTGCCTAGATTTCAGACGATGTATGGAAATGCCTGGATGTCAAGGCAGAAGTTTTTTGCAGGGGTAGGGCTCTCATGAAGAACCTCTGCTAGGGCAGTGCGAAAGGGAAATGTGGGGTCAGAGCCCCCACACAGAGTTCCTACTGGGGCACTGTCTAGTGGAGCTGTGAGAAGAGGGTCACTGTCCTCCAGACCCCAGAATGGTAGATCCACTGACAGCTTGCACTGTGCACCTGGAAAAGCTGCAGACACTCAACACCATCTCATGAAAGCAGCCAGAGGGAGGCTGTACCCTGCAAAGCCACAGGGCAGAGCTGCCCAAGACCGTGGGAACCAACCTCTTGCATCAGCATGACCTAGATGTGAGACATGAAGTCAAAGGAGATCATTTTGGAGCTCTAAGATTTGACTGCCCCGCTTGATTTCAGACTTGCATGGGGCCTGTAATCCCTTTGTTTTGGCCCATTTCTCCCATTTCAAATGGCTGTATTTACCCAATGCCTGTACTCCCACTGTATCTAGGAAGTAACTAACCTGCTTTTGATTTTACAGGCTCACTGGTGGAAGGGACTTGCCTTGTCTCAGATGAGATGTTGGACTGCAGACTTTTGAGTTAACGCTGAAATGATTTAACACTTTGGGGGACTGTTGGGAAGGCATGATTGATTTTGAAATGTGAGGGCATGAGATTTGGGAGGGGCCAGGGGCAGAATGATACAGTTTGGCTGTGTGCCCACCCGCATCTCATCTTGAATTCCCATCTGAGAGAGGGACCCGGTGGGAGGTAATTGAATCTTGGGGGCAAATCTTTCCCGTCATGTTCTCATGACAGTGAATAAGTCTCATGAGATCTGATGGCTTTAAAATGGAGTATTCTCCTGCACGAGCCCTCCCTTTGCCTGCTGCTATCCATGTAGGACGTGACTTGCTCCACCTTGCCTTCTGCCATGATTGTGAGGCTTCCCCTGCCACATGGAACTGTACATCCAATTAAACCTCTTTCTTTTGTAAATTGCCCAGTCTTGGGTATGTCTTTATCAGCAGTGTGAAAACAGACTAATAGAGTTAAAAAGCTGTTTCTATTAACCTTTATTGTCAGAGTGGTTTTAAGGTTTATGTGAAAATTGGTAGAAGGATTTCTGTATTCAACTCACAAATTGATTTTGTCTGCAAATTCAATAGCTAAGAAAAGATAGCAGACTACAAATAATCTTATGCTGTTCCTTATTGGTTTCCTCACACAATAACAAGTATGTTCAAAAGGGTGCCCAAAGTTTGCCTGCACCTCATGTAGACTAGTGTTATGAGCAGAAAAAGCCACAACGCTTGACTGGGATCCTATCCTACAGCTGAATAGATCTTGCAGGATTCCAATAAGCTCTCCTTTTCTTTGTCTCTGCAGAGCAAGGTAATAATGGCTTTCCACTGTTGCTAATCTCAGGATTCCTTGCTATCTATTGGTGATTCGCTTAACCCTGTCCTCATTTGTTATCATTTATTTATTTATTAGAGATGGTGCTTGCTCTGTTGCCCAGGCTAGAATGCAGTGGCTATTGACACGTGCTATCATACTGTATCACAGCTTCAAACTCCTGGCCTCAAGGAATCCGCCTACCTCAACCTCCCAAGTAGCTGTGACTATGGGTGTGCACCACTGTGCCCAGCTTTGATTTTTATAAATGGTCCTTTTTTTATATTCTTTTTCTGTGCTTTTTCTTCCGAGGAACCCGATTGATAAAGTTATAGGGATTAGAATTAGTCTCTGAAAAGAGACTCTCAAAATGGCTTTCTAGGATGGTATTACTCGCCTATCTGATGATTACTTGTATAAACTACTTGCCAAGGAAAATGAAACGGTGGTATTCTATAGCATGGAGTGGCAACACAATTACTCAGACTATCAGTAGTGGCATGAAATGGAGTGTCAGTGTAGGGCACAACATTGAAAGATCAGTCTCTAGCACTTAGCTGCTATGACAGTGAGGTTTACTAAAATTGTGTCATTTGGCTCTTCTGACTGCTTCTGTGAGAGTAATGAAGAAAAGACAAATAACCTTGGGTTCCAAATATCAGGCATGAATAGAAATTCAGAAAACTTCCTTGACAGCTTTGAAGAAATCTATTATCTCTTATAGCTAAGGGGAAGATATGGCTGAGGATCAAGTCCAGGGCCTGACTATAAAGCCTTTGGAGTTGCAATATTAATTAAATGTGAGAACTAGTTCTGTTATGCTAAGGTAAGGGCACTGGTAAAGATGGCCTAGGACCTATGACATGGGATGGGGGCATTTGAGCAGATATGAATGAGGCTTAGAACTTTAAACATGAGTTGGAAGAAAGAGTTTCAGTATAGCCCTAATGGGGAAGTACACAGAATGCTCTTGGAGGAGAGCTTATACAATGAAGAAGCTGTAGGATCTTGCTAAATACTTACCTGGGATTCAGATTTGCTGTGTTGACTTGAGCATCTGGAAGTCCTTCTAAGTGGGTTACTAGAAGCTTGTTCTCAATAATAGCTTACAATCTATATGCTGAGATGCCAGAATTTCCCTGGCATACTGTAGAAGAAAGAATCTCAAGGTTTAGGGAGATGGGATGTTGGATTTGCTCTATTATAGTCATTCTGCTTAGTCATACTCTATTCACACCATGCCCAGGAGGGCCCGTAGAATTTACTCTTTTCAAGGCATTGAATGAGGGAGAACAGATACCCTTGAAAAATTCTTCTGTAGCTGCCCTCAGTAGATTAGAGATGATGATCACGAGCCCACATTGAAACTGGGATCCATGATTTTATATCCTGGTAGAGGCCAGGTGGCTGAACTGTCAAAGCCATGTTTAGCACAGTTGCTATAACAACCTTCAGGAACAGGTGACAATCAGGATGTTTTGACTGCAAGGATAGGTGGTGGTATCCTATTGATCCCTGAGTCTCTAGGAATGAATAAAACCATCAGCCTACTTAAGTGCTATTTGACATATGTAGTTGGAAAAATCCTGGGACTGATAGGTAGAAACCTAACTGAAATCACTGTAATAGAGATTCAAGACATATTACCTGAATCTTAGACATAAACCAGTTCACAAACCTGGAGTCCCTTAATTAAGGGTGAGGCCAGATGTCTTTGAGGAAGAGTCCCATAGTGCAGCCAGGTATAAACGGTGACTTTTCCTTAAGGCCATTTCCAGAGGCACTTGTATCCTTTTACTAGGGTGATTGTGAACTAAGGAATGGGAGATTCTCATATGTTCTGGAGGTTAATTGATATTAGCTCTGAATACTAATCTCTGCAGTCTCAAAATACCACCAAAATTCCAGTGATTAAAGTAGAGATTTAAGAAAGTCAAGTGGGACTAAAGATCCACTCCAGAGTTATTTTTTCCAGTCTCAAAATATATGTGAATATAGATATATTGAGTAGCAGAACTCCTACATTAGGTTTATAGGGAGCTATTATGATTGGTAGGAACAAGTGTAACCTCCCTAGCTAACTTCTTACCCACGCCAAAGTTGAATACCAAATTTAAACTTGATCACTGGGGAAATTACAGAGATTAGTGCCACCATTAAAGATATGAAAGATACAAGTTTTTTCCTTTTAACTCATCTTGGCTCACGCAATAGCCAAATTAGTTTTGAAGAATGTCTGTGGATTATTAAAAATTTAATCAAATGTTGATGCCAATCATAGTTGTGGTTCCACATGTGGGGGATCTTTACTAGAGCAAATCAGAACAGTTCTTGGCACCTAGAGGGTAGCTATTGACTTGAAAACTAGAAAGTAGCTTTCTTTTCAATTCCCATCAGCAAAAATAATCAGAAGCACTTTGCTTTCACATGATTGCAACAGCACTGTCATTGTATTACCTCAGGGATATTTAAAGACTTCTGTTCTATGATAGAGTATCATTCCAGAGGGACCTTTGTTTCCTTGATATCCAATAGAATATCATGGTAGTCTTTTATCTTGATAACATTATGGAAGTTGCACCTTGTGAGCAGGAAGTAGCAACCACCCTACATACTTTTAAAAATACCACTAATATCAGAGAACTAGCGATAAACCCAGTTTAGGAACCTGACACATTCGTGAAATTTCTAACAACGAAGTAGTGCTCTACCTTGTATCATCCACCTTAAAGATGCACAGTGTTTGTTTGGCCTGTTTTTATTTTGAGACAATGTACTGCATTTGCTACTTTTTGACCCATGTAACCTGTATGACTGCCACCTTGTTCATATCACTTGGAACAACATAATGTACTACAGAAGGTCCAGGCTCTGATGCAACCTGCCCTGACACTTAGGCTTTAGGATTCAGCAGTCCCAGTGGTAAATAGGATACTGTATGGAGTCTCTTGCAAGCCCAGTAAGAGAATCCCAATGCAGACCCCTAGGATTTTGGGATAAGAATATGCCTTTATCTGCTGACAGCTATTGTCTGTTTGAAAGGCAACTCTTGATTTACTTCTAGGCCTTAGTAGATGCTAGACTCCTGACCATAGGATACTAAGTAACTATGTGACATGAACTGCTCTTTAGAAATTGGGTGTTACCCTGCATGTTCTCACTCATAAGTGGGAGTTGAACAATGGGAACACGTGGACACAAGGAGGGCAACATTACACACGGGGCCTGGCCTGTCAAGGGGGGAGGGGTTGGGGGCAAGGGGAGGGAGAGCACTAGGACAAATACCTAATGCATGTGGGGCTTAAAACCTAGATGACGGGTTGATAGGTGCAGCAAACTACCATGGCATGTGTATACCTATGTAATAAACTGCACATTCTGTAGAGGTATCCCAGAACTTAAAGTAAAATAAAAAAAATAAAAAAGGAAATTGGGTGTTACCTAATTTACTGGGTCATAAGTTGAACATAGGCAGCAGAATTCCATTGTCAAATGGAAGAGTATACACTGAGGTGGCCTGAGATTATCTGGAAGACACAAGTAAATCACATGGAACAAATGTCCATTGGACCTGCCATTACTTCTTTGCTATGTGTTTGTTTTTTTTTTTTTTTTTGTTTTTTTTTTCAACCTGTTATCTATAGGCTCATAGCCATTTAGCAGAGGAAGAAAAAGTTTAGGCCTGGTTTATTAATGGTCTGCATGATATGCTAGCACCAACTTGAAGCAGACAGCCACAGAATTCTGTGTCCACACCATAATGGGGTGGCCCTGAAAGATAGGGAGGAGGAGAAATTCTCCCAGTGGATATAACTTTGAATAGTACATCTGGTTGTCCTCTTTTTTAGGAAGAAGAGTTGATCTGAGGTATGGATCTGTACTGATTTATGCACAGTAGCTAATAGATTGGTCAGTTACTTGGAAGGAAGAAGATTTGAGATAAGGAAGTCAGTGGGAGAAGTATTATGGATGGATTCTTAAAATTGCCCAGAATGTGAAAATATCTGTGAACTACAATACTGTCCAGCAGAGGGCATCCATCTCGATAGTTATACAAGAAGATCTGTCCTACAGGCGTCAATCAGTCTCTTTACCCAGTCACCCTAGTGCTTGCTCAGGGGGCCTACGTGACAATAGGAACGTAGGCTAAGAGTAGATTCAACAATGTGGACTTCTACTTGCCAAGGATAATTCAGTTACTGCCACTATGGAGTGATTAATCTGCTTATAGCAGAGGCCATTGCGGAGACCCCAGTATGATACTGTTCCCTTGACAGATTAGTCAACCATCTGGTGGCAGTTTAACTACACTAGATTCCTTTCATTATAGAGGGAAGAGTGATCTGTCATCATGGGAATAGATACATATTCCAGGTAGAAGTTTACCTTCCCTGCTTGGAAAGTTTCTGTTAGTGCCACAATTCATGGGCTTATGGAATGCCTTGTTTTATCACCATGTATCACAAATATCTTTGAGCAAGAAAGTAATTTTATTATGGGGGAAGTGTGGCAGCAGAGTCATGCCCATGGAATTAACTGATCTTACCCATCACTCAGGAAGAGCTAGTTTGATAGGATGGAGGAAAGTATGCAGAAGGATCAATCGTGGTGCTGGCTGAGAGAAAACCCCTGTAAGGATGTAGTATAGGACTCAACCCAGTCACCATTATATGTTGCCATCTACTCAATATTCAGAATGCATGGTTCTGTGAACCAAGAGGCAGAGGTAGGAGTGGCTCTTCTATTATTCCTAATCTCTCTCCTGTATTTTTTTTTCTCTACAACTTTGTCTTTATCATATTGTCCCTATAGCATTGGACTTGGTGAGTTTGGAGGCCCCAGTGCCCAAGGGATTGATACTTTCCCCAGATGACATGGTCACAATTCTATTTAATGGGAAGCTGAAACTACCACCTGGCTATTTTGGAGTCTTCAGATCACTAAATCAACAGTTAGAGAAGGGGGTCATTGTACTGGTTGGGGTGATTGATTCTAACGACCATGGAGAAATTGGTTGCTGCTCCACAAAGGGAACAAGCAAGACTATGTCTGGAATCCCAGGTATTCACTATGGTGTCTCTTAGTATTCACATCTCTAATATTACTGGACAGTGGGAAACTGAAACAACACAATGAAGATGAGAGCACTAAGGACTTGGATCCTCTGAGACTAAGGTTGGGTGACCCCACCAGATGAGGTATGAGTCAAGGGTTATGGGAAAATGAAAGCCATGATGATCACTTTGGCCCTTAGGCCTAATAACTACCCTCTTTTCTCTGTCCTTACTATCAGAACCACAGTTTTGTTGACCTTTTCCAAGTGGCTATGTCCATCAGGGGAGACTGAGACACTCCCCCATCTTAGGGAATAAATCTTGATTGGTCTAGCCTCATTTTTCTTGTTAAAGGAATGGTTTAGGCTTGGATAATTCTGGACAATGACACGGGAGGAAAAGTCTGCTGGAGTGCTTCTAGGAAGGTTTTCCTTGCTATTAACAGGGTACACAAGCCACAGACATGACTTTTTCTGTCTCTAGGCATGGATGTCTGCTTCTGATGTGACTAGAATGGCAACTGCCATTTTGAAAACATAAGACGAGCCAGCATTAGAAAATAAGTTGGCTGGGCGGTGGTGGCTCACACCTGTAATTTCAGCACTTTGGGAGGCTGAGGTGGGAGAATTGCTTGAGCTCAGGAGTTTGAGACCAGCCTGGGGAACATAATGAGACCTCATCTCTACTAAAAGTTGGGAAAAAATTAGCCAGGCATGGTGGCATGAGGCTATAAATGCAGCTACTCAGAAGGCTGAAGCAGGAGGATTGTATAAGCCCAGGAGATGGATGCTGCAGTGAGCTGTGATTGTACCACTGCACTCCAGCCTGAGTGACAGAGTGAGACCCACTCTCAAAAAACAGGCAGCCAACTATAATGTGACAGGTCCCTCATCAGATTACTGAAGGGTGTGTGTCCACTGCTTGAACTTGGAAGGCCGGACTCTGAGCCAAGGCCATGAGGCCCAGCCAAGGAACAGGTGTTTCTGAGAACCTAAACATCATGGAGAGTATCTCAGAACCTGCCAAGAAAAACAGTCTCATTGCTCAAACACAGTAGGCAAAGAGCCAGAAAATTAAAGGCAGTTTGGAGATGGAAAGTAGCACATATCTCTAGAGCTGTCCTGCTGCTGCTCAGGAGCACCCTGTATGTAAGTCCTAATAAATTCATCTACTTGCCAATCGGCACTGTCTGAGTCACTTTTTGGTCTCTCAGCTCCCTCCCAGTTTGGGAGACCATTTTTCTATACAATCCTGGGCTTTTCTTGTAACAGTTGGTATCACAAACAGGATCTAAAAGACCAAAGGAAGATTTAGGAAGGGGTGTCTGCAGTGGGAATCCCAGGGTGATCGACAGCATCCATGTGGGGTGAAATTGTCCAACTGCTCGACCTTTGTGGGCTATTGCTTGAGTACAGGGATGCTTAGAAAATTCCAGTGGGGAATAAACATGTAGTGCAAGGACCTAAGATGTTAAAGTACAATAAGGATAGCAAATGTGCTGTTGCTGTGGTTAGACTGGCTACTGAGAAATTGTTAAAGCAGGAAAAATAGATACAAAAGTTAAGGGAGGAGCTACAGTTAGAAAGGGACATGCGAGTATGCATGTCAGCCCTGGTTGGGGATTTGGTGGAGAAGGTAGATAAAAGGGAGGAAGGGTTGGAACTCCTGTGGCTTATGTTTCCAAAAGCATGGGAAAGTTCAAAGGCATGCCAGGTTTTCTAGGACTCCAGCTGGTTACATATTATGACTCACCCTGTGGACCTTTTTAAACTGATGGCCAAATTACAGCAAGAAAAATCCAGAGCTCAAATGTTTCACCTTCAATTACAGTTAATCAGATCTTCTGAAGCTCTCTATTTCTCTTTTCTTTTCTGCCTGCTTTGAATCTGTTGTTATTAAACTCCTGGTGTTGAAATAAAACTCACTGTTTATGGTACTGCTAATTCAAAGCCACTTGGGGATTTTGTTTTTCTTACACAGTTCAGACAAATCTAACTAAAATGTAAATGTTGGAAACTCATTTGAAACTGAAGAAAAAAAGGAGGTAAAAGAAGTTTTTTTAAAAAATCAAACTGCTATGAAAACTACTTTACCCAAAATTTTTGTCCACAGCCTTCATTGGATTACCTGTTAGGGCAAATAAAATTTAGCCATGTGAAGGGGTCCTAATTTTGTCAAAAATAATTTGGATCCAGTTATCTTTTATAGGCTGATGAGTTTATAATACTGTCTCATGGCTAAAGTTCTGAAGTAAAAGGTATTGGGTGTGTGCGTGTGTGTGCATATGCGTGCATGTATGAGTGTGTGAGAACATACATGTTTAAATATGTTTATATGTATGTACATGTGTTATATGTTATGTCTGACATGCTACCAACTTAGCTTATAAGTAAATGAATACTCATACATTAAGGTAAAGTCAAGTACCTTTTAAGGTTTTGTAAATTTAGTAATCTTTAATAAACAAGCTGGATTTAAAATTATTCATAAAATAAAATAGAAATGTCTTCAGAATTGTCAGCATACATTTTTGTCTGGGTTTACTGATTAGGTAAGTTTTATGTTTGCCTCTGCTAGATATTTTAAGATGTCAGAATTTGACATGAAAGTTATAAGACTGTAAACCCAGCCAAAACCAGAATGATCGTTGTGTGGGTTTTTTTGACAAATTTAATATAGTTGGTTCAGTGAAAGTAGCAAAATCTTCTAAATTATCAGCAAAATGCCCATGTGTTTAAGGTGTTTTTTTTTTTAATTATTATACTTTAAGTTCCGGGGTACATGTGCAGAACATGCAGGTTTATTACATAGGTATACACGTGCCATAGTGGTTTGCTGTACCCATTAACCCGTCATCTACATTAGGTATTTCGCCTAATGCTATCCCTCCCCGACAGGCCCCGGTGTTTCTCACTTATAAGTGGGGGTTGAACAAAGAGAACACATGGACACAGGAGGAGGGGGGAGGGGGGAACTTTAAGGTTTTTACTTAGGTGAACATCTTATATTTACAGGCTATAAAAATGGTTAACAGAAAAATAAGTTACAATAGTGGTGAGGTTTGTCTAATAATCTGAGTTCTCGTGAGTCATCCAGATAAACTGCTAAAAACGAATGAATTGAATAAATGTGAATGAGATAAATGCTTATAGGTGAACTCTTGTGTAATTTAAAATCTTAAAATGATTTTAGTTACTCAGTGAATGTCTGAGGGATTTCCAGTTGAAAAAAAAAATGTTATATAGAGGGCGTTGGTTGTACTTCTGTACCCACTAATGAGAAATAAAATCTGTTATGTGGGAGAAGCATTGGTGGACCTCTGTGAGTTGAATAAAAATAAGGACGGAGTCTGAAAAGAAATCAAGGAACAAAAAGGGGATGGGCCAGATGGGTCCCTGTACACTTGCCTTAGCCCAGGCGGGCAATGAAGATGAAATAATACTGCCTACCAGGAGAATATTCTGAGATCACCCAAACAATCCAGAAGTTATATTAGGTACGGATAGGCTAGAACCCCTATAACAGCCCTGTGTGGCCTCTGAAAAAGCCAAATGGCATCTGGAGAATGATGGTAGACTACCATGAGCTAAATGAGGTGGTGCTGCTTGTATCTGCTGCTATACCCAATATTGCTCAACTGCTACAGCAAGTAGTCCTTAATCTGGGAAGTGTCCATGCTATGATTAACTTGCATTATGCCTTTTCCAGTATTCTTTTAGCAGAAGATTTACAAGACCAGTTTGCCTTCACTTGGGAGGGCCAATAATGGACTTTCCAGGTACTACCAAAAAGATACCTGCACAACCCCACCATCTGTCACAGTATAGTTGCATAGTACCTATATAGACTCACTTTGCCTGCCTCAGTCTGTGTTTCACTGTATTAATGATATCATGCTAACCTCAGAGTCTCTTGCAGATCTGGAGACTACCCTACAAACCACCTCGGACGGCCTAAAGGACAGGGGATGGGAAGCCAACCCCAAAAAGATACAGAGGCCCAGGATAGCCATCAAATTCCTGGGAGTTACCTGGTCAACTAAGATGTGAAACATACCTGGAGCTGTCATTGATAAGATAGTACAGCAGCTTGTTCCCCAGACAGTAAAGCAACTGTAGGTTTTCCTAGGTTTACTGGGCTACTGGAGGATATTCATTCCTCATTTGGCACAAACCCTCAGCTCATTATATACCCTAATAAAGAAGGGTAAAAAATGGGACTGAACACACATAGAGCAAGAGCCATTTGACAAAGCAAAAATATTGGTGAAACAAGCCCAAGCACTAGAGGTCCCACTGCCACAGGATCCTTTTGTATTAGAAGTCACTAGAGATGCCACAAGGATGACTTAGGGTTTGTGGCAAAAGCAGCCAATGGGAATGGTAACTGTAGGGTTTTGGTCTCAATTATGTTTCTTTGTTTGTTTGTTTGTTTTGAGACGGAGTCTTGCTCTGTCACCCAGGCTGGAGTGCAGTGGCACACTCCCGGCTCACTGCAAGCTCCACCTCCCAGGTTCACGCCATTCTCCTGCCTCAGCCTCCCCAGAAGCTGGGACTACAGGCTCACGCTGCCACACCCAGCTAATTTTTTTTTGTATTTTTAGTAGAGACAGGGCTTCGCTGTGTTAGACAGGATGTGGTCTCCATCTCCTGACCTTGTGATCCGCCTGCCTCGGCCTCCCAAAATGCTGGGATTACAGGCGTGAGCCACCACCCGGCCTGGTCTCAATTATGAAAGGGGGCAGAATCCTACTATACAGTCCTAGAGCAACAGCTATTAGCCGTGTATAGAGCATTGCAACAAGCAGAGGCCATCACCACCAGAAAGAAGACCACACAATAAAAACTGCCTACCCCATAAAAGGTGGGTGGAAGGCTTTCTAACCAAGCCCACCTCTGGGGTGGCACAATTACATACCCTGCAGAAATGGCATGCCTGTCTACAACAAAGGGGTGTCCTGTCTACTAATCCTTTAAGTCAGCTTCTACAGGAGGTGCCTGGACCCATCCACTTTGAACAAGTGGAGGGAGCCAAGATGGCAATAGAACCACCTACTGGGCCAACCATTGTATATAAGGGGACCCCACCAATACCCCCTAGGGCCTGGTACATTGATGAGTCTAGCAAAGGCACCTAACACCAATGGTCAGTGGTCATGGCACAAATGGATACTGACACCATATAACTGTATAGGTACATCATAAGAGCAGCCACAGGGTGGGCCACAGCAAAGGCAGCAGGCATCTCCATCCTCTTTGTAAATATTCTAGCAGCTGTTCAGAACTGTGAGACCTACTCACAGCTGAGACCTAGAAGGGTTCCTTCTGCACTAAGTCACATACCTAAAGCCATACAACCTCCATAGGACTGACAAGTCAGTTTTATTGGTCCTCTGCCCTGGAATGGTGGGGAAAGGCATACCTTAACCTCTGTGGACACAATAGTGGGGCTACTACAGGCCTTCCCAATAAAACATGCCACCCAGCTGGAGACCGTTAAGTGTCTCACTGCTCTTAGTGTCATATATGGCATGCTATGAAGAATATATAATGATCAGGGCTCCCATTCGTGGGCCACAATATCCAACACTGGGCATCAGAGCAAAACATAGACTGGAGGTTCCACTACCATATATCCCAATAGGGGCAGGACTCAGAAAAAAAAAATGGCCTGTTAAAAACCCAATTACATGCACTGTCCCAGAATGGCTAAGTTTCTGGACTAAGAATCTCCCTGAAGCCATACAAATTTTAAATGAGTTACCCACTAACACACTTGGCATCACTCCCTGTGAATGGGCCTGTAAAATATGCCCCGCAAACTCTCAGCATTACCTCTGAGACACTGAGTCATGCTTCTGAAGCAGAAGCCATGCTGTGCTTCTAAGAACACCAGTGGATCTGCCAACTGGCGATGGCTACATGGACCTGAAGTTGAGCTGGAAAGTGCCCCTATACTGGACTGGTTTTATGATGCTGGAGGGTGAATGAAGACTGCCGGAGGATAGGTGATCCCAGCTGTATGTACTCTTAGAGGGAGGTCTGAGAGCCTTATGGTATCAACATCAGCAGCACTGATACCTGCTGGAGTGGTCATAGTGCAGAGTGCATAGGCAAGGCTGGAAGCTTACCAATTGGCTAATATGCCCACTCTTAGAGAGGGAAGCCATGTGTGGTACTGTAAGCCCTAACTGAAGCCTCTGGCAGCCTCACTAATAGGGCCAATGGGAGAAAATATAGCAGTAATAATGTTACAAGGAGTGGCTATACCCTTGAGGGTCTCTGTTGAAGACCTGTGTTTGCCTTGTTTCTGCTACCCATGGCAGCTGGTAATGTCTTCTGAACTAGACTGTGACTACAACAGCAGCCAGCAACCAGTCCTATTGTGGGGTATGTGGATACCTCCCCCTGTTAAGTGGTAATAGTATGCCTTGGGATATTCTGCCTTTTGCCTGACAGAACTGGAGTGACTGGTTCGACAGCACCAATAAGGCAACCCAGGCTCACTAAGGATTGTCTCTGCATGGAGGCCTGATTGCCAATGCAATGGAGACTCAAAGATATGTGCCATTAGGCCACGAAACAAGTCTCAATAAATTTAAGAAAATAAAAATCATATCAAGTACCTTCTCAGACTACAGTGAAATAAAACTGGAAAATAACTCCAAAAGGAACCCTCAAAATTATACAAATACATAGAAATTAAATAATCTGCTCTTGAATGATCTTTGGGTTAACAATGAAATCAAGATGGAAATTTAAAAATTCTTTGAACTGAACGACAGTGACACAACTTATCAAAACCTCTGGGATACAGCAAAAATGGTGCTAAGAGGAAAGTCATAGCATTAAATGCTTACATCAAAAAGTCTGAAAGAGCACAAATAGACAACCTAACATCATACCTCAAGAACTAGAGAAACAAGAAGCAAACCCAAACCCAGCAGAAAAAAAATTAACAAAGATCACAGCAGAAACTAAATGAAATTGAAACAAAAAAATACAAAAGACAGATGAAACAAAAAGCTATTTATTTGAAAAGATAAAATTGATAGACCATTAGTGAGATTAACTAAGAAAAGAAGAAAAAAGATCCAATAAGCTCAATTAGAAACAAAACAGAAGATATTACAACCAATATTACAGAAATACGAAAGATCATTCAAGGCTACTATGAACACCTTTATGTACACAAACTAGAAAGTCTAAAGGAGATGGATAAATTCCTGGAAATGTACAACCCTCCTGATTAAATCAGGAAGAAATAGAAACTGAACAGACCAATAACAAGCTGTGAGATTGAATCAGTGATTTTAAAATTGCCAAAAACTCCTTTCAGGACCAGATGGATTCATAGCCGAATTGTATCAGACATTCAAAGAAGAATTGGTACCAGTTCTATTGAAACTATTTCAAAAGATAGAGAAAGATGGAATCCTCCCCAAATCATTCTATGAAGGCAGTGTTACCCCAATACCAAAACCAGGAAAGGCCATAACAAAAAAAGAAAACTACAGACCATTATCCCTGAGGAGTTACTGGGGTTATCCCTGAGGATAATGGTCTGCATTATCATCAAAGATGCAAAAAATCATAACAAAATACTAGCTCTCCAAATCTAACAGCTTATCAAAAAGATAATATATCATGATGAAGTGGATTTCATACCAGGGATTCAGGGATGGTTTAACATATGCAAATCAATAAATGTAATATGACACATAAACAAAAATCATATGATCATCTCAGTAGGCACAGGAAAAGCACTTGATAAAATCCAGCATTCTTTTATGATAAAAACCCTAAAAAAATTGTCATAGATGGGACATACCTCAAAGTAATAAAAGCCATCTATGACACATCAACAGACAACATAATATCGAACAAGGAAAAGTTGAAAGCATTCCCCCAGAGAACTGGAACAAGACAAGAATACCCACTTTTGCCACTTCTACTCAACATAGTACTGGAAATCCTAGCCAGAGCAGTCAGACAAAAGAAAAATAAAGAGTATTCAAATTGGAAAAGAGGAAGTCAAAATGTTGCTGTTCACCGTTAATATGATCATGTACCTAGAAAACCCTAAAGGCTCATCCAAAAATCTCCTAGACCTGATAAATGAATTCAGTAAAGTTTCAGGATACAAAATCAATGTACACAAATCAGTAGCGCTGCTCTACACCAATAATGACGAAAGTGAGAATCAAATCAAGTACTCAATCACTTTTACAACAGCTGCAAAAAAATTAATTAAATAAAATACTTATGAACATACTTAACCAAGGAAGTGAAAGATCTCTACAAGAAAAACTACAAAACACTGCTGAAAGAAATCATAGATGACACAAACAAATGGAAACACATCCCATGCTCATGAATAGGTAGGATCAATATTGTGAACATGACCATATGTCCAAAAGCAATCTACACATTCAACGCAATTCCCATCAAAATACCATCATCATCCTTCAAAGAACTAGAAAAATATCCTAAAATTCAAATGGAATCAAAAAAGAGCCCATATAGCCAAAGCAGTACTAAGAAAAAGAACGTATCTGGAAGCATCATAGTACCTGACTTCAAATTTTACTGTGAGGCTATAGTTACCAAAACAACGTGGTACTGCTATAAAAATAGACATGTAGACCAATGGAACAGAATAGAGAACCCAGAAATAAAGCCAAATACTTATAACTAACTGGTCTTCGACAAAGCAAACAAAAACCTAAAGTGGGGAAAGGATACCCTATTCAATAAATGGTGCTGGGATAACTGGCAAGCCACATTTAGAAGAATGAAACTGGATCCTCATCTCTCACCTTATATCAAAATCAACTCAAGATGGATCAAAGACATAAATCTAAGAACTGAAACCATAAAGATTGTAGAAGATAACATCAGAAAAATTCTTCTAGACATTGGCTTAGGCAAAGAATTCATGACTAAGAATCTGAAAGCAAATGCAACGAAAACAAAAATAAATAAATGGGACCAGGCATGGTGGCTCATGCCTATAATCTCAGCACTTTGAGAGGCTGAGGTGGGTAGATTACTGGAGGTCAGGAGTTCAAGACCAGCCTGGCCAACATGGCGAAACCCTGTCTCTACTAAAAATACAGAAAATTAGCTGGGCATGGTGGCGTGTGCCTGTAGTCACTGAATAGACAATTAGACAATTCTTGAAAAAATATATACAGACAGCCAACAAACATAGGAAAAAATGCTCAAAATCACTATAAGGGAAACACAAATCAGAACCACAGTGAGATACAACCTCATTCCTGCAAGAATGGTCATAATTTAAAATTAAAAAAAAAATAGATGTTGGCTTGGATGTGGTAAAAAGGGAGCTCTTTCACGCTGCTGGTGGGAATGTAAACTAGTACAACCACTATGGAAAACAGTATGAATACCCCTTAAAGAACTAAAAGTAGAACTACCATTTGACCCAGCAATCCCACTACTGGGTGTTTACCCAAAGGAAAATAAGTCATTATATGAAAAAGACAAATGCACACGCATGTTTATAGCAGCACAATACACAATTACAAAGATATGGAACCAAGCTAAATGCCCATCAATCAATGAGTGGATAAAGGAAATGTGGTATATATACACCATGGAATATTACTTGGCCATAAAACAGAACAAAATAATGGCCTTTGCAGCAACTTGGATGGAGTTGGAGGCCATTATTCCAAGTGAAGTAACTCAGCAATGGAAAACCAAATATTGTTATGTTCTCCCTTAAAAGTGAGAGTTAAGCAATGAGGATGCAAAGGCGTAAGAATGATATAATGGCCTTTGGGGACTCGGAGCAAATGGTCGGAAGGGTGAGCAATGAAAGGCTGCATGTTTGGTACAGTGTACTCTGCTCCAGTGACAGGTGCAGCAGAATCTCAGACATCACCACTAAAGAACTTATTCATGTAACAAAAAACCATCTGGTCCCCAAAAACTATTGAAATTTTTAAAAAGTTTTTTTTAAGCCACAAAAACCAATATGTACCCTTACAGACACTACCTGTTGTGCCTATATGCCTGATGAAGAGAACAGTGTCACAAATGTTTTAAATCATTTGTCAACTCAAATCCATTATATAACCTAATTAGGCTTCTTTGACTCATTCTCAAATTGGTTACACACCTTACCTACTCATTGAAGTTACATTTTGCTAACAGGCATCATAATTGTAGTTAGTTTCTGCTTTTTATGATGTTTTGTATACTGTAGATGTGGCTTGTACACACAAGCCATGGCTATACATTATAGGTCTGTATAGTTCTTCCCCTCATACCCCACTCAAGAACTTTCATGCAAGATTGGTGGGAAGAATATGAGAGCTGGGGAATGGGGTGGATTGTAGTGTGATGTGTCCCCACCAGGTTACTTAGAGTGTACGTCCACTGCTTGAACGGGGAAGGCTGGGCAGTGAGCCAAGACCATGATGCCCACTGGAGGAGCAGGTGTCTTACCAAGGAAAACAGTCTCATTGCTCAAACGCAGTAGGCAAAGAAGTTACAGAAAAATTGTTTAAAAGCAGTTTAGAGATGGGAGGTGGCATGGATCTCTAGAGCTGTCCTGCTGCTGCCCAGAAGTGTCCTGTATAAGTCTCACAAACTCATCCACTCGCCGGGCTGGACTTATCTGAGTCATTCTTCGGTCTCTTGGTTCCCTCCCAGCTTGGGAGAACATTTTTCTATATAATCCTGGATTTTTTTCGTAACATCAACACACTGAAGATGGTAGAATGCACCTTTGTCTTTTTGGCAAAGTCTTCTGGTTATTTTCCAATGTGTATTTCCCTTCTTTGTTTAGTATTAGACCCCAAAATTTTTGTTGCATACATGGTATGCAACAAATTTTTCATTGATAAAAATATTTATCAATGAGGTGGGACATGGTAAGTCAATGGTATTTGAGTGGAGATGATATGTGCACCTTCTGGATTGTACTCTTAGAGAGAATGGATATATTCACTTCTTCCCTTTTACCCTTCTGTATGGCTAGAATGAAAATGTGAATGCCCACACTAGAGCAGCCATCATGGAACATATGATGGAAGCCCCGAGTGAAAGATGGAAGAAGGCATGAAGAACTTCCGTTCCTTCATTTTGTTGTTGTTGTTGTTGTTTTGTTTTGTTTTGTTTGAGATGGAGTCTCGCTCAGGCTGAAGTGCAGTGGTGTGATCTCGGCTCACTGTAACCTCCGCCTCCTGGGTTCAAGCAGTTCTCCTGCCTCAGTCTCCTGAATAGCTGGGACTACAGGTGCATGCCGCCCAGCCCGGCTAATTTTTTTTGTATTTTTTAGTAGAGACGGGGTTTCACCGTGTTGCCCAGGCTGGTCTCGAACTCCTGAGCTCAGGCAATCTGCCCACCTTGGCCTCCCAAAGTGCTGGGATTACAGGTGTGAGCCACCATGGCCGGCCAGTTCCTTCATATTTTAAAGCCACAGTATTATCCCTGGATGACTTATGCTCAGGTTATTTTCATAAGACCAAAATAAATATTTGTCTTATTTTAGCCATTGTAATTTTTATAGCAGCCAAAGCTATATCCTAACTAGTATAGTCCATGATACCACTGAGCTGATGAATTGACCACCATAGAACCAATCTATCTTTAAACAAATTGTTGTGTGAATGTAAATGTCATTTTTTGGTTAAGCCATTTTGAGTTACCACCAAAAGTATTCTAATTGACATAAATATTTTTCTAAGATTGCTATTTATAGAGGGAAGGAGCAAATTGAACCATCGACTATTGAGAAACTTCTGATTGAGGGACCCCTTTACTTATGATGGAGGAAAATGAGCATGGTGAAAGAACCAATGGAAGAAAAAAGAATTGAGGTTACAGGGGGAAGAGAATAGTTTGTGGAGTAACATCCCAGAAGAGTCAAGAAGAGAGAGGATTTAAAGTACTAAAGTTCAAATGGAGTAATACCTTTTCTTCTTTTATTCTGATTTAAAATGAACTTGACCTTTGACTTTTAAAAAACATTTGTATTGAGACATAATTCACATACCATACAATTCACCAGCTTAGATTTTACAATTCAGTGGAGTTTTTTGTTTTGTTTCATTTTTTGAGACAGAGTCTTGCTCTGTCATCTAGGCTAAAGTGCAGTGGCCTGAATCCTTGAATTCCTAGGCTCGAGGGATCCTCCCACTTCAGCCTCTTGAGTAGCTGGGACTACAGGTGCACATCACTGCACCTGGCTAGTTTTTCTATTTTTTTTTTTTTTTAATAGAGATGGGGTCTTTCTATGTTATACAGGCTGGTCTCGAACTCCTGGCCTCAAGTGATCTTCCCACCTCAGCTTCCCAATGTGCTGGGATTACAGGCATGAGCCACTGCACTCAGCCTAATCCAGTGGCTTTTAGTATACCCAAAGAGTTGTGCAAAGTTGATTTCATGATGAATTCTAAAACATTTTCATTGCCCCCCAAAGAAACCTCATACTCATTAGCAGTCACTCTCCAATTTCTCCCCAACCTCCCACTCCTTTCCTCCATCCCTAAGAAACAATTAATGTACTTTCTGCCTCTTTAGATTTACCTATTCTATAAATTTCATGTAAATGGAATCATATAATATGTAGTCTTTGTGGCTGGCTACTTTCATTTACTATAATGTTTTCAAGGTCCATCCATGTTGTAGCATATATTGGTACTCAGTAACTTTTTATGACCAAATAATGTTCTAGTATATGGACATACTACTTTTTGTTTATTCATTCACTAGTTATTTGGCACTGGGATTGTTTCCACCTTTTGGCTATTATGAATAATGCTGTTATGGATATTCCTGTACAAGTTTTTCTGTGAACATATATTGTAATTTCTTTAGAGTATATATCTGGGAGTGCTAATGTATATGGTAATTCTATGTTTAACTTTTTGAGGAACTGCCAGACTTTTTCCCAAAGTGGCTGCACCATCAGCAGTTTATGAGGGTGCCAATTTCTCCACATCCTCACCAACACTTGTTATTATCTTTTTGATTATAGTCATCATAGTAAGCATTTTTAAACATATTCTGGAGAAAGTGAAACATTACTGTTCTAAGACTCAGAGTTATATAAAAGCATTACACTTAGAGAAATATCAGTCCCCCTAGTCCCTACTAACCTCTTACCATTCTTCCATTATTTCTACCCTATTCCCACCCATCTCCCACAGGTGACCAATCTCATTGGTTTCTGGTTTATTCTTGCTGTAGTTATTTTTCACAGATGAATGGATACTTTGTTTCATATCCTTTACTCTTTCCAGGACTGGTGTACTATTTGCACTTTTTCCTTCTCATTTAACATTATAATCTGGAAATCACTCTGTATTAGCTTATAAAGATCTTCTATGTTCTTTCTCACACCTATGTAACATTTTATTGCATATATGTATTATAATGTATTCAACCACTCATCCATAGATGGGCATTTAGGTTGTTTCCAGCATTTTACAATAACAAAAAGTACTGTAATAAATAACCACATATGTTTATATTTTCATAGTATTGAAGGTATTTCTTCAGAGTAGATTAAACTTATGATTTAAAAAATGTGTTCTAGCAATGTCCACTGAAATGGTCTAGAAACAGTGATACTTCAGCCAGCAATGAGCACAACTAGCACCCACGTCTTGGTTTCTAAACACCTTTGGGAGTCAGAGCATCTTGGAGAAATGGCTATTTTAGTTCTAAGGGAAAATACAAAGGACTCCTGAAACATTTTCTTGTACCAGAATACAGGGAACTGCTCAAAGACAAAAAGGGACAATGTTAAAAGGACACACGAGCTGACCCTCGGCTAAATTTAGGGCAATTTAGGCATTAAAAAGAATGGTGATGCATAACACAATTTTTAAAAAAGTTTCCACTAATTTATAGTGGGACTCAACAGAGAAAGGTTGGAGAGGGAATGCCAGCTACTTAATTTAAAAGACATGACATCGAGAGGCTGAGGTGGGCAGATCGCTTGAGCTCATGAGTTTGAGACCAGCCTGGGCAATGTGGAGAAACTCCGTCTCTACATACAAAAACAGCCAGGCTTGCTGGCAACAGCCAGTAATCCCAGCTACTTGAGAGGCTGAGGCATGAGAGTCGCTTGAACCTGGGAGGCGGAGGTTATAGTGAGCTGAGGTCACGCCACTGCACTCCAGCCTGGGCGACAGAGGGAGACTCTGTCTGGAAAACAAACAAACAAACAAAATACAATTATTTTAAAGTCTCCATTTAAAAATCACTAATATGAAATTGATTCAGGCAAGGATCAATGAATGCTAAAATCAATGGATGAAAAGTTATTGGCCAACAGTACAAAAAGTCTTACACAGAGAGCTATTTATTTAAGCTTTTTTTTTTTTTTTTTTTTTTTTTTTTTTTTGTGATTCACACAGTCTCGAAGTATTCACCTGCAGATTACTTACTAATTATAAAGGCAACAGTTTCTTAAAAAATTAATTTCTTTTTCAATTAGGCATAGGTGTTGCATTGTATAAATTTTTCCTTTTTGTGTGTGTAATCTATTGTACTCTTAAAAATGGGATTCATATGAAAGGGATTTTCAGGCTGGAATATAAGCTGAGAATGATAGTAAAGGAATATAAGAAGAAAAGCAGACCACACTCACACTTCTTTTTTGTTCTATGAACTTGGTTTATAGGTACAGGGATGAGATAATGTCTTCCCATGTTGTTTCATTATTGTCATTTCAACTCTGTTGAGCACAGACCTCTTTAAAACCATGGTGTAAACTCGGTTACGGTGTTCACAGCTCTGCGGTCACTAGAACCAGTAACTGAAATATAATGCATAAGATTTGGCAGTGATGGGGGAGTTTATTTTCAGATATGTTGATGTTGAAATGTCCGGAGGAAAACAATGTGAGGATAACCTTAGGCAGTTATAAACACACCTCTGGTATGATGTCCTCTCTTCTAGAGGGCAGAAGACTAGAAGTATAGATTTGGGAATCATCCGCATGGAGGTCCTGTCTGAAGCCATCAAAGTAAATTACATTGAGAGAGTGTAGCGTGAGGAGTTGCTTACGATTAGGAATTAGCAGAGATCGTGGATCTGGTAATTACGAGGCTGGCAGTGATCTCCTAAGAACCGATCAGTAGAGAGTGTGGGTAACAACCAAATGGCAGGAGGAAACTGTAAGGGACGGGATGATGGTATCTTACGGTTGAGGTAGTATAAAGGGAGAGTGTCTCCAGGTTACTGAAAACAACTAAGTTTGTAGCAGAGAGAAAGAAAGCAGTGAAAAGGGAAAGATTGAAAATATTTTTTATTTTTTTTCTTTTCCCTTCAAAATTGTCTGCAACCTTTATGGCTGCCAGGGTCCACCCAGACTATGTAGTATGATTTCAGCTCAAATAATCGCTACTGGACTATCAGTCTGGACCTTATCTTTGCAAATCTAGTGGGAAATTTTACCCAGTGGATATTGAGTTACAGATTACAATGAATCTACAGTTTTCATTTATCTTGATCTTCTTGATATAAATTTTGCTATTCTAATTTTAAGACAAACTACTCAGTATACATATACAAAAATGCATGATACCCTCTTTACTAACATGACCTTGCTTTTAAAATGGAAAAAAAAAATGGGTGCCTGGTAGATAAATGCACATTATTTTAGCTACTTTGGCTATACGAATGTTGCCAGCTTGTTTGTGCTAATAATGTATAACCGTGCTTGAAACAGGTATTTGAACATCCAGAATCATGCAGTATATCGGTTTGTGTATTTCTGATAATGCTGTTAAATTCTTTGAGAGTGGGTGCGAGGGGGGTGCTGTTTATTTGTGTGCGTTTTCCGTTGAAAATGTTGCAGTACATGGTCTATCACTGTCTTCACGCTCTGGGGGTGGGCTGAGGTAGGGAGGGTGTGACGCTGGTATTTGTGTGAACTCGGGCTTGTGATGCTGAGCTTGGTTCATCTGCTTTCTCCTCCCTTTTCCTCCCCACTCCTTCCCACCAGCGCCACAGCAACATCCTCAGAGTCTGAGCGAACTGCGCCCAGCGCGGGCACGGAGCCTCCCACCGCCAGCAACCTGCGGCCCCGGAGAAGGCAGCGAGCGCAGTGACAGCGCCTCACCGCCACCAGGTCCTGGACCACCATGGCCAAGAACCGCAGGGACAGAAACAGTTGGGGTGAGTAGCAAATGAGAACTTCTACAGCCAGCACGGGGTCTGGCCCTCCGCTTTCTGCTTCTGGAGACAGGGAGGGCCAAGGACTGCTCGGTGCCTGCGTCCACGGCTGGGAGACGGGCCGTAGCCGAGCTGCTCCCTGTTTGGGCGGAGGAACCATGGCCGAGCGGTACCGCGTCACCGAATCGCGCTGTCGGGGCGAGGGCTGCAGCTTCGCGCAGGCCGGGCCTCCAGCTCCTTCTTCCCCACCCCCCTGCCGCCTCCTCCCAGCATTTGGACAGCACCCACCAGGCGCCTCCGGGGACTTGTGGTTCCGCCTTAGCGATCAGTTGGGAGGAAGGCTATGGGGGTGGGCAGGGGGCTGTTGTTACTCGGCCCCAGAGGGGCGATGGGTCGGGGATCTAGAGCAGGCCAAGCCCCAACCCCCTCCCCGGGAGCCGCCAACTCGCTGGCCCTGCAGGGCGCGGGCTCCCGGCGGCGGGCGGCGCGCTGGAACAATGAGGCGGAGCGCGCGGGGTTCCCGACGGACCGTAGCAGACCCGAGCAACGGGGAGAAGGGCCACCCTCTTGAGAATTCCTGAGCACTGCAGTACTCCTCTTAATTTGGGGGGTAGGTGGGGAAATTGGGGAAGAAGGGGAGCAAAGTTGTGGTTTCCAGCCTTCTGCCCCACCCCGACGCGGTACCCCATTCAGACCAGCCCCAAGGGTGGCTTTGTTCTTTGATTTTACCTTTTGGAGACATTGGGCTCATGATTCAGCACCAGGCCGAGGGGAGGGGAAAGGAGAGGCGAGACCCAGTATGTTCACACCGCGAGTGGGTGGGCGGTGCTCACGCAGGCGGAGAAGAACGGGCGCAGCGATGCGGGAGAAATCGCGGCCCCGCCCGCTTTGCTGCTCCAGACCTAGTTCTGGACGGTTAGTGTGGGCAGGCTGGGCGTCTTTTTGTCGTAGGTTCCCGATTTCTTGCAGTCACAGTGCTAAACTCACCAGCATCTTAGGAACGAAAGCTCTCTAAGGCATTTATTTTATTATCTGAACCAGAGAGTGTCTCAGGCTACTGTGGCTTGGTGGGTAAAGAAATATTTTGTTCATCAGCTTGTTATTTGGAAATTGTTATTTGGAAATAACAGTTGTTATTATTTGAAAAGTTCAGAGCTGCTTGATTCTCTTCCACATCTCAGTGAGAGCTCTTCTATAACTGTTTATTTGACCAAGAGGAACAAATGTAAATTTTAATTAGTTATTTCAGTTTACTTTAATGAAAAGACCGTGTATCTCCTTGCCTCTGATTGTTCTAATGGTCACAGGATCCGGTAGGCAAGGTTTACATTTGGGAGATTATCCAAGGTTTGTGGTAGGCATGGAGAGTTGGAGCGGAGAGGTCTGTCATGACTTGGCTGAGTTTAAGAGAAAGTGGTTCCATTTTCTGAGATCATGAAACTTCAGGTTTAACAGATCTGACTATTGCGATACGTTTTATTTGCTTCTTCTGAAATTTAAGTAAACATTTGCAGTGTATCCCCATT
Source organism: Macaca thibetana thibetana (assembly GCF_024542745.1). Classification (NCBI taxonomy): domain Eukaryota; kingdom Metazoa; phylum Chordata; class Mammalia; order Primates; family Cercopithecidae; genus Macaca; species Macaca thibetana. Next base: position 57,070,616 of record NC_065584.1, on the reverse strand, counting down.
TCCACCCGTTCTCTTGGCCTCTAGAGTAGGAATTTATTGAACACACAGAGTTAGGGTGCATATATTCAAGTCACTTTTGTTCTCAATCTCCATGAGTTGTTGTCTCCACCCTATTAACAGAGGCGTGTGAAAATGTATTCTGAGGATTAAAATTTTTCTCCTTCATGAAGTTTTGGATCATTATTGCGCAGAATTTCCTTTGGTTATAAACTTTTCTTTTTTTTTTTTTTTCTGAGACGGAGTCTCGCTCTGTCGCCCAGGCTGGAGTGCAGTGATGCCATCTCAGCTCACTGCAAGCTCCACCTCCTGGGTTCACACCATTCTCCTGCCTCAGCCTCCGGAGTAGCTGGGACTACAGGTGCCCACCACCACGCCCGGCTAATGTTTTTGTATTTTTAGTAGAGAAGGGGTTTCACCATGTTAGCCAGGATGGTCTCGATCTCCTGACCTTGTGATCCGCCCACCTCAGCCTCCCAAAGTGCTGGGATTACAGGCGTGAGCCACCACACCCGGTCTTATAAACTTCTTATGTAGTGGAAGTTTTTTCCTCTTGGGAACATGGTTCTCACATCGGGTTTTCATAAAAATCACACAGAGACTTATTAGAAATGCAGACTCTCCCATCTTCTAGCCAGAGCTTTGGAATCAACAGATCTGAAAGAGGGCCTAGGAATCTGCCTTTTAATTAGCATTTTAGGTGATTGGGAAGCAGATGGTCTTTAGGTGTTATTTTGAGAAATACTACCTTGGATTATTTACATTTGATAGAAACATCCCAGATAGTTTACCCAGAAATCATCAGGAAAGTTTCAACTGAAGGGATGGATTAAGAAAAGAAATACTAGAATCACTATAGTGTTCACTGGAAATTATTATAGAAAAGAAATAGTGGAATTCTGGACTCTTACCTTGATGTTCTGTGGAAATGCTTTACTAGTCAGATTTTTCTTTGCTGTAAAGAATATATGACATAAATGACTTAGAAAATGTAGTAGATGGAGTAGGAGATAGAGGTTTTGGCAAAGATGTTAGCCCTGTCAGTCTTAATTCCATTTTATTACCAGTATCTAGTAGAATGACTAACACATAGTAGGCATTTAGTAACAGCAATAGTAGCCAACATCATTAAGCTAATATCATATGAAATAGATGCTGTAATCCTCATTTTACATGTTAAAAGGTATAGCTAGTAGATGATTGACCCAGGATTCCTGCTCTTCAGTTTGAATTCAGATTCCCTTATCTTCTATTCTATCTCTTTGTTGAATGGTTAATACCTTCTGTATTATATTATAGAACTACAGTTTCAGTGCATATTCATCTACATTATTGCATTTGATCTTCAACCTCTTAAGTAATTATGTGTCTTAGGGCATATCACTATTTTGCAGATAAAAAAACTAACTCAGAGGTGAGTCAAATGATTTAGTGAAAGTCACATATTTGGTAAGTAAAAGGACTGAAATTAGAACCTGGGGTTTTTTCCTAATTTATTTTCTATAACATGATATTGTGGAATGTTTTTATGGAGAGAATGGGGTGGGGTGTGAAGATAATACAGAAAACAGATCCTCGTAGTAGACAGAGGTCTCTCATGAGAAAAATCTTATGAGAGCTTAAAAAATAAGCCAGTCGGCCGGGTATGGTGGCTCACGCTTGTAATCCCAGCACTTTGGGAGACCAAGGCGGGTGGATCACAAGGTCAGGAGATCAAGACCATCCTGGCTAACACGGTGAAACCCCATCTCTACTAAAAAAAAAAAAAAAAAAAAATACAAAAAATCAGCCAGGCGTGGTGGCAGGCGCCTGTAGTCCCAGCTACTCAGGAGGCTGAGGCAGGAGAATGGCGTGATCCCGGGAGGCAGAGCTTGCAGTAAGCCGAGATCGTGCCACTGCACTCCAGCCTGGGCGACAACGAGACTCTGTCTCAAAAAAAAAAAAAAAACCAAAAAACAAAAAACAAAAAAACACAGCGAATTGGCCTTATCTAGCTAAGTAAGTATTTTTCAGACAAGTTAGAAAGAAAAAGGCATCAAGGTAGACAATCCAGAATGGGAAAATACGGTGATTTCCAAGAAAAGGGCAAGAAAGATATTTGCAAAATCAACCTGAGAGCTAAAATTTAGATAAGGAACCTAAGGACCATATAACAGGTGTTTTTATCTTAGTAGCTACAGACCTGTAGGTCTTACAGGGACCCTGAAAGCTAGACAGCAGAAAAGCATCTCTGCTGACTACTAGAATTGAGGGTGATGTTTGAAGACCATACTCAGAGATAAAACTGGGAAGCAAGTCTGAGTAGAACTGAGCATCCTACCACCTGTACCTAAATCTACCCTTAAGATGTTTGAATAAATTTAAGCATATGCAAGTCAATTCTTCCAAAATAGGCATTAGTATTATTATGAATCATTTGAATGTATAAGGGATCTGAGATTCAGAGAGCGTAAGTGACTTGCCAGAGGTACCATAGTTTCTAGGTTATAAATCTAGTATTCAAATTCAGGGTTGTTTGCTTCTACAGTCCATGTGATGAGGGCAAGGACTAGTATGCCAAAAGGTACCACAACAAGCTTATCTAGGATTAAGCTGATATAAGAAATCGATGCTCTATAAATGTGATCACTTGGACTAGAGAAGTAGGCAAAGAATGTGCTAGTGTGGAAAATAAAGGGGACAGGTAAGTGTCAGAAACAGTAGCCCAGGAAGCAGTCTTTCACTGCTGGGTTAGAGCTTAAGTACTACCAGAAACAAAACAGAAATGCATACTTTGTTTGTTTGTTTTTGTCAAAGTTGCTTAAAAACTTGGGATACCACCTGGGAATTTGAGTTTTCTACAATGTGACAGAAACAGATAGTGCGAAATTGCTTTAGAAAAATAGTATTTGCGCTAGGCGGGGCGCGGTGGCTCACACCTGTAATCCCAGCACTTTGGGAGACTGAGGCGGGCAGATCAGGAGGTCAGGAGATGGAGACCATCCTGGTGAAACCCCATCTCTACTAAAAATACAAAAAATTAGCCAGGTGTAGTGGCATACACTTGTAATCCCAGCTACTTGGGAGGCTGAGGCAGGAGAATCACCTGAACCCTGGAGGCAGAGGTTGCAGTGAGCCAAGATCGCATCACTGCACGGGCGACAGAGCGAGATTCTGTCTCAAAAAAAAAAAAAAAAAAAAAAAGAAGAAGAAGAAGAAAAATAGTATTTGCACTAAAGTGCAGCTTTGACTGCCTTTAAAAATCACTATCTTGGCTTCATAGTAAGTGTAGGAAATGCCCAGTTGTTGAAAAGGCGTTTGTGGAAAATTAATTTTTAGGTTTCTGGTTTTGAGGAAAGATTTAAAACAATCTTGAGTGTGCTATAGTTACCTCATGATATTCTTTCTTTTCCAGTTGGCTACATTCTATTTTTCTTGAAATGAGACTGTTTGTCCCTTTTTACCTACCTCATCTTCTATATACCTAATTCTCTTAAAACAATATAAAATTTCTACTGGGTCTTGGCTGGACACAGTGGCTCATGCCTATAATCCCAGTACTTTGGGAGGCCGAGGTGGATGGATCACCTGAGGTCAGGAGTTTGAGACCAGCCTGGCTAACACGGTAAAACTCTGTCTTTACTAAAAATATTAAAAAATCGGCTGGGTGTGGTGGCGGGTGCCTGTAGTCCCAGCTACTCAAGAGGCTGAGGCAGGAGAATGGCGTGAACGCAGGAGAATGGCGTGAACCCAGGAGACGGAGGTTGCAGTGAGCCAAGACTGCACTACTGCACTCCGGCCTGGGTCACAGAGTGAGACTCCGTCTCAAAATAAATAAATAAATCAAACAAAACCACCCCAAAATAGCTGGGCATGGTGGTGCACACCTGTAATCCCAGCTACTAGGGAGGCTGAGGCAGGAGGATCACTTGAACCCGGGAGGCGGAGGTTGCAGTGAACTGAGATTGCACCGCTGTACTCCAGCCTGGGTGACAGAACGAGACTTCATCTCAAAAAAAAAAAAAAAATAATAATTTTCTACTGGGTCATACATGTACTGTGTGATGTGTACTGTATATAAGACATGTACCGTACATTTTCCTTCCCTACATTTTTTAACTTAAGTTGCCTTCCCTGCATCTTTTAAATTTACTTTTCCTATAGATATATATTTTTTATACTTAACATCTGCTTACCTTGTCTTGATGACTCATGGGTTACACCTTTGTTCCATTTCAGACTCTGCAGCCTTTATTATCTTTACAATCAGTGACTACACTGTAGGCAGAACCTATGATCACCAGGGAAATAATCCACCGTGTGGTACTTCCAGTAATAAAAAAAAGATTTTAGATTTAGAGGGTCTTCCTCTTTTACATAAAAATTCTTATGAAACATATGTATACAAAAGAACATATAAAACATATGTGTTCAGTTTTTTAAAAAGAATGAGCACCTGTGACCCCCAGCCAAAGAAATGGAACATTATCAATATTTTGTCACACCTTGTATGCCTCTCCTTAAGGACAATCTGTTTTGTTTTGGTTTTGAGACAGAGTCTTGCTCTGTCGCCCAGGCTGGAGTGCAATGGTGCAATGTCAGCTCACTGCAATCTCTGCCTCCCAGGTTCAAGCAATTCTCCTGCCTCAGCCTCCCGAGTAGCTGGGATTACAGGTGCCCACCACCATGCCCGGCTAATTTTTGTATTTTTAGTAGAGATGGGGTTTTCCCAGGTTGGTCAGGCTGGTCTCAAACTCCTGACCTCAGGTGATCCACCCACCTCAGCCCCAAAAAGTGCTGGGATTACAGGTGTGAGCCACTGCACCCGGCCAGCACAACCTGTTCTTATTCCTCTCCAAAAGTAAACACTTTCATTAATTTGAAGTTTCTAATTCGCTTGATAATTTTTACAGTTTAGCTAAAAATAAATATATATCCCTAAAAAATACACTATTTAGTTTTACATTTGAAGTGCCTAAAATAAAGAGAATCTGGAGTGTGCAATTTTCCACAAGATATTTTGTTTACTCCACATCCTTACCCATAGTTGGTATTGATATATCTGAAATGATATCTCATTGTAGTTTCAGTCTGCATTTTACTGATTACCAGTGAGGCTTGAGCATATATTTATTGTCCATTCATATTCCCTCCTCAGTGTCTGTTTGCCCTTTGCCCATTTTAAAATTAGGTTATCTTTTCTTCTTGCTTTGTAGGAGTTGTATACATATTTTTCATGTAAGTCCTTTGCTGATTGTCTTATAGATATCTTTTACCATTTTGTGCATGACTTTGATCTCTACAGTGTATTTTAACAAATAGATATTATGTGTTTAAGTGTAGTCCATTTAAACAATATTTTCCTTTATGGCTTGTACTTTTTATATTTTTAAAAATATCTTCTCTTACCTCAAAGTTGTAAAATAGTCTTTTATATTATCTGGTTTAAAAATTTTACACTTCATTTTTTATCAGATTTTAAAATTTGTGGTAAAGTACATATAACATAAATTTTACCATCATAACCATTTTTAAATGTACAGTTCCATGATACTAGTACACAAATAAAATATTGTTGTGTAGCTATCACCACTGTCTATTTCCCGAACTCTTCATCTTGCAAAACTGAAACTCTGTGCCCATTAAACAGTAACTCCTCATCCCTCCTTCTCATGGCTACTAGCAGCCACCATTCTACTTCCTTTAACTATGATTTTGACTACTCTGTGTAACTCACGTTAGTGGAATGATACAGTTTTCATTTTGTGACTGGCTTATTTCACATAGCAAAATGTCCTCAAGTTTCATCCATATTATAGAATATATCACAACTTCCTTCTTTTTTAAGGCTGAATAGCATTCCATTGTAAGTATATACCACATTTTTTAATCCATTCATCTGTTGACAGACACTGGGTTGCTTTCACATTTTAGCTATTGTGAATAATACTTCCATGAACATGGTGTACAAGTATCCCTTTGAGACCCTGCTGTCAATACTTTTGGGTATATACCCAGAAGTGGAATTGCTGGATCTTATTATGGTAATTCTATTTTTAATATTTTGAGGAACTGCCATACTGTTTTCCACAGAGGCTGTACTATTTTGTGTTCTTATCAACAGTGCACACATGTTTAAATTTTTTCACATCTTCGCCAACACTTGTTATGTTCTGTTTTTTAAAAAAATAGTTGTCATTCTAATGGATGTGATGTGATATCTCATTGTAGTTTTGATTTGCAATTAATATTATGATTTCTCTTGTGATTTTTTTCTTTGATCCTTTATTGTTTAAGAGTGTGTTGTTTAATTGTCACAAATTTGTGAATTTTCTAATTTTCATTCTGTTGCTAATTTCCAACTTCATCTCATTGTGATTGAAGAAAATATCTAGTATTATATCTATCTTTTAAAAATGTATTGAGATTTAATATGTGACCTCCCTTATAGTCTATCTGGAGAATGTTCCAGGTACACATGAGAAAAATGTGTATTCTATTGTTGTTGGCTAGAGTGTCTGTATTTGTCTGTTAGGTCTAGTTGGCATATTGTGTGGTTCAAGTTCTCTATTTCTTTGCACGTCTTTATTTCCTTTTTGTTTGTTTGTTTTATCCATTGTTGAGAATAGGATATTGAAGCCTCCAACTATTAGTAGAGAACCATTTCTTCTTTCAATTCTGTCAACTTTGCTTCACATATTTTGATACAGTGTTCCTAGGTACATAGATTTTTGTTATTGCTATATATTCAAATGCTGTATTAAAACTTTTATTAGTATATGACTTCCTAGCCAGGTATGGTGGTATGCGCCTGTAGTCCCAGCTATTCCAGAGGCTGAGGCAGGAGGATTGCTTGAGCCCAGGAGTTTGAGGCTGTAATGTGCTATGATTTTGCCTGTGACTAGCCACTATACTCCAGCCTGGACAACATAACAAGATACTGTCTCTAAAGAAAAACCAGTTCTTGTTTTTTGTTAACTTTTTTGATTTTTTAAAGGCTATCTTTTCTGATATTAGTATTACCACCTCTACTCTCTTTTGGTTTATATTTACATGGAATATCTTTTTCCACCCTACCACTTTCAATCTGCTTGTGTCTTTGGATCTAAAGCAAAGCTCTTATAGACAGCATATAGTTGGATCATGTTTTTAAATTCATTATGCCAATCTCTATCTTTTGATTGGAGGGTTTATATCTGTTTACATTTAAAGTAATTACTAATAAGGTGTGACTTCTTTTGTTTGTTTTGCCGTTTGTTTTCTGTGTGTCTTACAGCTTTTTTGTCTCTCATTTCCTGCATTACTGCACATTACCCTCTGTTGTGTTCAGTTGATTTTTATAGTGTAATGTTTTAATTCCCTTATCATTTCCCTTCTAGCTTTTTTTATGGTTACCATGGAGATTATATTTAACATTCTAAAGTTGTAACACTCTAATTTGAATGTATATTAGTTTAATTTTAATAACATACAAAAATTCTTCTCCTTTACATGTCCATCCTCACCCCTTTCAGTTTTTGGTATCATAAAATTATACATATTAAGTGTCCAAAAAACATAAACTAGTAACTGTTTTTTAAAATGCACTAGTTTCTCAACTGGACATGGTGACTCATGGCTATAATCCCAGCAGTTTGTGAGGATGAAGTGGGAGGACTGCTTGAGCCCTGGAGTTCAAGACCAGGAGTTCGGGTCAACATGGCAAAACCCTGTCTCCACAAAAAAAAAAAAAAAAAAAAAAAAAAAAAAAAAAAATGCAAAAATTATCGAGGCGTGGTGGTGCATGCCTGTAGCCCCAGCTGTTCAGGAGGCTGAAGCAGGAGAATCACTTGGGCCCAGGAAGTTGAGGCTGCATTGAGCCATGATCATGCCACTGCATTCTAGCTTGGGAAACAGAGAAAGACTCTGTCGGAAAAAAAAAAAAAAGAATACATTAGTTTCTTAAATTATATAGAAAAGAAAATGTGGAATTACAGACCAAAATTACAATTATTATTATAGTAGCTTTTAGACTTATAATTATTTTTTAAAAGTATTAGTCTCTTAAATCATATGGAATACCAAAGATGAAGCTACAAACTATTATTAAAATAATACTACCTTTAATAATTGCCCATATATTTACCTTTACTGAGATTTTTATTTTGTCATATGGCTTTAAGTTACTGTGTAGTGTCCTTTCATTTCAACATGCAGAACTCACTACCTTTAGCATTTCTTGAAGGGCAGGTCTAGTGGTAACAAACTCCAGCTTTTGTTTATCTGGGGATGTCTTAATTTCTTCCTCATTTTTGAGGGACAGAGCTGCTGGATATAGGATTTTTAGTTCACAGGTTTTTTTTCTTTCAGTGCTTAGACTATGTCTGCCCACTGCTCTTTTGCTTCCAAAGTTTCTGATGCGAAATTTGCTGACAAATCTTGTTAATAATCCCTTCTATGTGATGTGTCACTTCTCTCTTGTTGTTTTCAAATTTTTCTTTGTCTTTGGCTTTTGACAGTTTGATTATAATGGGTCTCAATGTGGGTCTCTGAGTTCATCCTACTTGGAATTTGTTGAACTTCTCAGATGTCTATCTTTCATCGAACTTGGGAAGTTTTCAGCTGTTATTCTACAAATAATCTCTCTGCCACTTTCTCTTTCTTTTCTTCTTCTGAAACTATTACAGTGTGTGTGTGTTGGTTCATTTGATGGTGTCCCACAGGTTCCTTAAGCTGTTTTCAGCTTTCTTCAATCTTTTTTCTTTCTATTCTTCAATGACTTGATAATTTCTATTTTCCTAATCTTCAAGTTTGCTGATTTTTTTTTATCTGCTCAAATCTGTCTTTGACTCCCTCTAGTGAATTTTTCATTTCAATTATTATATTTTTAAGCTTCTTTTTTTCTTCTTTTAAAGATAGGGTCTCACTCTGTTGCCCAGGCTGGAGTATAGTGGTATGATCAAAACTCACTGCAGTCTGAAAATCCTGGCCACAAATGATCCTCTCACTTCACCTTCCCAAAGTGCTTAAGTTACAGGCATGAACCATCTTGCTCAGTGTGGAATTTATTTTTGGTTTACTTTTAGGTTTCCTATCTTTTTACTGAAATTTCTATTTTGTTTGTATGTCATTTTTCTTGACTTTCTGCATGTCTTCTGCTGGTTCTTTGAGTATTTATAAGACAGTGGTTTTAAAGTAATTATTGAGTAGGGCTGCCATGTTGTCTTTCTCTAGGACAGTTTCTGTTTTATTTTTTCCCCCTTAAATGGCTAGTACTTTCTTATTTCTTTGTATACTTTGTGATTTGTTGAAAACTAGACATTTGAAACTAATAATGTGGTAACTCTGGAAGTCAGAATTTCTCTCTTTCCCAGGGTTTGCTATTTTTTCTTTTTGTTTTAATTGTTGTAGGATGTCTCCATGTCAAGGATCAGCCTGACATGTAAACTTAAGATCTTCATGGTCTTTTCTGAGCCTATGACTTTCCCTGGGCATATGCGGTAACTAATTTCCCCTGTGTATGCAGTTGCTTTTGAATGTCCTAGTCTTTAGTGTCTGGTTTCCAAAAGGGGGGAAAAAGAAAAATGAAGGGGTAGTTAAAGGAACCTGCCCTTTAAGTCCCCTGAAAGACACTTGAGCTAGAGTGGGTGGGGCTTCCAACAATGAGAGGTGGGGTGTGCAACAAGGACAACTCACCTGTATCTGCACCTCCATGATCAGAAGCAGCAAATTATCAATCAGAATACAGATCTCCAAATTTTGGAAGACAGGGTTCTTTTTCCCACCTTGGGTCCCACAACCTGCATTCAAGCTGCTCCAGGAACACATGTATGGCTGCATATGCCATGAGACTGGGAGATATGGGATGTGTAGCTCCTGCTGAACTAAGAGCTAAAATTGACTGAAATTAACTGCAATTTATGTCCAAGCTTATCCCTGGAAGTTTCAAGTCTTCAATGGATTCCAGAGTTCTTCTCAGAACTCTTCCCAGTCTCACTTCATCAGATTAAGACTTCATCAGATTTCTCCTTTATTCATAATTATTAGTTTTAAAAAATCATCACAGGATATTGAATTTTAACAAATGCCTTTCCTGCATTCATTCAAATAATTATATGGTTTTTTTCTAGTTTGTTAATATGTTTAATTAGATTAATAGATCTTTTATGTTGAAGTGATCTTGCATTTCTAGAAATCCAGGATAGTCATGCTGTATTTCCTTTTTCAATACATTACTGGGTCTGCTAATCTTTAGATGACGATATTTGCAAGCATGTTTACAACTAAATTTCTTTTTTTGACTATTACAAAAGTTTATTTAACAAAAAGTCTAATAAGAAAATGTATATGACCTAATTTTTACATCATAGTAAAATAGGCCCTTTGGAGAGGCAACATGGATTTCTCTTCTAAACGGTCATTATTTATACTCATTTCAAGGCTTCTAACATGATGGTACTATTTCCTTGTATTACCACCATTCCAGTATTGTTCTGCTGTCCACTAGTTGCCATCTCCACACATTTATCTATCACAAGATTCATAAAGGGATCAAATCCCCACAATATTCCTTGGACATGTCTGCCACCATTTAATTTCAGTTATAACTTCTTGTTCATACATTTTTTCAACTCCAGAGGGTGAGCTTTGCTCATGGTGTCTTTTCCATGGGCTTACAGGTCACTGAATTTCCTTTCTTGCACTTTCTTTGTCCAACTTTGATATCAAGGTATCAAGGCTATACTAATTTTATAAAATGAGTATGGACATTTCCTTTTTAAAAAAATTCTCTGTAAGAATTCATGTAAGATTAGGATGATCTAGTTTGAGAAAACTAGTCTATTAAACCTCCTGGACCTGACATATAAGATTTTGAACTATTCATTCAATTTCTGTTTTGGTTATAGAATAATTAAAGTTTTCTATTTCTTCTTGAGTCAGTTTTAGTAATTTACATTTTTCTTGAAATCTATCCATTTCATCAAGCTGGCATAAGGTTGTTCTAAGTTTTCTGTTATTTTCTCTGCTTAATTTTGTTTACGTGTACCTTCCTTAGTATATCTTTTATCATGTGATTTCTCCTTTTTTCTTTTCTATTTATTTAATTTCTGTGCATCTGTATTATTATACTTTCTTTTGGTTTATTCTATATTTTATTCTTTGTAACCTAAGAAGTTGGATTCTGAGCTCATATATTTTCAGCTTTTCTTCTTTTTCTGATCTATGCATTTAAGGCTATAAGTTTTTTCTACATAACAATTTTGCTGTATCCTATATATGTTGATATGTAGTAGATTTATTATTGTTCAGTTTTAAGTATTTTAATATGTAATTTTAGTCCATTCTCATCCTGTAATAAGGACATACCCTAGACTAGGTAATTTATAAAGGAATTATAGAGGTTTAATTATAGAGGTTTAATTGACTCACAGTTCTGCATGACTGGGGAGGCCTCAGAAAACTTAAAATCATGGCATACGGGGAAGCAAACACATCCTTCTTCACGTAGCGGCAGGAGAGAGAAGCGCAGAGCTAATGGGGTAAAAGTGCCTTACAAAACCATTAGATCTCATGAGAACTCACTCACTATCATGAGAACAACATGGGGGAACCACCCCCATGATCTAATTACCTCCCACGAGGTCCCTCCCCTAACACATGGGAATTACAATTCGGATTACAATTCAAGGTGACATTTGGGTGGGGACACAGAGCCAGACCATATCATTGTTCATAATATATTTTTTTACTCATGAATGTGGTAAAAGTATGGTTTTTTCTAAATTAATGTTTTGTTATCAATTTCATACTTTATTTTATTATAGTCAGAATATATGTTGTATTGCACCACTTTCTATGGTGATGGAAATGTTTTTTGTCTGCACTGTCCAGTATGGTAGTCACTAATCATATGTGGCTATTGAGCACTTGAAATGTGGCTAGTTAGAATGAGGACCAAATACACTTAATTTTTGATTGATTTAAATAGTCACATATGGCTACTGGCTACAATATTGAGCAGTTCATGTTTATAGAACACCCATGCTTTGAACTTGGTTGAAATTTGATTTATGTACTAATGCATTTTTAATTTTTATGAATATCCCATGTGCATTTGAAAAGCATTTCATGTTTTCTGATTTTTGATGCAGTATGCAATATATGTCCATTAGCTCAAACCTACTAAATGTATTGTTCATATCTTCTATACTCTGATTTTGAACTGCTTGATCTACCAAATACTGATATCTGATAGATACTTTAAAGTTCTCAGATAAGTTTTTAAAAAAAAACATGAAGTGCATTTGTCAATTTCCCCTTCTGTTCTGTTATTTTGCTCATAGACCTTTGAGCTATGTTAAGTGCACACAAATGTAGAATTGTTATATCTTCCTAATGAGTTTAACCTTTTATTTTTTATGCCACAAACCTCTTTATCTCTCATGATGCTTTTTGCCCCAAAGTCTATTTTATCTGATATTAATGTAGGTGCTTTATATTTCTTTTGCTGGGTTAGTTTCTGGTACTACTGAGCTGGGATAGCAAGGGAAGGAGATTGACTGATATCCATAAAATGAGTCACCTTGTGTACCTAATTACCTTGATGGTCCTCAGCAGTGAATGCCCTTTGGAGGACATTCACCTGGGACTGAATATCCTTATACTCCATGCCTGTTCCAAAGCTCTATCACATACTTTTTCCAAGTGCCTGACTATCTGGTGGACGTGTTAGCTACTGTCCACAAATTGGTGTAGTTCTGTGCCTTTGCCATGTGCTGCAAGTCTCATGGCTGCTGTCAGTTCACATATCTATTCTTTCTGTTAGAAGGCAATAATGGCTTTTCCTTCACCCTGTCTTCCAAATGTCATTAATGCTTTTCATTGGCAAAATCTAAACAAGAGCTCTCCAAGAATGGATTGTAAGAATTGTAGTGCCGTAGTTTCACAGTCTCTGCAGTATATTTCCAATCTTTGCAATGTAGAGAACAGCTTAGAATGATGGAGATAGAATTGAGCATGACACAGACAAAATTCAGCAAAAGAGTAATCATCCATTTTCAATATAGCTGACTCAAAGATGATTAAAGGACTAGGTATTTCTTTAGAAAACAACTGTGTCTAAAACTGACTTTTTTTCAGTGACTACAAAGGTATATGTATTTGTTTTTCTTAGTGGGAATTATGCCTTCCATCTGTTTTTCTTAAAACATGTGAACATATTTTCTTATGATGAGATTTTTTTCTATACCATGATTTTGAGTGGCTCCATATCTTGTATAATAGAACTGTGACATAATTTATTTACAGTATCCTACAGTTAGACATTTAGACTGTTTCCAATTTGTCATTATGTAAATAATGTTGTTATGAACCTCTATGTAAATAAATACACATGGAATTGTTTTATTAAAAGGTATGTGTATTTTTAAGTGTTTTTCATTGTTTTCAATACTGAGTGTGTGTGTGTGTGTGTGTATATATATATATATATATTTTTTTTACTAGTTATGATAGCCAAAAAGGCTATCTCTTTTTTCCCCTCTGTCTAGTCCTTGATTTAGGAAGGCTGTTTTAATTAGTTTGTCTTTAATTACTAGAAAGACTTAACTTTCCCCTCATGTCTATTATCCATTTCTATTTCTATTTTTATTAGTGACTTACTTTTCTACACACACACATACACACACACACACACACGCACACTCACAGTGCCCTCATCATCATGTCATTGTTCTTCTAGAGACATCCATTGAATGGTTTATGGAATTCGTTTGTGTCCGATATAAATAAATAGCTTGTTATATAAATGACTGACTTAACCTCTTCCAAGGCCTTCATATTGCAGGATCTGCATTAATCCTTTTAACCCTCTTCTTCAAAGGCTATCATTAACAGCAGAACTACCTGAGAGTCTGTACGGAAGTGTTTTGAGATCTATTACATATAATCCCATATCTCTATTGTTGCTCTAACATTCTTAAGATTCACATTTATGAGTTAGTATTTTGTTTTTGTTTCCTTATCTCTGTTTGTCTCTGTATAAACTCTTTTGCTGTTACTTTGGAAGTCATTCTCAGTTTTTCATTCACACAATGTTTTTTATGTCATTCTCTTTGAGTTCTACTGCAAGGAAGAGATATAAATAGTTTAAGAAAAAGTAATAGTTCTTTTTAATTTTAGTTGCCAAGAGATAGTTTCCTTGGTGGTATGTTTTTTTTCTGTATAATGACTGCAATATGCCCAGAGTGTGTCATCTTACTTAGTTTATGCTGGAAAGATAGAATTGTTTTTTACAAAGTTTACAATTGAGAAAATTAGAAATATACTTCCACAGCATTTCTAGTATATAAATATGATTATTCTCCACATTTGACATTTTTGAAGATTCCCCTTCTACATGGCTAAATTCAGTAGTGAGTGCCAGCTTCCAGTAACTCAGAACAGCACACAGAATGAAAAAGTCCCCAAAGTCCCTATAGTGATTGACTATAACACCAAGTATATAAAAAGGTGAAATGATATACAGACTGTCTCAACTTATGATGGTTTGACCTATGGGTTTTCAATTTTACAATGGTATGAAAGCGATACCTATTCAGTAGAAATCATACTTCAAGCACCCATATAACCATTCTTTTTTCACTTTCAATATAGTATTCAATAAACTACATAAGATATTCAACACTTTATTATAATATAGGCTTTGTGTTAGATGATCTCACCCAATTGTAGGCTAATGTAAGTGTTTTGAGGATGTTTAAGGTAGGGTAGATTAAGCTGTAATGTTCAGTAGGTCAGGTGTATCAAATGCATTTTCAAAATATATTTTCAACTTACGATGGTTTTATCAGGATGTAACCCTATTGTAAGTTGAGGAGCATCTGCATAGTTGGTTCTTTCCTTCCTTGTGAGCTGTACATTTGTATTATTCATAGTAAAGTGCTAGTCTCCATCTGGTTTACTTCTGACCTGTTTCCTGCCCCATCTCTTTTTAGGATTTGCATAGTATTCTGGGAATTGAAACTGAGTTTAATTTAGCAAAACATGTTTAAGAAAAAAGAAATCTGGTGCTGAGGAAACTTGTTATGCATTCCAAAGGATTTTTGAATTAAAAAAAATTTAGAGACAGGGTCTCATTCTGTTTCCCAGGTTGAAGTACAGTTGCATGATCATAGATCACTATAATCTGATATTTCTGGACCCAAATGATCCTTCTGCCTCAGCCTCCCGAGTAACTAGGACTACAGGCATGTGCCACCATGCTTGGCTAATATTTTAATTTTTTTGTGAAGATGGCAGCTTGCTATGTTGCCTAGGCTTGTCTCGAACTCCTGAGCTTAACCGATCCTCCTGCCTCACCTTCCCAAAGTGCTGAGATTACAGATATGAGCCACCATGCCCAGCCTATTTTAGATTAACAAGGATAATATTTATTGTGTAGATAATATATAGTTACGAATAATGAGTCAACTGCATAACATTTGTTCTTAGTAATACCCTGCAGTCCAATATTTTTCAGTTATTTGTATTAAATATATGTAAATAAATATTTATTGAGCACCTACTGTGTGTGAACTTCTGTTATAAGTTTTCATTTGTTTGTTTTTGTTTTTGAGACGGAGTCTTGCTCTGTCGCCCAGGCTGGAGTGCAGTAGCGCAATCTCAGCTCACTGCAACCTCTGCCTCCCAGGTTCAAGCGATTCTCCTGCTTCAGCCTCCCAAGTAGCTGGGACTACAGGCCCGTGCCACCATGCCTGGCTAATTTTTTGTATTTTTAGTAGAGAGAGTTTCACCATGTTAGCCAGGATGGTCTTGATCTCCTGACCTCGTGAACCACCCCGACTTGGCCTCCCAAAGTGCTAGGATTACAGGCCTGAGCCACTGTGCCCAGGCTGTAAGTTTTTAAGAAATACAAAGATGAATAAGACGGTCTCTGCTCTCTAAATATTTTTAGTCTAGTTTTTTGGTTTTGTTATTTTACAGAAACTGAAGTTTTTCTAAATAGTTTTTTAACAGCTTTATTGAAATATATATTCCACATAATTCACCCATTTAAAGTGTACAATTCACTGGTTTTAGTATATTCAGAGTATATTTAGTATATATAATTCTGAAATTATTATAATTTTAAAACATTTTCATTAGCTCCCAAAAGAAACCTTATACCTGTTATACCCTCCATACCCTTCCTACTCCCCAGCTCTGGGTAACCACCAATCTACTTTCTGTTTCTATAAATTTGCCTAATTCTATACGTTTCTATGTAAATGGAATTACACAACATGTGGTCTTTTGTTACTGACTTTTTAACATAGTGTTTTCAGGATTCATCCTATTATAGTATATATTGGTACTGCATTTCTTTTTATTGCTGAATAATATTTCATTGTATGGATATACCACATTTTATCTGTCCATTTATTTGTTGATACACATTTAGATTGTAGCTTTTCTAAATACTTTTATATGTAAATGTTGATTACCATAATTATATGTATGGGCTGATGTTAATGATAGGTTTCTTTCTTAACTTTAAGTTACATACAAACTAATGGCTATATATTTATAAATATTCCACAAATTCATTCTATTCTATTATTTATTTTCTCATTTAATAACAAATTATTTCTGTATTTTTATAAGTCTCTACACCAAGAAGGAATATTTAATATGGTATTTTGCTTACATTCACAGAATGAGACTTCTTTGTATAAAGCATCTCAGTATTTGATACTGAGTGATAAAGAACTATCACAACTCAGGTATTTGTTTTATTTTGTAGCCTGTGTAAGTCATGATTAATAGACAATATCCCTCCTTTTCATTAATTCCATGTGTAACTCTTCAAGAGCCTTGAACATATAAACGTAAAGTTCAGTTATCTACCTAACCCACACCTAGTATACAAAGGCAGAGAAGGAAAGGATAATCAGATACCAATATCCACTGAAGTCTTTTCCATTACTCTCACCCATAATATCTACTCTCTTCCAAATCCTTTCAGATTTGTGCTCTGTCTTATCTTCCTGACCTGGCCCCTTATAACCTTTTCAACCTGCTCCATGCATACTGTACTACTTGCTATTCTTAAACATGCCAAACAGACTCTCCCACATACTTTTTTTGAGTTATGCCATACTGTACACACTGTATTATACCTTGAGTTATTTCTTATGATATATATTGGGCAATTGTTCCAAATGAACTTCCTCATTCTTTACAATTATATTTAACAAGAGGATGAACCATAATTTATTAATCAGTCCCTCATTGATGGACATTTACATTGTTTCTGGTGTTTTGCATATGTATGAGTATATCTGCGAATGAATTCTTTGAAATAGCATTGCTGGGTCAAGAATACATGTATTTGTGCTTTTCATAGTTATCTGCCAAATTGCAGCCCAAAGATGCTGTATCCATTTTAATTCCCACCTGTAGTATCTGTGAGTACAAGTTTACATCTGAACTAATGAAAAGAATTATTACACTTTTGATCTTTGTAAATCCAATATGTGAAAAAGTTATCAATGTATTTTTTCATTTTTATTTGCATGACAGTAAATATATTTTTATATTTATGGGGTCATTTAATATTGTGGGTTTTGTCAATTGCTTATTTGTATCTTTTGTCCACTTCTCCTCCTCCAGGCATAGGTCTATGATTTATTTGGAACTGGTTTTTGTGTATGCTGAGAGCTAAGGGTGATGGCTCATTTTCCCCACACATGAATATTCAATTGATTTAGCATCATTTATTGAAAAGATCTCCTTTTCTCATTTATTGCAGTGGCACCTTTGTTGTAAATCAGATGATTGTATATGTATGGGTCTGTAGTCTTTTCTATCGGTCTGTTTGTTTATACTTGTGATATCACTGTGTTTTAATTACTGTAGATTTTAATTATCTATTGGTGTCTGTTAGTGTAAGTCCCCCAATTTTGTTCCTTTTCAAGGTTTTCTTTGTTATTCTTGGCTTTCTGCCTTTCCATATAAGCTTATTAATTTGCATAATAAATATTTATGCAGCAGAGAAATAAGCTTGTTAATTTGTACAGGAAGATTGCTGAGAATATGATTTTGGTTATAATCAATCTATTGATCAATGGGGAGCATTGACACATTTACAATACAGAGTTTTCTAATCTGAGAACATGTATATCCCTCTTTCAGTAACGTTTTATATTTTTCTGCGGAAGTCTTCAGTGTCTTTCATTAGATTTCAGTGGTATGTTGGAGCCAGCTCCTACTAGTTCATGAGAGCCGATCGGGTACCTCTCTTCCTGGCTCCACATTCAGTAAATCACATTGTGAGATTGAAGTGGGCCATGGTGGTAGTATTTATATCACAGAAATTGGCAAATGTCACAAATCAGGACTTTTCCCCACCTACCCACTGCTAAGAACTGGTTGTTAAACATGTGCCAACACATCACTTAGACTGATTACTAGATGATCAGGTTTTATAATGCTACATAAATATTTTTTCTCACTAAAAATAATTAAGTTATAATCTGCATACAGCAAAATTCACTTTTTAAATCTACTGCTCTGTGACTTGTGAGAAATGTGTATAATCACATTATGACTACCACAATCAATATTTAAAACTGTTCCATTACCCCAGATAATTTTCTCTATCTCTTTAGAGTCAGCTCTAAAATTGAATGTATCACAGTTATTTATCCATTTGCTAGTTAAAGGAAATTTGGGTTGTTCACAGTTTTTAGCAAATATGAATAAAACAGATATAAACATATTTGTGCAGGTTTGTGTCTGAACATGGGTTTTCACTGACTTTGGGAGAAAGCCTTCAGTATTTTAACAATAAATGTAACATTAGCTGTATTTGTAGATACCATTTATTGAATTAAGGAATTTTTCTTCTATTCCTACTTTTTGAGAGGTGTTTTTGGTTTTGTTTTCTTTCTTTAATCAGGAATGACTATTACATTTTCATACCTACTTTTATGCATCTACTGAAATAATCATATATCTGTCTCTGTTATGCAATGTGGTGAATTACATTCATTGTCTCTGAATGTTAAATTAACCTTGAATTCCTATAATAGATACCATGTGTTTGTGATATTTTAAAAATTTATGTCTAGATTTTATTTGCTATATTTTGTTTAGAGCTTTTGAGTTTATGTTGATGAGAGATAATGGCTTATGACTTTCCTTTTTTATAATGTTCTTGTCAGTTATTGGTATCAGAGATAGTCTGACATTATAAAATAAGTTGAGAATGATCTCTTATTTTCTGTTTCTTAGAAGTTTAAGATTGCTCTTCGCTGTTTTCTAAATGTTTAGAAGAGATCACCAGGGAAGCTGAGCCTGGAGTTTCCTTTGCATGAAGGTTTTAAATTATGAATTAAGTTGTTTTCTAGGTATAACAGTATTCATAGTTATTTGTCTTATGTAGTTTTTTTGTTTGTTTGTTTTTTGTGTTTTTTTTGAGACGGAGTCTCGCTCTGTCGCCCAAGCTGGAGTGCAGAGATGCGATCTTGGCTCACTGCAAGCTCTGCCTCCTGGGCTCACGCCATTCTCCTGCCTCAGCCTCCCCAGCAGCTGGGACTGCGGGCGCACGCTGCCACGCCCGGCTAATTTTTTTGTATTTTTAGTAGAGAAGGGGTTTCACCGTGTTAGCCAGAATGGTCTCGATCTCCTGACCTCGTGATCCACCCGCCTCGGCCTCCCAAAGTGTTGGGACTAGGGGCGTCAACCACCGCACCCGGCTGGTTTTTTTATAAGTGATACTTTTAATTTGTTCATTTCATCAGTTATCAAATTTATTGTCATAAAATTACTCATATCTCCATATTATTTTTAAAATATCTGTAGGATCTATAGTATCTTTTTTTATATCTAATATGGGTAATTTGTGGGTTTTTTCTCTTATTTTCTTTGATCAGTCTTATAAGTTAATCTCACTGATCTCGATTTCTAGTTCATTTATTTTTGACCATTATTTCCTATCATTTCTTGTCTTTGAATCTAATTTGATATTCTTTTTATTGTTTCTTGACATAGATATTAGCTTATGATTTTTTTCAAACATCTTTACTACTTTATGCATTTCAAAGTGTAAGTTTCCTCTAAGCAAGTTTTGTATATGTCATCTTTTTAATATTTCAGTATAAATAAGATACTACAACCTAACATATTGATTCAATATTTATATGAAAAGGGTCAAAATAGCCAAGATTGATAGTAATTAGAAGATAAGAGGGCTTGTCCCATTAATATATAATGACTTTTCATAAAGCTATTTTGATGAATATAGTATTGTATTGGTGCTGTCAAAGACAAATTGACAAATAGATCAGAACATTCATCAGGTCATTTAGTTTACAATATTTTCTAGTTTTCAGTATACTTTCTTCTTTATTCCATAGGTTATTTAGATTTATTGCTTAATTTCCAAACACTTAGAGATTTTCTTAATATCTTTTTGTTACTGATTTCTAGTTTAATTCCTTTATGATGAGATAACATATTCTTTATTATTATAATTCTTTGAAGTTTGTTGAGATCTGATTTATAAACCAGTACATAGGCTATTTGGTAAATGTTCCATATGAACTTAAAAAGAATGTGTGGTCTATAATTACTAGATGTTAGATAGGTAAGGCTGGCTAATGATACTGTTCAAATCTGCATATTTACTGATTTTTGTCTGAATTTTAAGACAGTGGAAAGAAAATTCCTAGAAAGATAAAACGAACCAGAAGTATCTCAATAACTATCGAGCTTTATTGGTACTAATATAACAATAACAATCATAACTATTAAAGAAATTGAAGAGGGCAGGCACGGTGGCTCACGACTGTAATCCCAGCACTTTGGGAGGCCGAGGCAGGCAGATCGCTTGAGGTCAGGAGTTCGAGACCAGTATGGCCAACATGGTGAAACACCATCTCTACTAAAAATACAAAAAATTAGCTGGGCTTGGTGGCAAGTGCCTGTAGTCCCAGCTACTCGGGAGGCTGAGGCAGGAGAATTGCTTGAACCTGGGAGGCAGAGGTTGCAGTGAGCCGAGATCGCGCCACTGCACTCCAGCCTGGATGACAGAGCGAGACTCCGTCTCAAAAAAAAAAAAAAAAAAAAAAAAATTGAAGTGACAGTTAAAAATCATCTCACAAATAAAACACCAGGTTCACAAAGTTTTACATGTGAGTTCTATCAAACTTTCAAAGAACTGTTCACTCCAATCTTTTATTACAAACTTTCTTTTTTTTTTTTTTTTTTTGTAAGACGGAGTCTCACTCTGTCACCCAAGCTGGAGTGCAATGGTGTGATCTCAGCTCCCTACAACATCCACCTCCTGGGTTCGAGTGATTCTCCTGCCTCAGCCCCCCAAGTAGTTGGGACTACAAGCATGCACCACCATGCCCAGATAATTTTTGTTTTCTTTTTTTTTTTTTTTAAGTAGAGACGGAGTTTTACCATCCTGGCCAGGTTGGTCTCAAACTCTTGACCTCAAATGATCTGCCCACCTTGGCCTCCCAAAGTGCTGGGATTACAGGCGTGAGCCATCATGCCCAGCTGCTAATTCATTTTATAAAGCTTGCAAAACTTTTATAATAAAACCACCCAAGGACAAAATAAGAAAGTAAAGTTATAGGCAACTCATTTATGAATATATATGCACAGTTCCTAAACAAAATCTTAGCAAACTGAATCCAGCATTATACTATACCCTGAGACTATTAGGTTTATATAAAAAATGCAAATATATATTATTTGCTGCATTGATATGTTGGATGTAAAAAGCTATATGATGACCTCAATAGATGCCGAAGAGATTATTTGATAAAATCCATTATTTGTTTGTGATTTTTAGAAACTCTTAGTAAACTATACATAGAATTTCCTTCATTTGATATGATAAAATGTATCTATCAAACCAAGCCCAATAAAACTGTAACAAAAGTAACCCCAATAGGAAAATATTGGAGACATTCCCTTTAAAATCATGAAGTTATGCCTACTGAAATCAAAAGTTATGCCCATTATGACCCTTTCTATTCAACATGGCATTGAATGTCTAATAATTTAAGAAAAAAAAACATACATAAAGATTAAAAAGTTGGAAACTGTCATTACTTGAAAATTGTATTTCTGTTTCTATATTTAAAAAAAAAAACCCAAAAGTATCTACATAAATTTTACAGGAAATAATAAAGTTTAACAAATGCTTCAATGTGAGACCAATGC
The DNA here is from genome assembly GCF_024542745.1 of Macaca thibetana thibetana. Lineage (NCBI taxonomy): Eukaryota > Metazoa > Chordata > Mammalia > Primates > Cercopithecidae > Macaca > Macaca thibetana. The sequence goes on along the minus strand of NC_065584.1, from coordinate 57,048,440 downwards.
ATTAAAGCTAATTACAGTTTGTTATCCAAGCAACAACTAGAAAATATAATTAAAACAACAAATAAACCAGTCATAGCAACAAAAACTACAGTGCACCTGGGACTAAATGTAATAAACCTCTTCCTACTCCCCCAAATTATAAAAACATTACTGAAGGAGTTTAAAGACCAAAAATAGATGGAGAGATAGATCATGTTAATGTATTGGAAGACTTAATACCATGAAGGTATTGATTCATTTCAAATTGATCTATAAATTTAATGTAACTTCAGTAAAGAGTTCAACTAACAGATTGATTTTAATATTTATATGGAAAGGGTTAAAATAGCCAAGACCAATAATAATTAGAAGGATAAGAGGTGCTTGCCATACTATATACGATAACTTTTTATAAAGCTATTTTGATTAGGATAGTGTAATATTGGTGCTGATATAGACAAATTGATGAATGGATCAGAATTGAGAGCTCAGAAATGAGTCTGTGTGTGTGTGTGTGTGTGTGTGTGTGTGTGTGTAAAACTCTTACTTATGACAGAGATCTCATGGCAGACCACTTGAAGAAAGAAGGGGCTTTGACAGAGCTCTGAAAAAATTTGTTTCTCATGTTTAAAAAAAATGGCTTTCTGTCTTCCACCCTACAAATAGCAACTTCTGATGGACTAGGAATTTAAATATCAAAAGCAAACTTTAAAATTTAGAAAAGGCTGGGCACAGTGGTTCATTTCTGTAATGCCAGCACTTTGGGAGGCCAAGGCAGGTGGATCACTTGAGTCCAGGAGTTTGAGACCAGCCTGAGCAACATGGTGAGACCCCATCTCTACAAAAAATACAGAAATTAGTGGGATTTGGTGGTGGCGTGTGCCTGTAGTCCCATCTACTCGGGAGGTTGAGGCAGGAGGATCGATAGAGCTCAGGGGGTGGAGGTTGCAGTGAGCTGAGATCACACCACTGCACTCCAGCCTGAGTAACAGAGTGAGACCCTGTCTCAAAAACAAAAACAAATACACTTAGAAGAATATATGTGACTATTGGCTGGGCGCGGTGGCTCATGCCTGTAATCCCAGCACTTTAGGAGGCCGAGGCCGGTGGATCACGAGGTCAGGAGATCGAGACCATCCTGGCTGACACGGTGAAACCCTGTCTCTACTAAAAACACACAAAAAAATTAGCCGGGCATGGTGGCGGGCTCCTGTAATCCCAGCTATTCAGGAGTCTGAGGCAGGAGAATGGCGTGAACCCAGGAGGCGGAGCTTGCAGTGAGCCAAGATCAGCTACTGCACTCCAGCCTGGGCGGCAGAGCAAGACTCTGTCTCAAAATAAAAAATAAAAAATAAAAATAAAATATATGTGACTATCTTTCAGATCTTGTATATGGAATCATTTCTTAAACATGGCATACAAAATGTTAACCATGAAAGAAAATATTAATAAAATCTATTACATTAAAATTAAGAATGCCTTTCATCAATTATAGCTTAAGGAAAGAAAATGAAAAGGCAAGCTCTTAGAAACTAGAAGACTTTTGCTACGCATATAACTAACAAAGGGCTAGCATTCAAAATACATAAAGAACTACAAATCAATGAGAAAGACAAACTACCTAATAGAAAAATGGATAAAAGGAGATGCTTACCTTATTAGCAATTAGAGAAATGTATATCAAGACCACAGTGAGATACCAATTTATACCTCTGCAATTGACAAAAACAAAGTCAGATAAAACCAAGTGTTAGAAAGGATATGGATCAATAGGATGTTAAACTGATGGTGGAAGCAAAGCATTTATATAGCCACTTAGAAAAAGACAATTTTGCATCATGTGTTAAAGTTGAATATTTGAAAAACTTGCAACCCAGAAATTCCATTTCTATGTGCATTCTCAAGTACCTTTTGCATATGTGTAGTTTGTTACAAACAATTATTTCAGTCTATAGAAAGTTATGATCTAGTTTTCTGCACCAAAGATGTTTGTCTATCCAAAATATTATGTCTAGCTTGGGTCCGTGATTCACATTTGTGTGCTCAGGTCATAATTAAATCATAGGCAAGGAGCATCATCAAATAAAATGTGTATTTGCTATTCTCAAAAAGGGCCTTTGTACTGAGGCTGAAATTAGATGGTAGGTAGGACTGTAATCAAACATGAATAGATAATAGCATTAATAACCGTCACCATTAATTAAGCATGTACTGTTTGTCAGATTCTTCAATTTTTATTGAATGGAAATTACTTTGTTTAGTCTTCACAAAGGCTTTCTAATATGGGTACCATTATTACTCTTTTTAAAATGGAGCATACTGAGCCATTGGGAAGCTAAATAATTTCCACAACTTTATGTTGTAAATTGTAAGGCTGGGGTTTAAACAAAGGCTCTCTGACTCCGGCACCTGTGATACGGCAATAGAGAAGCTATTATCTTTCAGATAAAAAGTCAAATTTTCTTAACTTTGCAGAGAGAACAACTCTGATTCGTGGCTATAGGCAAAGGTCTGTTGTCTCTAGATGCTTTGTACGATTGTTCAGAAAGTAGTGGTGTATGTTTATCTCTACTCATGCAAAACTAAAATTATATATTTTCAGTATTTCAATAGCATTATTTTATAGATGAACAGCAATAAAGTTATCAATGTGATATATATGTCAATGTGATCTGAAGACTTATTTAAAAGTATGCCAAGAGATATGATTGCCTTGCTTTTATCTAGTTATAAAACTTCTTATCAAATAGACATCATGAAGAATGTCTACCTAAAGATATTTTCAAAAATTTAGATAAAAGATTATTTAAAAGTCCAGTTTGTTTCAAAATTAGTATTATTGTCTTAGTCACCTTGGGCTGCTGTAACAGAAAATCATAGACTGGGTGGCTTAAACAACAAACATTTATTTCTCACAGTTCTGGCAACTGGATGAGATCAGAATGCCAGCAGAGCTGGATTTTTTGTAAGGGTCTTCCTCCTGGTTCATAGACTGCTTTCTTCATGTATCCTCACAATTCAGAGAAAACAGGCTCTGGTTCCTTAGTTGCCTTATAAGGGAACTAACTCTATGATGGGAGACCCTCATTACTTAATCTAAGCCTAATCTAAGGCCTCCCAAAGGCCTCATCTCTAAGTACTGTCACATTGTGGATTAAGGTTTCTACAATAGCAATTATTGAGGGTTTCTTTGAGGCTAGATCATATATCTGATCTGAGGAATTAATTGGTGTATGTATAGACTTTCTGTTCTTATGATACAAAGCAAACGAGCCTATGTATGTATTGTCCAAAAGTTATTGGATTGCTACCAAAGAGGCAGAATTTTTTTTTTATTTTTATTTTTTATCGTAGTAGGAAGATCTGGGATGAAAGTTTTGACTCTTGCAATCCAATCCCAGGTTGGCAGTTACTGTCCATGTGAACTTGGACCTGTAATCTGTCACTTTCTAATAGTTGTGCTCCTGGGAAATTTAATTAGATTCTTAATTTTCTCATGTGTCAAAAATACAGATAATAAATACCTTACTGGAACATTACAAGGATTAAATAAATAACATGAGAAAGATATAGAAATCCTATATGAGGAAGTCTACCATTTCCTTCCTTCTAAATTCCATTTCCATCTCTTGGGCAAGGTCAGTCACGTCTTTGGCTTTAATTTCCTCATCTATAATAATGCCAATAGTATGCTTGAGAATCTGTGATTCCGAGCCCTTCTATGTATTTCTTCCTATGTACGTTCAGCTTTAAAAAGTATTGCAAGGATCCTTTATGTAAATAAGCTATTTCTGGGGGATAAAGAAAGTGTGAACTAAAATCATTTTATTCCTCTGCTCCAAAAGTAGAGTGCTTTGCTTTGATTTTCTTTCTGACTCAGCAAACAGAGACATCTGCACTGACTTAGAGTTTTCTTGAAAGTTTTTTTTGTTTCAGTCATATGATCAGAAAGAACAAATGTAAGTCCTTCTGGAATATAGTGTGAATGACATTAAAATATGTCACTAAAACAAACATTTCTTTTCTTTCTTTCTTTTTTCTTTTTTGAGACAGGGTCTCCCTCTGTTGCCCAGACTGGAGTGCAGTGGCACGATCACATCTCACTGTAGCCTTGACCTCCTGGGCTCAAGTGATCCTCCCACTCCTGCCTCCTGAGAGCTGGGACCACAGGCACGCACTACCACACCTGGCGAATTTTTAAATTTTTTATATAGACAGGATCTTGCTATGTTGCCCAGGGTGCTCTTGACTCCTGGGCTCAAGCGATCTTCCCACCTTAGCCTCCCAAGGTGCTAGGATTACAGGCATGAGCCATGGCACCCAGCACAAAGTGAGCATTTCTAATTCCAGTATGCTCCTGTGTCAGATGTTTGAGAGTTGAGAGATACATATACATTTCTTGGCACTTTGAATGATTAGCTGAACCAGTCACTGCTCTGTTCAACAGGTGGATTTTCGGAAAAGACATATGAATGGAGCTCAGAAGAGGAGGAGCCAGTGAAAAAGGCAGGACCAGTCCAAGTGCTCATTGTCAAAGATGACCATTCCTTTGAGTTAGATGAAACTGCATTAAATCGGATCCTTCTTTCGGAGGCTGTCAGAGACAAGGAGGTTGTTGCTGTATCTGTTGCTGGAGCATTTAGAAAAGGAAAATCATTCCTGATGGACTTCATGTTGAGATACATGTACAACCAGGTATGCAGGAAGTACTTCAAAAAGTTTTCTTTCTTCTGTGCTTCTGTCACTTCGTGTTTTTGTTTAATGGTGTTCAAAATGTTCATTTCTATTATTATGTACCCTATATATGAACCCGCTAAAGAAATGCTGTGGTGTAACCATTCCAACCTCAGTGCTTTGGGGGCCAAACTACACAGACCAATTTTCTCTGAAGCTGCTTTGTTGCATTTCCCTTAGAATATGACTTATATTTTTATTCTTTAAAAAATAGACACAGAATATCCTGATTATACTTAAATGTTATAGTGTTTAAAATGTCACATAACTTTTGTATTGTAATCACTTTTTTCCGACATTTAGTATGACATATTTCAAGCATATAGCGAAGTTAAAAGAGTTTTATACTAAACATCTTGGTATCCACCACCCAGATTCTACCGTTAACATTAGTATTCCTGCGTTATCACTTATGACTCCATCTATTCATCCCTCTTTCCAGCCATCACTCCAAGTTATTCTTTGATGCATTTGAAAATAAATTGCTGGCCGGGCACTGTGGCTCACGCCTGTAATCCTCAGCACTGTGGGAGGCCGAGGCGGGTGGATCATGAGGTCAAGAGATCAGTACCATCCTGGCCAACATGGTGAAACCCCATCTCTACTAAAAACAAAAACAAAAACAAAAATTAGCTGGGCATGTTTTCCTTGTCCTTCAAGGTTATTTTTCAGGCTTATGGTTTTTATGAATATCTCAATGTAGATCATTGACTCAGAGTGAATGTTATAGAAATATTATTATGCTAATTAATAATAATCACAATTTATTCATTGAAGTATGCATCCCCAGACATTTTTCCAGGTAATACCTTATTGGAAAAATTTCAATTTCCACCTCAATAGTAATTATTTATTGACTACCTGCTAAATGTCCTAGATTGTGCTAGGCACTATGGTGGATACCAAAGAAAACATACCATAGATTTTGCATTTAGGCATCTCACGGTTTGGCCAAGGAGACAGAATAACGATAGGTGAAATATTTAGAGTATCATTACATGGTGATATGGTGATTGATATATTTCTTTCTTTCTTTCTTTCTTTCTTTTTTTTTGAGATGGAGTTTCACTCTTGTCACCTAGGCTGGAGTGCAGTGGCACAATCTTGGTTCACTGCAACCTCTGCCTCCCGGGTTCAAGGATTCTCCTGCCTCAACCTCCCAAGTAGCTGGGATTACAAGCATGCGCCACCACACCTCGCTAATCTTTTGTAGTTTTAGTAGAGACAGGGTTTTGCCATGTGGGCCAGGCTGGTCTTGAACTCCTGGCCTCAAGTGATCTGCCTGCCTCAGCCTCCCAAAGTGCTGGGATTATAGGCATGAGCCACCATGCCCGGCCTGATCGATATATTTCTAAGTGTAGTTCAGGGAAGGGCATATAGTGGGCAAAAGTAACTGGAGAAAACTTTATAGAGATATTGGGAGTTAGAATAGATTTTGAAGACGTGTGGATCTGGATCAGAAAAGGAAAAATGGACATTCTGGACTATGAGGAAAAAGTATGATATATGTATTAAACAGTGTACACCTTCTTACCTCGAGTGGAAATTAAGTATTGGAGATGAAGAAGAAATAAGATTGAATAGGTTATTGAGGCAGATAATAGAACAAATTCATAGAAGAACCAAAGCGCTTGGTAAGGGTTTAAAATGCCTTTTAGAACAAGATAAGATATAATTAAATAAGTTTTTCTTTAAATTAGTTTATGTAGATATTTTATCAGTCCAAGTAGTCCTCTCCAAAATTCCTCTGCATTCGTTAATGTAAGGTTTTAGATTGGAGAATTATCTAATGAGATCTTCCAAAAAACTAATAACTTATTCTCTGTAACAAATATCAAAATGGGGGTAACTACTATCAACCAAGGTCACCAATTACTGACTTACTAAATCTATGGGATATTTTCCATTCCTTATCCAACTTGATCTTCAGCCTTTATACAATTGATAGTTTTTCCTATTCTCTCTTCCTTTGGCTTCTCAAACCCCACTTGTAGCAGTACTTGTCTACTCCTTCCTGCTGTCCCGGCCCTGGTCAGGCCCTCAATCATATTTTTGACCTTTATTATAGCACCCACCCCTTATCCCTTCTAGCTATCATTTCCCTTCCCTACTAACTACCCCTACCTACTTCTAGAATAGTATCTCTCTACCACAACTATGATGATAATTCATCTCTGCTTCTTCATAACTTTCCATTGCCTGCAGGATAAAATCTGACTCCCTTAAGCACCTTGCAAGGCCTTTCAGAATCTGGCCATCTGTCCAGCCTTTTCCTGCTACTTGCTTCCTCCTCCCCCAAAACCAAAGCATAATATGCTCTCTACTTCCTTCCTTTCTGCCTGCCTGCCTTCCTTTCTGGAATGCCTTCTCCAAATTTGCTCCCCTGGAAAATTCCTAAATATTTTTCAAGTCTTAGCTCAAACATCCTATGTGGTCTTGCCTGACCAAGGGTTATTTCTTTTTTATGCTACCATTTATGCATTATATATACTTCCATTTTGGCATGCATTTATTGCATCATAATGGTTTGTTTGCATGTCTGTCTCACTGTTAGGCTGTGAATTTCCTCTGGTCTGCAATGATATCTTTTCATTTTTATATCCCCAGGACATATAAAAAATGTGGCAGATGGTTGCTCCTCTGTAATTATTTTTTGGATGAATAAAGTGATTGTATTGATGCATTAGATGTGCATATGTTGTTTCCTTTTAACTGGAATTGGAGAGGGATAAGAATCAGAATGGATGAATGGAAAAAAAAACTATACACACATATCAAGTTCCATATCACAGACTTTATTATTTTATAGGAATCAGTTGATTGGGTTGGAGATTACAATGAACCATTGACTGGTTTCTCATGGAGAGGTGGATCTGAACGAGAGACTACAGGAATTCAGATATGGAGTGAAGTCTTCCTTATCAATAAACCTGATGGTAAAAAGGTATGATGCTAACTTCCTAAATAAAATTGAGTTTTCACTTATAACAGTTACTACTTTTTAGAATCCTTGAAGATGCGCTTTTGAAAATTAATTTTGATCATTTGATATGAAGCTTAAAGTGGGGTAGCATCCTATAGCATGATCTTTGTTTCCCTTTCTTGTGATCAGGGTGGGCAAAATTATAAGGATGATAGAATAGCAGATCAGCAAGTAACATCTGTATTTTGTTTCACTGCTACATAAAGTTTCTGTAATGTTGGATTACTAGTAAAAATTACTTATAATAGTAATCAGCAGTTAATATTTTTATTTTCTGTGGCATTCATGGTATGTGTAAGAAATTATCTAAAATAGTATTCATTAATAATGGTTTGCTTTAGTTCTTATGATATTAATATTATGGTAACCCTAATGACCTAGATGTTCTATAAAATATCAGTAATGTACTCTTCTTGCCTGTAGGTTGCAGTGTTATTGATGGATACTCAGGGAACCTTTGATAGTCAGTCAACTTTGAGAGATTCAGCCACAGTATTTGCCCTTAGCACAATGATCAGCTCAATACAGGTATGAAATAAAATAAACCCATTTTGATGATGTTTCTTTAACTAAAAATTATGAATATATGTGTTTCTATATACATGTGATAATGAGATAAACAACAGAAATTGGGAATCATATATATTATTTGACTCAATTAGCATGCCAGTTCTTGTGATTTCTGTAAGAGTAGAATTGTTTTTGTTATTGTAGTCTAATTACTGACAAACTTTCAAATTGACTGCTTTGGTTAGAAAAGGTCATATTATCTTATTGGGATTTTTGTTGTTGTTGTTTAAAGCCTACAATAAACTCAGTAACATAAATTTTATATGAGTGTACATTGAGACCATCTATTATAAGTTATGTTTAATGAAACAGGATTTATAAATATAAATTTTGTTCTACATAGCCAGTAGAACTAAATGTAAAAACATTTACATGTGTTCATAGCTTTTAAAAACACCTTAATGTACATTTAGGAAAGCAAATATCTTGTATATAAAATTTATCTTTCTTTCCTTTCCTTTTTTCTTTCACTTTTTAAAAAGTTTTATTTTTGAGGTTATTGTGGGCTTTCTAAATTGTCCTGAAAATCTTTGTAGAGTTTTATTAGAACCATAGAACCCATAGCATAAAAGATTTTAAGACTATTTTTAGATATTTTCAATCCACTGGCAAAAGCAAAAAGAGAGAGTGGCCAAGGAACAGGGCAGATCAATAAAAAAAAGTAAGAGAGCTTAAAAATGCAGAAAAGGCAAAGTAATTAGGATGAGTGAGTCAAGGATGAAATTATAAGCAAGCATAGAGAATGGAACTAGTAAAGCAGCAACAAGGGCATCATATATGGTTAGGACAAACAAGACAGGGTAAACAGAAGGAGGAAGGAAAGACTGAATTTATTAAATAAAGGACTTTAAAGTAAAAGTCATAAAAAATGTTATGGTTATAACCTATTTAATCAACTTTTAAAAATTAACTTTTCTTTCAATTGACAAATAAAAATTATATATATTTATCATGTACAATATGATGTTTTGAATACATACATTGTATAAGCCTTTAAAATACCGACTTAATCTAATTTATTCATAATTTACAGTGTAAGCCATATTTATACAAGCCTATTTAAACCAGATTGAGTTTGCCTTTTCAGTATTACTCATTATTTATATTTGACCTGAATACATTGAATATTTTCATAGAAAAATCTGCTAACTCCTTATAATGACTATTTTTTATTATGTGAGAAATGATGTTATTTAAATAAGTATACAAAGTATTCTTTTTATATCACCATATAAACATATAAGCCTCCTTAACTTTTCTTTGAAGTTAATGATATTTATTCCCCTCAAAAAATGTCATCTTAATGCTGTGATCTGTTCATGAAGCAGCAATGCATATGTATAAGGCTGTGAGCATGATATTCAGAACCTAACTTCCATGTGATGAAACTCTGTTCAGACATAAATAAAATTATTAATTGTGAAGAAGTCAACATGATTTTTCTTTTCTTTTCTTTTCTTTTTTTGAGATGAGTCTCGCTCCGTCGCCCAGGCTGGAGTGCAGTGGCGCGGTCTCTGCTCACCGCAAGCTCGGCCTCCCAGGTTCATGCCATTCTCCTGCCTCAGCCTGCCAAGTAGCTGGGACTACAGGCGCCTGCCACCACGCCCAGCTAATTTTTTGTATTTTTAGTAGAGACGGGGTTTCACCATGTTAGCCAGGATGGTCTCGATCTGCTGACCTTGTGATCCGCCTGCCTCGGCCTCCCAAAGTGCTGGGATTATAGGCATGAGCCACTGTGCCCGGCCAACATGATTTTTCAAAACAAAATTTTCCATATGGCTTGCTGAGATTTAGATTGCTATTATTTTGTCTTGCTTGGAAGAATGAGTTTTTTTGACTCATTCTTTAGGTTCATAAAATAATTTAAATATTCTGTCTCCAGAGCAGATGGCTACTGTATTTCTGGAACCATTTTATAATCATTGTACATTCCTTATTGTCTCTCAACCTTCTTTTACTTCTCTCTCAAGGTCTTACAAATATCATCATGTAAGCAAGTATATAAGAAAGTTCATTTTTGTGATAACTGATATTTTTAAAAGTAGGGAATGATGAAGTAAGTGCTTAGGATGATGCCAATTATCTTATCATTGTGATTTTATTTCTTTATCAAGGTATATAACTTATCCCAAAATGTCCAGGAGGATGATCTTCAGCACCTCCAGGTAACAATATTTTCTTTTTTGTGTACCTGGTAGTCTTTGGAATATATATAGCAGAATTTTGGGGAATGATTTCAAAACATAATCAGATTCTGATTCTGCTGTTTACACAGGAACTATTGGCCCAATTAGGTGCCTGGTAATTACTGCCCCAGACTGGTTAATTTATAAAGGAAAGAAGTTTAATTGACTCACAGTTCAGCATGACTGGAAAGGCCTCAGGAAATTTACAATCATGGCCGAAGGCAAAGGGGAAGCAAGGCACTTTCTTCACAAGGCAGCAGGAAGAAGTGCTAAGCGAAGTGGGAGAAGCCCCTTATAAAACCATCAGATCTGTGAGAACTCATTCACTATCACAAGAACAGCCTCCATGTTTCACTTACCTTCACCTGGTCTCGCCCTTGACACGTGGGGATTATGGAGATTATAATTTAAGATGAGATTTGGGTGGGGACACAAAGCCTAACCATATCAATAAGTAACTACCTTTCTCCCTAGTTTGACATCAAATTTCATATATTTTTTAGAAAAAGAGTCACACTGCAAGTCACAGACATTTAAAAAAAAACACAACTGAGGTGATAAGGCTCAATCTAGCCTCAGGAAAACTACAGAGCAATCACTGCTCCAAAAGGAGCAGAAACAAAGAAGCAGAGATTCGGTTTACAAATAGTGACAGTACTGAGAAAGTTCCCAGGATTAGCACTAAGGAGCACAACTCTTCAGGTTTTATTATGCTCTGGGCACAGTGTATGTTTCTTCTCCTCTTTCGAATTCATTTCAAGATTCTCCAGGGCCGGATGCAGTGGCTCACACCTGTAATCCCAGCAGTTTAGGAGGCTGAGGCAGGCAGATTGCTTGGGCCCAGGAGTTTGAGACCAGCCTGGGCCACATGGTGAAACCCTATCTCTACCAAAAATGCAAAAATTAGCCAGGCAGGCGTGGTGGCACATGCCTGTAGTCCCAGCTACTCAGTAGGCTGAAGTAGGAGGATCACTTGAGCCGGGGACGTCAAGGCTGCAGTGAGCAGAGATCATGCCACTGCACTCCAGCCTGGGTGACAGAGTGAGACCCTGTCTCCAAAAAAAAAAAAAAAAAAAAAAAAAAGAAAAAAGACAAAGAAAAGGACTTTCCATTCTTAAGCTAAATGCCTAATGTTTTTGTAGTAATCCAAGCCATTGTGCCATTAAATTTCCTCAGTCAACAGCTTTTGTAAATATATCCTACATACTTTACATCTCTCTGGTCTAATTTATATACGTTCTGCTTCTAAAGGTCATTTAGCATGTTTCCTTCTTCCCTTTTGTCTCCCACAAAAAATTAACCCACATTTTAGATATAAAAGGTGTTCATTTTAAAACATAAAAGGTGTTAATTTTAAAAATAAAATGTAAATTTTATTTTTAAATGTACTTTATGTCTTTTATTCTTAAATATCTAATTACCATGGCTCTGCTTTACCTATTCAATGCTTATTTCCTGAAAATGATTATTATAATCTTCTTAATATAATATTCTGTTATAGCTAGGGGAAAAAGTAAATGAAAGAAAGCCAAGAATTAAAACTTTGCAGATGCTAAAGTTCTCTCTGTCTCCTCTCTCTCTCTGTGTGTGTGTGTGTGTGTGTGTGTAATTTTTTTTCTAGCTTTTCACTGAGTATGGCAGACTGGCAATGGAGGAAACATTCCTGAAGCCATTTCAGGTGAGTGAGGGTTAAATGATGGTAAATTCTTACTAGATTTTCCTGAAGACTGTAACCAGGTATATTAATTAGGGTCATGTTTCCTTTTCTTTTTATTTCATTGAGAAAACATTTTTGACCTATTTTATGCTATTTGATGCAAGATAGAATGAGATAGAAATGAGGAAATAGAATTTTAAAGAATGATTTTTTATAAAAGAAATGTGGAAATGAAAGATGAATTAGGCATTCTGGTTCCCAGCAAAATGTCAGCTTTTTTTTCCTGAACTCAAAGTGACTGTCAAAGTGCTGGGATTAGAGATGTGAGCCCCTGGGCGCAGCCTCATTTATGTACAAAAATTAAACATCCAGCCATATCTTATGAGATATATTAAAACATAAGAACGTGTTAATTTGAAAATAAAAGGATGGAAAAAGATATATCAGGCACATACTAAGTAAAGGAAAACAAGTGTCTATATTTTGTCAGTAAGAATTATTTAGAATAGAGAAGTTCATAATAATAAAAGGTTATTTCACCAGGAAAACACAAGAATTCTAGTCAGGCATGGTAGCACATTCCTGTAATCCCAGCTACTCAGAAGGCAGTGGTGGGAGGACCACTTGACCCCAGGAGTTCGAATCCAACCTGGGCAACATAGTGAGAGACTCTGTCTCTTGAAAAAAAAAAATTCTAAATTTTTGTGACAAATAGCCTCAAAATATATAAAAATCAATAGAACCATAAGAAGAAATGAGTAAATCCACTGAAACACCGCTCTCCTAAGTATTGATAAGTCAAGTAAGCAGAAAATTAGTAACAGTAGAGAAGATGTGAAACCTAGGGCTAGCAAGCTTGCTTTATGGTGCATGTATAGAATAGTGTAAGTAACAAAGAAAACACATTACTCTTAAGCATGCAAGGTGTATGTACAAAAATTTACCACGTATTAAGCCACAAAGCAGGTCTCCACAAATTTCGAAGCATTGAATTCATACTGACCTCATTTTGTCATCACAGGACAATTTAGTTAAAAGTTAATAAGAAAGTGCTAATTTTAAAAAGCATATTTTGGAAATTTAAGCACACAATTCAAAAATAATTCATGGGTTAAGTTAAACTCATAATAGATATAGGAAAATACTGCAAACTGAGTGCTTGAAAGAAAACATACATATTGAACATTAAATGCTATCATGAAAATGGTACTTAGAGGGAAAAAAATATAGCCATAAAAGTTTTCTATTAGAAAAAAAGAAAGGCAGAAAATTAGTGATAAGTACAAATTAAGAAGAAAAAATAGGCCAGGCGCACTGGCTCACACCTGTAATCCCAGCACCTTTGGAGGCTGAGGCGGGTGGATTGCTTGAGGTCACGAGTTCAAGACAAGCCTGACCAACATGGTGAAACCCCATCTCTACTAAAAACACAAAAATTAGCTGGGCGTGGTGGCGGGCACCTGTAATTACAGCTACTCCGGAGGCTGAGGCAGGAGAATCACTTGAACCTGGGAGGCGGAGGTTACAGTGAGCCAAGATCGCACCATTGCGCTCCAGCCTGGATGACAGAGCGAGACTGTCTCAAAAAAAAAAAAAAACAAACAAAAAAAGAAAAAAGAAAAAATAACAGACAAAAACTAATGAAAATAAGAAAGAACATTTATAAAAGCTATATGTCTCAAGATGGATCAATTTTAAAAACATAATGTGGATTGGAAAAAAGCTAGTTGCCAAAGACTATTTACAGTAGGATAACATTTTTTATAAAGGTCCAAAATGAGCAAAACTAAACAATATGTTAAGAATATAAAGACGTGTGATAAAACTATTAAAAAAAAGCAGAAGTAAAGTAGTATTTACTACTGGAGAGGAGAAATGGGGATGTATCAGGAAGGGACACACAGGAAGCTTCAATATTATTGGTATTTTCAATTATTTAAGCAGGTTTGTGGGTTCACGAGTATTTATTAATCTGCTTAATAGCATACATATATGTTACATGCATTCTTTTGTAGGTATCATATTATGTAATAACATTTTTCAGTCTAAAAAATCAATAGCATTTCTTAAAACCAGCGATTACAACTAGCAAATATAAGTTTTAAAATATATATACCATTCATAATAGCAAAACAAAACAAAAATCTTTAGTAATTAGCCACCAAAATATAAAGACCTTTCTGGAGAAAAATTCAAAGGTCTGTTAAAGACCATAAAGAAAAAATTGTATAAACCAAAGAGATATAATATGATCACAGATGGTATGATTTAATGTTGTAGAGAATTTAATTCTCAACAAATTAGTCAAACTCAGTGCAATTATAATTGAAATTACAACAGGATTTTTTTTGTATATCTTCTACAACTCATATGGAAGAATTAAGCCTTGTTTTGATTTGTCAGGTTTTCTTTTTTTTTTCTTTTCTTTTTTTTTTTTTTCTTGAGACGGAGTCTTGCTCTTGTTGCCCAGGCTGGAATGCATCCAATGGTGTGATCTCATCTCACTGCAACCTCCGCCTCCCAGGTTCAAGCCATTCTCCTGCCTCAGCCTCCCAAGTAGCTGAGATTACAGGCGCCTGCCTCCATGCCTGGCTAATTTTTCTGTGTGTTTTTAGTAGAGATGGGGTTTCACCACGTTGGCCAGGATGGTCTCAAACTCCTGACCTCAGGTTATCTGTCCGCCTCAGCCTCCCAAAGTACTGGGATTACAGGTGTGAGCCACTGCACCTGGCCTTAAGTCAGTTTTTAAGAAGGAGATCTAAATTAGGGGGCTCAATACACACTGCAAAGCCATAGCAATGAAAATGGTGAGGTCCTACACAGATACAAGAGCAAAGCTCAACGGAACTAAACAGTTTAAATACACTCATATATATATGGGAGCCTGGTAGTCAATAGAGGTGGCAGGATAAACTGGTGGGAAATAAATGGGTTAATAGTTGGGTTTGGAAAAACGAGTTGACTATTTGGAGAAAGAGCTGGATTTTTACTAAATACCATAATAGAAGTAATCTCCAGATAGATCAAAGAAATAAATATGAAAGTTAAAACTATAAAGCTAATAGAAGAAAGTGCTGGAGAATATTTTTCTGAACTGAGGTGAAGAAACATTTATTAAACCCTCCAAAATAAACCATGTAGTAAAAAATTGATGCATATTACTACATCAAAATTAAGTATTTCTATTTATCAAACGACTTTATAATCAAAGTGAACAGATTTGTAGAAGATATTGACAATGTCAAAGTCAACATAAGATTACTAGACAGAACATACAGGAAACCTGCAAGTAACCAAAACCTGGTTCCCAGTCAGAAAACAGGCAAAGAATATTAATAGCCAACTCACAGAAAGGAAACCTGAATGGCTAATACGTTTTTGAAGGGATGTCAAGTCTCACTGATAATGAGATAAATATTAAAACAACGATGAAATACCACTTTATACTCATTAAACAGGCAAAAAGTGGAATATGGAGATGATACCAAATGAAAGCTAGGATTTGGGCAAATGGGAACACCCAGGCCGTATCGTTGGAAGTGCAGATTGGAGCAGCCATTCCGTGGAGCAGAGGAAATATGTAAGGATATTTACTGATAGAGTAATAGTAGCAGGAATTTGGAGACAATTTAGGTGTCCATCACTAGAAGAACGGATACATTAAAATTTGGGGAAAACATGCTCTGGAATACTTTGCAACATCTGAAGGCAGTGAACCAAAAGTACATAGAGTAGCATGAATAGAGCGTTAAAATTTGTACTGAAGTAAGCAGGAAAAAGTATGAGATTTATAACATGGTACTATTTATGAATATTTAAAATGCTATACATATACAAAATAATATATATTAAAGTGAGTGTGGATGGGAATGAATAGTTGAGGAATGGGAGTGAGGATCTGGGAAAAATATGGTGAAGTGAAGTAGCACGGAGAGACGATGTATGCTGTGATGAAGGAGTATGAATTCTCCCCTGAGGGCTCGGGAACCTGGTGCAGGGAGGAGGTGAGGTAGAATAAAACCAGTCTTGCTTGCAGTCTTCTATATGTTTTACAATATCTACTAGACTCTGTTGTCTTTTTTATTTTTAATCATTTGTTAGGTTGATAGTCTAAGTGTTGTAAGGCTATTGTTTTGATTTTCTTCTTCTCTAACTTGTTACTGAGAACCACTGGCAAACCAGAGTAGGGAACTCCATTGTAAATTACCGAAAGGGACTGTAGGTCTAACCAGCAGATGTCACTGCTCCTTACATTTTGCCAGACACACGAATACTGGAAAAGACCAATCAATGCTGTGATAAAACAGATGACAGATAGGTAAATATTGATAGAGTTACTGCTTTTGGTTAAAAAAAAATGAGTTGAAAACAAACAATGGAAAAAAACTTTAAGAGATTACCCTAGTTAGTAAACTGTTGGCATTATGAAATATCAGTGAAAAGAAAAAGATTTTGCTGACTGAGTCAACAATGACTCCTAAACATGTTTGGACTTGTAACTCTAACCATCTGAAATTGAAATGAGAAGCTCATTAAGTAGTAAAGGTGGCATCCAAAGCCATTTTATAATATTTTAGATTAAAGCAACCAAATCCAAAACAAAAAATACTATACATTATAAAATCAAAAGATAAAATGCAAATATATTCAAATCTCAAAACATACATGAGTTAAATAATTCACATTTCAATTAGGAAAAGCGTAGAGAAAAACTGCAAAGTAAAATAACTTTTAAATGAAATTTCAATTAGGCAATCTTTTTCAGCAGGTCACCACCTCCACCCTCTTCTCTTTGAGAAGTTAACAGCTTTATTCATTTGGGTAAAGGTGTGGGGAAATTTTAAACATTGCCCGAGACACTAAGGTGAGGGGTAATGAAATTTTAAAAATAATTTTGTATTAAAATTAAACTAAGGCCAGGTGCAGTGGCTCATGCCTGCAATTCCAACACTTTGGGAGGTGGAGGCAGGAAAATTGCTTGGAGCCCAGAAGTTTGAGATGAGCCTGAGCGACATAGTGAGACTGTATCTCTACAAAAAGGGAAAAAAGAAGAAAAAAAAACCTCCACAAAGAACTACAGCGCCTGTAGTCCCAGCTCTTTGGGGGTGGGGGCTGAAGTGGGAGGATGGCTTGAGCCCAGGGGTTTGAGGCTGCAGTGAGCTATGATTGCACCGCTGCACTCCAGCCTGGGCAACAGAGTGAGAACGTGTCTCAAAAAATAAATAAAATTAATTTAAACGAATTTAAAATAGAAGAATTCTTAACTCTGAAACAGAGTACAATTATAAATAATAAACAAGACCTATAATAAACAACAAACATGAAGGCAATTAGCTGGGGAAATGAATAGCTAAATTAACAGATTAACTTTATTCTTTAAAATACCAATTTATATCAAGCTGTAATCAAACACACAAAAATATGTTAGTGTATTTAAAAAACCATGGTTTAAAAGAGAGAATTAAAAGCTAAGCGATTCAGTTTAAAAGCAATATTGAAGTGCAAGTTTAACCAGTGGTGTGCTGGTAAAATGTTTAAAAGTGGCTGGGGAGAAGGGAAGAGGTGAGCCTGATATATATTATTTGCTAATTTTTATGGTGTAAATACTTTTACCATGGCCAATTTCAAGCTACCATGACATCAACCAACTTGCAAAAATTCCTCAAAATTTAACAAATGCCTTTTGCAAGCTCTAATGAACCAGTTCTAAACTATGTAGCATACCCTGGAAGTATAATTCATATTAACACACAGTATAGAGTTATCTAAGTGACATTAGTTATTTTCTCACCTGTTTTGCTCACTATGAGTATTTGAATTTAAAGTATAAAATCGGGCAGGAGCTACTTTATCAACATATCTATCTATAAAATAACTAGGTTCTTTATATTAGCTTCTCTACCTTAGGAATTCCAGTTTTTGTTGAGAATGACAATATTTTTTCATTAATTTAGACATGGCTGTATATAATAACTGTGCAAGTTTTATTTGAGTAATAACACCCAGTTTGCTGTAAGAACCTAGAGAAAATATCTTGTCATATGCAATAGATTTGTGTCTATATTGGTATGTTATGAGTGTTTTTTTCTTGGTCATTTAGACTTGCATAAGCCACACCTGGCCCCACGTTGCTCTGTACTGGGATGGTCACATCCTTGGGTCAGGATCCCTATGACTATTTCTGGATGTTTTTCATGTTGTCAGACATTATTTGAAGTTCATTCTAAATACAGGCTGCTTATCAACACCAAGCAAGGCTGCCTTCCTCTAATGCTTTGTTAAATGATCAGCCACCAGTTACTTGTTTCCCCAGGAAAGGCTCTTTTTCCACTTGTATGGCTCTGTGGCTCTCTCTGTGTGTGCTTGTCACTCTTGTCCTCTCAGTTCTGCTGGGCTGTGGTGGTGGAGAGGGTTTTCACTCTGTCATGTGGTAATACAGTAAGCTTGTTATAGGGCCTAGGCTAAAAACAGACCCCCCTTACTAAGAAGACCCTGCATTATACCTTTAAATGTACCCTTTGGCAATAGCAGCCCAGGAGTTTATGATTTAATCATTTCATGCCTTCTAATTATGTAGGCTATAAAGAAATAGAAACATTCCTTATTTGCTAAAGTGTATTATAGTCTCAAGATTCGCTTGAGTCAATGTTTTAGATGTCAATACATTTCTCAGTGGCATTTCTACATTGTGGGTCTGTTTCTAGTAGGCTAGTCTTCTAAAGCCCGTTTAATCTACAGCAGATTTAAATAGTGACCACGATGTTCCTGAGCCTTGGTTCCTTTAAGCCAGTCCTGAATATATCTGATGATTCCTGGATCTCTTTGAGGCCCAGAGCCCTGAGGTAGTTGGGAATTTTAGCAGGATTTAGGCTGCATGACTCACAGAGAAGAGATGGGGCTGCAGCATATCTGTAGCCTTGGTGATTGATTCCTAATTAGGTGTTTTAGACACCTGGGTTAGAATCATTTCTGAGCCATACCACAGTTCTACTGAATTGGAATCCCTGTGTTTAGACCAGGGAATCTGCACTCTGTATGTCATTCTTGAGCACATATTTGAGGACAGATTTAGCCACTGGGCACACTCCAGCAGACAGCATCTATGGCAGAAGGTTCTGGTAGCAGAGAGATAGGGCACCATTTCTATGTACATTTCTGTGTACAGGTAGTTAGTAGATTAAGGTTGGCCTATAATAAGAAAGTAGGAAGCATAATCCCTAAAAAACTTTCCTTCACACAAACTTGACTTCTCTTAGAAGCCTTATTTCTTTCTTGAGCATATACTTTAGGACTATTTACATTTATTCTCTTTTCTTCCATCTCCTCAGTGTCAAGTACTTCACTTTCTGGAATTAATTCAGCCCAGTTTTCACCCATAGCATGTTTATTAACCATTTTCGTATACTTAAAAGCCCAGCAAGACCTTAAACTTTAGAAAGAGATTCAAATTCTCTTTGTGAGATAAAAGTAAAAACTCAATTCTTCACATTCCTTTCAGTGGAGATGTAATTATTAGTGAGCACATCAGTCTGTGCCAGTTTTAAGTTAAACTGAAGTTTGCTGAAAAATAATAGAAGGGGAAG
Organism: Macaca thibetana thibetana; assembly: GCF_024542745.1. Taxonomy (NCBI): domain Eukaryota; kingdom Metazoa; phylum Chordata; class Mammalia; order Primates; family Cercopithecidae; genus Macaca; species Macaca thibetana. The sequence goes on along the minus strand of NC_065584.1, from coordinate 57,028,748 downwards.
CATATAATAATACTCTGTTACATTAAGACAGGTACTCTGTTTCTCACAATTTCTCATTCAAATGGGGCCTACACAGGGCAATTAGGAATTATTTTACTCTAGTTTGCTTAATTATGTTTGAGGACCATTTATTCCCATTATTTGAGAATATCCATTTGCACAAAATTATTTGATAGTGATTTAAGCTACTTTGAAACAAAACATGTTTGGTCAAATATCTGTGATGATTATAACTGACAAGTCATACCTGATAAATGCATGACCTCACTGAGAAAATGAAAGGCTGATGTCTGTCAGCTTGGGCTGAAAATGAAAGGAAATGATGTGGAAAAAGACAGCTGAGGAAGTTATCTACCCTATCCCATGTTCTCTCGAGAGAGCAATTTAGGTGATCTGAGAGCTGTATGGATTAGAAGAAATACTTACCTGGCTACACAGAACTAGGTCAGTGGTGTAGACTAGGATTCTCCCAATTTCTACATTTAGGTACCTGAAATGTCTAGAAGAGCAATAACAGCAGTTTATTGCATGCTTATTCTGTGCCATGCACTGTGCTAAGCATTTTTCTTACATTGTTCAAATTAGTGATCATTACAGTTCTATAAAACAAGTAATGTTACCACTCATTCTTTATTCTCATCTTTAATTTTTCTGTTCAATGAGAAGTACTGAGGCTGACAGTAGTTGAGAAACTTACTCCTGGTCACATGTATCTTTAAATTGTAGAACTGACCTCAACCTAGGCCACAACTCAGGGTGCTTGCACTTAATTACCATCTTTTAGTGCTTCTCTTTGCTATCTTAATCTGAGTCACTTACTGAGCTATATTTTATTATCTTACATTTTAATGTGCCTATCCCCTCTCACTAATTAAATTATAAATGCCTTATTAGCAAGAACTTTGTCATTGACTTTTTGAAGTCTAGAGCATCTACCATGCTGTTAATAAAGCATGTGTTCAATAAATGTTCACTAAGGTGGTGGTATTTACATATTTGGGATTATAAATAGTCTGCATATACAACTCAAAATTGAAAGACCTGGATTCAAGATCTGGAGCAACTATTACATATCCAGCCCAGTATTGTCTCTTTATAATTTTAAGGTAAGAACTATAACCAAACAATATTAAGTCATAAGTTGACATGAGCGTGTCCAAAATATTTGTACTGGGCATGGTCCCTTCTTGAACTGGAAAAACACAATCATGAAATTCTCCTTCAATGGGTAAGGGTAGTAGAGTTGCTGCATTGAAAGTGTCACACTGATGGGTGGTAATACAAAAAGAAAATACCATATTTTGTTAGTTAAGACTAACAGAAAAATGTTGGGTGTTTTCAGTTAGCAATAGTGATTGTACTGTATGTGGTACCATCAAATTTAAAGGTGATCCTACAACGTGGTCTGCAGATACTTCAAGTAATTAGATGAAACCGTAACTGCTCTGAGGCAAGAAAGATAAGCCTTGGTTACTGGATCAAGCAATGGGCCACAAAAGGCACTGAATCTTCACTGTTGTTGATTTAATACTTAGCATGGCTTTTCTTTTTAATAAATAGGAAAGAGTTATGATAATTTGGAAGGATTGATCTGCCCTCCTATTAGCTTGTCTCTAATTTTTCTGCCCATATCCTTGGAGAGTTTGTGCAAAGATTCTTCATTTTTTTTTTTTTTTTAATTATACATGTTATAGGTATTCTTAGCTGCCTTGGGATACCAGTTCTTCCAGTGGATTTTCTGCCTGCAATATCCATAGACTTCCCTATCTATAGGTTCCTGATTCATAGAGAACAGAGGATATTTTGGTCTTGTTTTTATCTGAAGGGCCACAAATTTATTTTGATTTCTATTTTGCTAAATACCCAAGCCCTATGAAAAGTCAGTGATACACTGGAGATCTCCAAATTGGCAATTTCTCATTCAACCTTTTTTTTTTCTGAGTCTGTATTTTATAGCTGAGCCTCATATGTTTTTTCTTCCATATTCATATTTGATGTCTGAAAGTTTCCTGAAGTCAATTTTTAAAGTTTCCTGTTGATTCATCTTTATTTTATTTATAATTTAGAATCTTTATCCAATTGATATTTAAGAGGAAGTCTTCCAAAATAGCCTTCTGTAATTTTTTTTATTTTTCTTGCCCCCTAAAGGCCACTTAATTGTTAAAATGTATTATCATTATGTTTTAATGAACAGCTGGATTACTTAAATATTCTCCTGGTCTTTCTTATCCCACTGTTTTTAACCATTTTTTTTTCCCACCTGAAGGTCTAACAATTAAGTGAACTAGTTGGAACAGAACTGATAGTTTAGGACAGTAAATATTTAACAAGACTGCAACAAATTTTTATCTTTCTGGGTTAAAAGAAATTCCTTAACACTCAGCTCAAGACCAGGGTTTAAATTCAACTTCCATAGAATAGCCTTGTGATCTAGCAGTTTTAAGTAGATTTGGGCAGTGTGCCCATTCCTTTCCTGTGAAAATTCCTGAGGAAAAAGTAGCTTGTTTATAAGGTCAGGGGAAGGAGCAGAAGGAACTGAAGGGATGTACTGAGTGGTAAAAATAAAACTGAGTGAAAAGAAATGCAAGGAAGGCAGGTTTCAGAAGGTTACAGTGTCAAATGTAGAGACTGCGTTTTGGAGTCAGCATTTTATTTTGAGGCCTCAGTTTATTATGTAAAGAAGCTAACTAATGAGTGTTGGTATTTGTCTCAATATTTAAAGAGCTCCTCTTAACTGTGTTGTTTATTTTTACATGTCCAAAGTTCACCATAATGGCTACAGTTATTCTCATTTTTTAAAAGTTTATTTACTATTATTGATACAAAAATTAGGGTTGTCATTTAATAGAAATAGGAAGCAGAAATTCTTCTAGGAGGAGGTTGTAGTTTTGATATAGAGAAACCTGTAACATAAAAGTTAATCAATAGTATGTGCTCATGAGAAGTGTTTTGGGTTCATTAAGCAAGCAGAGGCTAGGACAGAGTTGTATGATTAATAATCTGACAATTACTGATTTCGTATTATGTACTATACAAAGTGACTCATGCATGTATTGACAAGACAGAGAGTGTCCTCTTGAAGGTTTTGTAGGGAATCTAAGGCAAAATTTGATTAATTACTTTTGCATAAATTGGTTGCCGGCCTACCAGACTTCCAACCGTTAGTCTTTGGGGCAATGTGAATAGGACTGAAGACTTCTTAGGCCTATGCTTCCATCTGTTCTTTATAGAGCACTTTTGTATTCATTCAGTGATACAAAACAATTCAAGACAAAACAAAAACACATGAGACAAGACTCTGTACAAATTGTCAAATAAAAGAAAGCAAAGCAAGCAGCCAAAGAACAAGCAGGCTAATGGCAAAAATATTCATTGAATGGTGTGCCTCCAAACCAAAAGTTCTAAGAACTTTATACAAAAATTAGGTCTTATTATTGATCAGGTGAATGTACTTCCAAAACTAAAACTTGAGTTACTCTATGCAAAGACTTAGGACTAATGACCTTATGTAAAGACCTGTACGGTTACAAAATCCTAGGATAACAAATTAATTTAGCAACAAGAGCTCAATGAAGCAAATCAGAACTCAGATTGTTGTTGAGACAGACTCACCTGGAAGCAAACTGAAGGACAAATGGAATTTGGGAACAAGGCAGAAAGAGAATGTGCCTACTAGTCTAAGAGTCATAGAGAATGCTGCCAAGTGAGGGCGTTCAAAAATGGTACAATGAGACTTCCAGAATTGGCAAAGGATAAGACCATCGCTCAAAATATGACTTAAAAAAACAAAGCTAAATTTATTGCTTAATGAAGTAGAGCTCTGCTGGTGAGGCATAGTCTCATTGAGCAAAGCAAACTGAAGACCACATGTAGGCGTCAGAGGCTTGTTTTGGAGTTTTGTGTGTTGTGGAAGCAAGATGGGTTGACATCAATCTGAGAATATGTCTTTTGTTCAATGTGTTGGATATAGAGGTGAAAACAGTAAGTTTTCTGGAGTGAGTCTTTGTCCACTTGACTGACTTTTAAAGCAATGAGGCTCTCTGTTGGCTTTTGGTATGGGTTGTTGATTGAAGTAATTGTTACTTACTTTGGGTTTAAAACCAGTTCTGGTGTTTACTTTTATCTGAAACTGAAATTAGAAACTGATTAAATGTATTAAAAACCAGTTCAGGTATTTACTGGCAGTTTTAGAAGATGTAGTCTTTTTCCGTGACTGTAGGAATAATTTCATGTATTTATAATGGATGTGCACATAAATTTACTGTTATTTTTCAAATAACATTTATTTCATATAAGCTTTTTATACTGACATGATCAACTCATGTATTGATATATTCCACATACTTATTAGTAGCTGTGTGTTATCATATTAATGTACCATAGTTTGTATAGCTATTTCTCAATTGTTGAGCATTTGGATTTATTTCAGTTTTTCATGGTTACCAAGTCATGCTGTAATACTCCTTTTGAATAATTTCCTGAAAGATATAGTCTCCAGAGGGAAGCTAATAAAATTAATCATGATTTTAAAAAGTTAGATGATTATTTCATTTGAAAGCTAAGTATAGTATAGGTCCATCACTTGACCCAGTTGCCTGACTGAATTTAATTTTAAAAAGTATTTGTGGTTTCATATGTTTTTATCTGAGCAAATTAGGCTAATTTGTATTCTTGGTTTTTATCTCTACTTATATACATACATGAGCAAATCAAGATTCTACAGTGTAGAAAAAACTGATAGATTTTGACATAAAGACTGAATTTCATAGAAATCCATACATGATGAATGGAAAGCATATAAATTATCTAGGGAGGGATGGGGGATAGTAGGCATGCTCCTCCCTGTTCATGAGAACCAATTATTAAATATACAGGAATTATATAAACCAGTTATTAAACTTTTAATAGCTTGGAATCAGCTATGATGGGTATATTTACACCACAGAAACTGGCAAATGCTACAAATCAAGGCTTTCGTTTTTCTTTTTGTCAGAGAGCCAGTTTATCAGCACATCACTGGATGAGAACATCAGGCAGGAAACCTAGGAGTTGGAACATTGCCATTAATTTCATGATTACTTTATATATTGGTAATTTTAAAAAATGAAACTATATTTGCTTCTATACCACACATGGTCCTCATTATTTTGAATTGGGAAGATGCCAAGTGAAAAAGAAAGATTAAAAGCTCCCAAGAAATATGCAAAATACAGCCAAATCCACATACTTGGTTTCATTTATCCTGGTTCATGAAACTCTATTTTGCAAAAGTTACTTCCCAGCTAAATCTATTTCCAAAATACATGTTTTAGGAAGAAATATTCAAAATACAAATTATTATATTTTGACAAAAATTGTGGCAAAAAATGGACATCTATTTAAAGTTAGCAGGCTACTTAAAGAGGGTGGATGTGGGTATTTTTAATTCTTTTCTCTACAAGAATCCCTCCTCTCTCCCACAAGAATCTACAAAACAAAATAAGAGGGAGGAGAGGCTCCATCTTATGGAAACAAGAAAGATCCATAATCACACACCACTTAGAAGTGACCCTGTTTAAGGAAAAAAGATGTGATTCAAGGATTTTATGTCCAGCAAAATTGACTTTCAGGTATAAAGGGCCACAACTATTATCAACATGTAAAATTCCAAGGAATATTGTTCCCATGACCCTTAATGCAAAATCTACTAAAGAATGAATTTCAGATCAGCAAAGATGACATAAGGACTAGGAATGATCATTAAATGTGTATTTGTTTGTGGAACTTAGACTAAACGAGGGACAAAAGGGAGAGAACATCATATGTAATGTCTATTTTCTTCAAATAAATAAATGAATAGATAAACTAAAAAGTAGGAGAATGAGGAGAGCATGTGCCAAATTAAAAAAAAAAGAACTTTCATTAAGTATTCCTAGTAGTTGATGGTGGTATTGGTATTGCTACTCTGCGACTGTTGGGTATGTATTATAGCATTGAAAAAATGAGTAATTATGGGATATCATAATTCAGCCATCCCTGATGCATTAACAATCAAGACTCTTGATTCAAGATTATTGGATAAGGAGATCTGGATATAATATAGACATTCAGTGGAAACTCTATAGTCCTGAATTTGAATTGGGAGTGTCAGTATGAATTTATGAGATATTTTTTCACAGACACACACACAATTTTATCCTAGCTCTGCCCACTGAAAAGGTCTAGAAACACTGACCAATGCGGCAGCACTTTGAGCATTATAATCTTGAAGTACCATATTTCACTAAAAGAAACCAGTGCTTCTTAGAGAAATGCCCAATTCTAGGTCTAAGGCAGGAAATGAACTTGGAACAACTTTGGGGAAAATAAAACTGTTATAAAGTTATGTTAGTTTTTTTTTTTGTTTGTGATACTTGCCAGTTTTTTGAATTTGTAATTTGTATTCCTCATTCTAAATAAATATTCACTTTCAAGCCTAATTCTGCATTCTTTTTCTCACAGAGGCTTTCCTCTGCCCCACACTACCCCACAGATTATGTAAGCTTCAGGCCCCATAAAACCTAGATTCCCACCTGCCTCTCTACCACATATGCATAATGAGAGCCCCTGAAGAAGAAAATGAAGCAAATGAGGAAACAATAAATGTAATAGAGGAAAAATATTTAAAGAGATGATAGAGGAAAACTTTTCTCGAATGAAACTTGAATCGTCATACTGTTTCCCTAGGGAAAACTGATACATTCCAGTCAATATGAGAATATACTTAGTAAAGTTATTGAACTTTTAAGAACAAAGGATCCACACAGAGTTTTCCATAGCAATATTCATGGAAAAAGATGAATGATAATTGACAAAGTTTTGAAAGAGTCACCCCAATAATTTTTATATCCTGCCAATTGTTCATTAACTATGAAAGCAACAGAAGATATTCTCAAAAATGTGAGTACTCAGGAAATACAGCAATCCTAATACTGCTTCTTGGAAAGCCACATGGCAAAATTTGGCCCACTTTTATTAAAAATAAGAGCTCAGATATGGAGAAGTTGACAGTGAAAGGATTTTTGATGCAGTGAATCCAATTAAATATAACACTAAAGCCAAACAACTTTGAATATTGTGATTATAGAGCAGATTGTAAACATTTTAAACCCTGACATTCTGAAATTGATAATTAAAAAATGAGAAAATCATTTATTCAACAAATCTGTATTAAGCACTGATTCTGTGCCAAGCACTGTACTAGGTGTTAAGGATACTATAATGAGCAACAAAGAGATTCAATGTTTGCCTCCAGAAGGCTTACAGTCTATAAATAATGCACCATAACATTATGGTTTGGAGTTATCTATTTCTTTTTCTGTCTAGTTCCCCTTCTAGCAATAGAACTCCTCTTTCCAATTCCCTTTGGTTCAGGTGAACCTGATGACATTCACCCCTTACATAGAGGTGACAATTCAGACCATCCCATCCCTCTGACCATAGTGATTATTTCTGGACTGGGATTATATGATCAAGTTGGGCCCATTCCTGGAAATTTCCTGAGATTGCTGTCATGAAAAACTGACTTGCACTGGTGTTGCTAAGCTAGCAGGGTGTGAATCTGGATCTCAGTGGTCATCTTGGCCATTATGTAGAGAGGACTGTTCAGAGAGAAAGAGCCTTGATGTCATTTAAGTGTCCCAAATCCTTCTGAAATCACCTACACCACTGACCTTTCCAGTTGCAGAACCAATTATCTACTTTTTTGCTTAAACTTGTTGGAATTGGATTTCATTACTTACAATTGAAAGAAGTCCGCCAGATTCTAGTAGAAGTGTTATAATAGGGGGAGTTCAGGATGATATGGGAACACATAGCAATAGTACGTATATAAATTGTCTTATAATTTCCATATGCATTTTGTAGTATCTTTCAATGTTTATTATATTTTAAACATTTTTACTCAAACTGCTTTTGGTTTTATTTCGAAGTTATGACATGTTAAAAGTAGAAGGAAGGGAGGAATGGTAATAGGAAATCTGAGAATGCTGATTTTCTCATGGCAGGGAGTTAAAGGTGAAACATATATTTAAAAAGCATGACTCCAAACAAATCAGTAAAGACAAAAGACCTGATCAGCCTCTTCACAAAAGAGAATAAACACAAAGGGCCAACAAACATAGGACAATGTGCTTAATTTCATTAATCATCAGGGAAATGCATATTGAACACAATGGGCTAGGCTACTAAACCACACCCTCCAGAATGTTTAAAATTAAAAAGACAGAGAATATCAAGCATTGGTGAGGACAACGTGTAGCATCAGGAACCCTCTAAGACTACTGGTAAGGTTATAAATTGGTACTTTGGAAAACGGACAATGTCAGCCAATCCTGAACATGTGCACACTCTCTACCCAGTAATTCTGCTTTAGTTATAAATGCAAAAGAAAGAAGACAGAAAGAAGACCAGAAGACACATGAATGTTTGTAGCAACACTATTCATACCAGTCAAGAACTAGAGACACTGAAATGCCCATCTACAGAATGAATTAATAATTATTCACATAATGGGAAATTGTGCAGTAATGACTATGAATGATAAACAATTATGCAATAATATAATCTCACAAATATAATGTTGAGTGACAGAAACTAGACCAAAAGAATATGTCATGTATCATGTATGATTCCACTTAATGCAAATTATAAAAACAGGCAAAACGAACCGATGCTGTTAAAAGTCAGGCCCGTGGTTACCCTTGAGCAAGGGGTCATGACTGGAGGGTGGCAGGAGCAGGGGCTTGTGGAGTGCTGGACATTCTTTGTTTCTTGATCTAGGTACTAGTTACACAATGTGTTCAGTTTGTGAAAATTCATTAAGTTATATACGTAATGTGCAGTTTTCTGTATGTGGACTATATTCCAATCAAAGGTATAAAAAGTTAAACACATGACTCCCAGCTCAATGTTTTCCAAAATCTTTGTTCTTAACTTCAAGTGAATTTATTAGAACTTCTAATGGTAAAAAATCATTTACTTGAAATTCAGCAGTATTTTAAATGTCGTCTTATCTTCCTTTTAGTCAGTTAATTTCAAGTGCATTTTAATACTTTTTATTTAAAATGCCACATACAAAACAGTTCCACATTTTATAAAACTGTTTTTCTCCTTTTTCTTCCTTTTAGCCCTCCTCCATTTGTGTATGTACCTAGGGAGATGACTGGATGATGTTCACCAAATGTTAATTATCGTTAAATCCAGGAGATGGGATTTGGGGTGCATTTTTTTTTTTTTTTATGAGACAGAGTCTCACTCTGTCACCCAGGGTGGAGTGCAGTGGCACGATCTCGGCTCACTGCAAGCTCTGCCTCCCAGGTTCACGCCATTCTCCTGCCTCAGCCTCCCCAGTAGCTGGGACTACAGGCGCCCGCCACCACGCCCAGCTAATTTTTTGTATTTTTAGTAGAGACGGGGTTTCACAGTGTTAGCCAGGATGGTCTGGATCTTCTGACCTCGTGATCCGCCCGCCTCGGCCTCCCAAAGTGCTGGGGTTACAGGCGTGAGCCACCGTGCCCTGCCTGGGGTGCATTTTTAAATTTTCTCTCTGGACTTTGCTATCTAGTTTGAACTTTTTATGATGAGCATACATACATATCATTTCTATAAAAACATTAAAACAATTTCTTTATAAAAGAAAAGCTGATCTCATATCTTATGCCTGTATTCAGCCATAGCCATCAGAAAGGAAGATTCCTAGGAACGTATTCTACACAAAATCTGATTATAGTGACATAGCTCCATTCAGGCAGTTTGGGAGTCATCTCTGTCATCTCTCAGTGGGGTGCTTTCATGCTGGCATTTTGTAGGCAGCTTTCTGTTCACACTTAATGGAAATAGGTAGGATGATCTCATAGGGGAGAGACTGCCCAGACACTTTCAAAGGTTTTATGTTTGATTTTTAATTCAGCAATGTGGGAAAGAACGATATTCAAATGACAATGATATTATAATTGGTTTCTGTAAAAAGCAAAGGGAGGCACCTTAAAGTCCTCATATCTATCCTTTCTTATCATTTTTTAGAGTCTGATATTTCTTGTTCGAGACTGGAGTTTCCCATACGAATTTTCATATGGAGCTGATGGTGGTGCCAAATTCTTGGAAAAACGCCTCAAGGTTTGTTAGATATTTAGGTGCATGAAATTTCACTGACAATAATCTAGAATTATTTTTGTTGGATCATTTGGTGAATAGATACTTAGTAGCCACAATCTCATTTGTTATGATATTAATGACACAGGTAAAGAATTCTTTGTATATACCTATAAAACAAGAATTTACTCCTAAAGATAAAACTTTTACTTTGAAGAACTAAGTCACTTCAAGACTGATAGTGCAAATATCAAGATTCAGGTTTTAGTAGAAGTTTCAAAGCCAATGTAACATATATCTAATTTTGAAATCCCTGGAGTCAATCTTAGAACACAGAATGTAAAATTAGAAGGCCTTCCACTTTCTGCGTCATGCTAGTTCAATACTGTACAAATTGTTACACTGAGCAGATATCACCAAAAGTGCCTACTGGGAAATCAGGGAGAAAGATCAAAATTTACAAAAATGTTCCTTGAAAATTGAGATCTCTGAACCTATTAGGTTTACAGTCATAATAGTTTGTCTATATTAAAAACTATCAAATATGTATCTACATAAGGTGGGAGGTGAGGGTGATTTGGCTTGTAAGTAAACACCCAACTATTCAGATTCCATTCTAGAATTTAAACATACACTTACCAGGTGATAGGAGGCTGTCTTGAATATCTACTAAAAAGAAAGTAGAAATATCTTACTTTCTCTTTGTGGCTCCTATGAGTACTTTGAATTAAAATTTGAATTTGTAGAAACTAGCCAGAGTAAAGCCCTATTAATTTGTATTAAAAATGGGAAGGCCCATTTGAGTTAGTATAAGGGTAGACACTTGCTAATTATAACTATGCCATGTGTTTTCTATACTTAGACATGACTGTGTGTGGCAAACCACCCAAAACTTTCTTCTTTCTTTAGTAGCAGCCCTGTCGTGTCATTTTTATCATTGTGGGACCAAAAAGACATAGCAAATATAAGATGCCACAGAATTCCTTTGCAAAATTTATGACGAAAGTAGTTCAAACTTCAGAATGATTTATTGCAGGTCTCAGGGAACCAGCATGAAGAACTACAGAATGTCAGAAAACACATCCATTCCTGTTTCACCAACATTTCCTGTTTTCTGCTACCTCATCCTGGCTTAAAAGTAGCTACCAATCCAAACTTTGATGGAAAATTGAAAGGTTTGTGTCTTTTAGTGAATATGTTTGCATCACTTAGTCTGATTATAAAAATGTCATTTTATCTACTGGGCTAATGGCTGATAGTTTAGTTTATCTACTGATAGGAGGCTGATGATTAGAAATTGTCAGGAGAATAGGGCATCCTGGGCTGGTGCTCCTCCTTGGCGAACTGTGGGATTCTGTGGGCGCTGAATATATATGCTGCCTGCAAAAATAGGCCAGATCCTGAGTTCCCCTAGAAGGCAGTAACCATCACCTTCTCATCTCTGTGCACTGAGAAGTGCTCCTTCATGTTTTTATGCTTCATTTTCCTTATCTACATGAAAAAGGAAAACAGATGTTTATAGTATTGGAATTCTGTATTAAGTTATATAATTAGAGATTGAGAGAAATGCTCTTTAAAACTGCTCCTAAATAATTTAATTATAAATTATAAAAACTTCACTAAAAATGGAATCTTGTGTGGAAGAGGACCAGTTTCTTAAAAAAAAAAAAAAAAAAACCACTAGAGTGTTTTTCAAATAGTGTATACTTATAGGATGTAATTATGTCTTTAATAGAGGACTGATTGTTACATGATTCCAAAGCAGCTGGACTTGTTAAACAAACAAACAAACAAGAGCGGGAGGGGAGGTAGGAGTCTGGGAAAATGGAAGTTAATCTTTCCCAAAAGATATCCATCAGGGCTGTAGACATATGCTTTGTAGTTAATATGACATAGTTCAAAGACATGACTTTTTAACTTGAAAGCATGGTGTGGAATATACCACTGAATTCAGACATTTGTTTAATTTACTGTGGCCTTTGTGCGTCGTGCCAGGAGTGAGACAGTGACATTACAAGCTTTTCAGCACAATTGTTGTCAGAGGGATTTAAAATTACTTTAAAGAAAGGACAATACTGGCAGATTTGAAAAGCAAATGAATTATTTTTGTCCTTGCACCCATGACATTGACTCTCAGATACCTTATATTTAACTTTAGTAGTTAGTACCATAAATACAATACCAAATTTCTCAATCATTCATCAGCATGGTGCTTATACACATTTTGTCTTACTTTTATACAACAGACTAGATAGCAGTAAGCATATGGTACATATGGATGACAGGCTTCTATAATTTCACTGTCACATTTATGAATTCCAACCCACTAGTGGATGCACAGATCTCAGTATTGTGCAATTACCTAATGGCTTTAATGTGTTTTGAATAAATTACATAAAGAAAGGCTTCTTACATAAAGAGAAAGCTTCTCTTTCTCCTCTGGAGTTGGGAGACATAAACAGGCAGAGGAGGGGTGCGCCTTCAACAACAGTCCTTTATTGGAACTAAAAATTACCGTGGCTTGTTCCATTACTGCAGTATACAGCTACAGATCTTGGAATAACTGATACTTTTTGCAATGAAAGAGCTCAGGGAGAGAGTTTAAGACAAATCATGCAAATGCAGAATCCTACTTATTATTTGTATTTTTTATTTTTAGAGACAGGGTCTCACTCTGTGGCCCAGGCTGGAGTGCAGTGGTGCAATCCTAGCTCACTGCAACCTTGAACTCCTGGCCTCCAGCCATCGTTTTGCCTCAGCCTCCCAAGTAGCTAGGACTAAAGGCACACACCACCATGTGCAGCTAATTTTTTTTTAAATTTTTTGTAGAGATGAGGTCTTGCTGTGCTTCCAGGGCTGGTCTCAAACTTCTGGGTTCAATCAATCCTCCTATCTTGACCTCCCAAAGTATTGGGATTACAGGCGTGAGCCATTGCACCCAGCCACTTATTTTATTTTAGAGACAGGGTCTCACTCTGTCTCTCAGGCTGGAGTGCAGTGGTGCGATCATAACTCACTGCAGCCTTGAACTATTGAGCTCACGCAATCCTCCTGCTTCAGCCTCCCAAATAGGACTACAGGAGTGTGCCAGCATGCCTGGTTATTTATTTATTTATTTATTTTGCAGAGATGGGGGTTTCACTATGTTGCCCAGGCTGGTCTTGAACTCCTGGCCTCAAGTGATGAATTACAGGAGCCACCATGCTTGGCCAGAATCCCACTTTTTAAGACATTTGTTCTCCATCAAATTTTATTCACTTCTATGAATATATTGACCTACACAATTGGTTTACAGCTAACTATAAGTTATGAGTTTACCAAAGTGGCTCACCTAGGAAAAAGAGAAGTGAAAGGTAGCTTCAATTTCCATAAAAGTTCCATTTTAATGAGACTTTTGTATCTTACAAGACTGCTGCTATAAGCCCTCTTGTGGGCAGAAAGGTTGTACTTTGCCTCCGTGTTTCTTTGGGCAGTTTTGAAAGTCTGCTATCTACATTATTTTTCTGTCCCACCCTGAATCTTACAGTTTGGTGTGATTTCTATCCAGGGTGTCTTGTCAGCTGACCATGATGTTCTCCAGAGGGCTGGCATCTCAGTGGTTGCCTCTGGTGAAGAAAAGTCTCTGAATAAACAATTATGCAAAAGTTGTTCTTGCCGGGCGCGGTGGCTCAAGCCTGTAATCCCAGCACTTTGGGAGGCCGAGGCGGGTGGATCACGAGGTCAGGAGATGGAGACCATCCTGGCTAACACGGTGAAACCCCTTCTCTACTAAAAATACAAAAAACTAGCCGGGCGTGGTGGCGGGCGCCTGTAGTCCCAGCTACTCCGAGGCTGAGGCAGGAGAATGGCGTAAACCCGGGAGGCGGAGCTTGCAGTGAGCCGAGATCACGCCCCTGCACTCCAGCCTGGGTGACACAGCCAGACGCTGTCTCAAAAAAAAAAAAAAAAAAAAAAAAAAAAAAAAAGTTGTTCTTTGATAATAGTTTCTCATATACTCTTTCACACACAGAAATAACTTTTAGCTCATTATCAATAGTAATCATTGTTATAATAACTATTTGTTCATGGTCGCTCAAAGTATTGCAATTATTATTATTTTACCTATGTCTAGTGTTATTAAAAACTGATAATACTATGATTAAATTTAACTACTATTAATTTAAGAGCTTCCCAAAAGGAAATGAAGAAGATTAAAGGCACTTAATCACATTCATTTATGCAACATTCAACCAGCTCTTATTGGGTGCTTACTGAATACCTACCCTAGCATTGCAAATACAATTTTTTAAATAACAAGGAGTTATCCTTTTTTTTTTTGAGGTTGCTCTGCATTATAGCACCATATGTAGAATGGGCAGATAGCCACATGATAAGATGTGGAGCTGCTTCCTTAGCAGCTGCGGTTAGACTTGAGAATGCATAGTCAAATGCGTGTTTCGAATCACTTATCAGAATCAGGAAATCCCGAGAAAATATCTTCCTTTGTTAATTTATACAGCAATACTATACTAGTGCATCTGCCCTGTGGAGTTCTTACAAAGCATGCATCATATTCTCAACTATTGTGGCAGATAACCACCACTTTGACCAAGCCACTAAAGTCCTTGGAAGATTTTACCATTGTGGAAGAAATAACCAAAGAAACTTACTGAACATAATTCTGAATCAGCTATTCATATATATTAATTGAACACTTGCAATGCCAAAGCTTATTAATACACCTCTGCAAATCAATTTGAACTGGTTTGCAGATTTTCTGGGTCATCTATTTACGGTGTTCAACTAACATTAGCAAGAGCTCACTACCTATGTATGTTATGAATATATTGTTCTTATTTTCTGAATCCAAAATTGGAATATGTAGCATTGGTTCCAGTGAGAACAAAGATGGCTACTGCCATCTTCAGACACATTTTTTAATCCAAATGTGTGGTTAGATGCTGGTTACTTTAATGATAATTAATTACCACACTTGCTGGTGCGTTAACACACAGTCATATCTTATTCCATTCCAATTGTATAAGGAATGTTTGGGGACAGAAATTTATATACATGTTTTGAAAGTGATTTTATAAGAAGAAAACTTTGTTTTATTCAGAAACGCAAGAATTGGTACATTCTAGATGTATAGTAATACTCTACTAAAGATGAAAAAACATAAGATCATATAGCAAAAAAGAAACCTATTAGTATCAGTGAATACAGATACATGGCAGGCAATAAAACAAAACAGGAATGTGGTAACATAAATACAAATATCAGTATTGTATTCCAGTGAATACTGGTAACTAAAAAGCAAACCGCAATAATAAATCTATATATAGTATAAAGCAAAATTATCAGTGAAGATTGGTACAATGCAAACAACAAAGTAAGTTTGAATAAACTCCACTACAAGTACCCATAAATCATGGTCACTAGAATTTCAAAGTGGCACAAAACATGAAACAAAATAACTTTGAAAGATATCCAGCATCATGCTTGTGTGTGTCATAAAAGAAGTAAAGAAAACAAATTCTAACATAAAATAGTATTTCAGTGTAGCCACAATGTTATAACTGGGGTTATAACAACAGGAAAAATGCAAACACAGTCTTAAGGTTTGAATCTTTAAGGCCTTCAAAATCACCAGCCCCAAAGCCTGAAAACTCAGTAACTCTGCTAAAATTTAGATTTTTTAAAATTACAGGCAGTTACTGAATTTACTTAGGAACCAAGCAAGTCACTGGACAGATCATGCTTTTTTACATAGTATGTGTATTTTTCCATATATATATGTGTGTGTGTGTATGTGTGTATATATATATGTATGTATGTATGTATTTTTTTTTTCTTTTTTTGGAGACAGGGTCTTGTTCTGTCACACAGGCTGGAGTGTGGTGGCACAATCTCAGCTCACTACAACCTCCATCTCCGGGTTCAAGTGATTCTCTTGCCTCAGCCTCCAGAGTAGCTGGGACTATAGGCATGTGCCCCCATGCCTGGCTAAGTTTTTTGTTTGTTTGTTTTTTGTTTTGTATTTTTAGTAGAGGTGGAGTTTCACCATGTTAGCCAGGATGGTCTCGATCTCCTGACCTCATGATCCACCTGCCTCAGCCTTCCAAAGTGCTGGGATTATAGGCGCGAGCCACTGCGCCCAGCCATGTACAGCTAATTTTTATATTTTAATAGAGACAGGATTTCACCATGTTGGCCAGGCTGGTCTTGAACTCCTGACCTCAAATGATCCACCTGCCTCGGCCTCCCAAAGTGCTGAGATTACAGGCGGGAGCCACTCCACCCGGCCCCAATTTTTCCATATATTTGAAATAACAACTTAAGAAATTATCCCTGTGTTCAGAAGACTTCTCTGGTGATGATTTTCTATATTACTTTGCTAAGTCTGTAATGTTAAGCTTTAACCTACTGCTACAGCTTGGGTTATGTGTAATCAATTATATCAAACATGACAGCTACATAACGCATACTACCTCTCATCTGCTTAAGTGGCCTTTTCTTGCTATTTTATTTTGTGTTGCTGAGTTCCACCACTAGAGGTAGCATCATTATCACTATCTTTTTGAACTCTGCAGTCCAGTTACCACAGCTTACCCAGTTTTGTACAATTCTTAGAAGATGGGCTCGCTATCTATGCATGGAGCAATTTTTGGATGCATTTTCTGGAGGGAATGCATTATAATAAGCCAGTAAAAATCTGGTCTCTTCCCCATTTATGAGCCTATGTATATAAAACCATAAATAAGACTTAAAACACGAACTGGTTATGGCTGGGCGTGGTGGCTCATGCCTGTAATCCCAGCACTTTGGGAGGCCGAGGCGGGTGGATCATGAGGTCAAGAGATCAAGACCATCATAGCCAACATGGTGAAACCCCACCTCTACTAAAAATACAAAAATTAGCTGGGCATAGTGGTGTGCACCTGTAGTCCCAGCTACTCAGGAGGCTAAGGCAGGAGAATCGCTTGAACCCAGGAGGTGGAGGTTGCAGTGAGCCAAGATGGCACCACTGCACTCCAGCCTGGGCGACAGAGCAAGATTCCATTTCAAAAACAAAACAAAACAAAAAAGCAAAACAAAACAAAAAAAACCTTCAACTGGTTATATGAATGGGCTACATACAAAGCATACATGTAAAACCAAGCAAGCTAACTTATAATATCAAGAAAGCTAATTTATAGGTGGAAGACAAGATACATATGAAACGGGAGTGGAAATTTGGGCAAGGAGAATCATTCACTGTGAGAAGAGCAGGTTTCAGGAGTTGCTTAAGTGATAGGGAAGTGCATGATGGCATTATCACTGGGGAGGAAATGGGGGAGATCAAAGGATGTTTTATTCTGTGGCATGGAAGACTGGGAAGGATTCCAAAAATAATAATGGATTTGCTTTTATTTGTAGAAATAGACGATGAATTCATCAAAAACTTGAAAATACTGATTCCTTGGCTACTTAGTCCTGAGAGCCTAGATATTAAAGAGATCAATGGGAATAAAATCACCTGTCGGGGTCTGGTGGAGTACTTCAAGGTATCACTCTCATTTCTAGAGCCTTTGTGAGTACTTAGATTTGACATATATTGGATCGCAATTCCTATAAACAAAAATTATGGACCCTATAATATGAGAGCAAAGGTACGAGGAATCTATAAAAAGGATTTTTAAAATCCCTTTTAAAAGCTTTTTGAAATCCTTTCAGAAAGCTTACTTTCTGAAATTATTCTTTTGAGGAAACCACATAAAGGTAACTTTATTGTCCCCTTTTATACTGAGGGAACTGTATTTTGAAATATGAATGTAAGAGCTGGAAAAGTCTTTTGGGGGAATGGGGTGTTTCCCAGGGCCCATGATCTATTCTGAATTTTACCTTCATAATTCTGAAGATTTTCCCCAAGGGGATACCTTCCTACTGAAGAAAATACTTCCGCATTTCTTACTCTCTGCACCAAGAGCCAATATGAAGTGGAATTATTTTAAATTTGCATTTACCTGTTTGCCTTAGATAGCACTGAATACTTTTTAACAACCCATATATATCCTGGAGAATTTCAGTTAGCAACCCAATTCTGGACTGACACTCCAAGGACTAAAATATCAATTTTTAAAATTCATGCTTTGTCATTTAATATGCTGTCATATAAGTTCTGTACGATTTATTTACCTTCATGATTGTCAGCAATAAATGTAATGTTATTTATCTAAAATATGAATTTTTACTGCGTGTAACACTGTGGAGGTGCTTACAATTTGGTAGGAGATTCAGAACCCTCACAAGGGTCTGTTCCATAAAGCTTATGACATCAGCAGGGTACAGATTCCTGTGGGTAACTGAAAAAGGGCGGTTACTCCCGGCAGAGGGGTCTAAGAACATTTTAAAGGGAGTAGCATTCAGTTGAGCCTTTAAGAAGGGCCAGATTGGCAGACAGAGATGTTTGAAAAAGGCATTTCGGGAAAGGGAAACAACATGAACTAAGAAAAAAGGGAATTTGAGTATGAGAAAGATAAAATAGTTATAAGTTCCTGAAAATATTTTTGAAATGTCAAGAGCTTAGAATGCAATTTCATAGAATTAGAGGAAATATTGAATGGAATTGCTTGAACATGAATCTTTCTTTTTTTTTTTTTTAGGCTTATATAAAGATCTATCAAGGTGAAGAATTACCACATCCCAAATCCATGTTACAGGTATTTATTAATGAGGAGGCATGTTTTAAGACACGTGACTAAGGCTAAGATTTCTGGCTGTCGGAAATTACCAGATAATAATATTAGACAGAATGACTTATTGGAAGATTATTTGCCTAATAACTTTACCTATTTATGTTTTCATCTAAACATTTTTCACATAAACGTATTGCAGCCTCACTTGTGTTGAGACACACACACTTTATACCAAAGGGTTTTCATTCTCTTCGCACTAAATTTGTTTAGAAAACAGTCTTATATTATGATTTAGATTCATACATGTAACACACAGTAGAAAAGCAGGTCCGAGTTTTAAACAACTGTTTCTCCACAAACTTTTTCTTTTTTTTTTAGACGGAGTCTCGCTCTCTCCCCCAGGCTGGAGTGCAGTGGCCGGATCTCAGCTCACTGCAAGCTCCGCCTCCCGGGTTCACGCCATTCTCCTGCCTCAGCCTCCCGAGTAGCTGGGACTACAGGTGCCCACCACCATGCCTGGCTAATTTTTTTCTATTTTTAGTAGAGACGGGGTTTCACCGTGTTAGCCAGGATGGTCTGAGTCTCCTGACCTCATGATCCGCCTGCCTTGGCCTCCCAAAGTGCTGGGCTTACAGGCGTGAGCCACCGTGCCCGGCCTCCACAAACATTTTTGTTTTAAAAGGAGCCAGGCACGGTGGCATGTGCCTGTAGGCTCAGCTAGTCAGGAGGCTGAGGCAGGGCGATCACTTGAGCCCAGGAGTTTGAGTCCAGCCTGGGCAACATAGTGAGACCTCACGTATAAAAAATAAGTTAACATACTTTGGCTGGGAGTGGTGGCTTATGCCTGCAATCCCAGCACTTTGGGAGGCCGAGGTGGGCAGATCACGAGGTCAACAGATCGAGACCAGCCTGGCCAACATGGTGAAACCCCATCTCTACTAAAAATACAAAAATTAGCTGGGCGTGGTGGCGCGAGCCTGTAGTCCCAGCTACTCGGGAGGCTGAGGCAGCAGAATTGCTTGAGCCCGGGAGGTGGAGGTTGCAGTGAGCTGAGATCATGCCACTGCGCTCCAGCCTGGGCAACAGAGCAAGGCTCAGTCTCAAAAAAAATAAGAATAAAAAAAATAAATTTTAAAAAGGGAGAAACTAGTTTCCTTATATATTTTTAAAATGTAAGTTCTTAATAGTTCCTTTTTGTTATCAGTGATACACTCTTCTATCAGCAGCAGTCCTTAGACATATTTGTGTATATTAGTATTTATAAAATGTACTGTGTATTATTCCCCATGAGTTTGGGTTTATAGATATTTTTACTTCCCAGCATTTAATGACAGGTTAAAAAATATTTTTTGAGAGGAAACTCTTCCAAATGAAAATTCATTTTAGAACTATTGTGTATTGAGTAAAAATCTGTTTATGCATTTTTGAAACTTTTTTACTAATTTTTAAAATGTAGAAATATTGTAACCGTTTTAAATTACGTTGAGGACTTTGGTTTCTTGCACATTTCTTGCACATGATGCTCTGAAATGTGAACTGCCTGTGGAAGTTTAATCAATATGAACTGCATTTTACATCATATTTTGTACTTTGTCCAAAGGCCACAGCAGAAGCTAACAATTTAGCAGCCGTGGCAACTGCCAAGGACACGTACAACAAAAAAATGGAAGAGGTAAGAATTAAATGTTTTAAATGCTGTCTTAAACCAGTATTCTTCGTGCAACTCATTCTCTTTTTTCTTCCATGTTACACTGTACACACATTCAATGAGGTGGCTTTGACTTTTTCCTCAGCCTGTATCATGTGTCTATTTATTATATTCCTGAAATATTTTTTAAAACATTACGTGTGCAATTTTAAAGGCATTTTAAATGAATTGTCTCTCTCTGTAATATATTCCTATTCACATATTTGGGGGTGTGTCAGATCTTTCCACTATTTATAAAATCTAGTAGCTAAAATAGCATGTGATACCCTCACCACTACGCCTCCTTATATTCCACAATTTTGGTATTTCTCTTAAAGATGAAACCTTTTAGGAAAAAAAAAACCTTAAGGGCCAATATTTCTATTTATTACATTTCCTCATTTTAACACTCCAAATTAGGATGGATCTAATAATTATTGTGTATATGTACTACTGTGATAGATATTTTCTCTTGAAAATGTTATGAAATTAGGTTGGGTGCGGTGGCTCACGCCTGTAATCCCAACACTTTGGGAGGCCGAGGTACATGGATTGCCTGAGGTCAGGAGTTCGAGACCAGTCTGGCCAACATGGTGAAACCCTGTCTCTACTAAAAATACAAAAAAAATTAGCCAGGCATGGTGGCGTGTGCCTGTAATCTCAGCTACTTGGGAGGTTGAGGCAGGGTAATTGCTTGAACAAGGGAAGTGGAGGTTGCAGTGAGCCGAGATTGTGCCACTGCACTCCAGCCTGGGCAACAGAGCAAGACTCTGTCTCAAAAAACGTTATGAAATTAAAATTGCATCCAAAATTGAAGTCTTAGAATCAATGAAAATGTAGTATATGGAGTGGCATTGTTTATGACATAAGGACAATCAGAATGAAAGAATTCTCCGTAATAGTTAAATCTCAAATGCAGGTATACCTCATTTTATTGAGCTTCACTTTCTTGCACTTTTTACAAATTGGATGTTGCCAGCACTCCTATGTGGAACAAGTCTGTTGACACCCTTTCTCCAACAGCATGTGTAGGTCTGTGTCACATTTTGGTAATTCTCACAATTTTTCAAACTTTTTCATGATTACTATATCTGTTACGGCGACCTGTGATCAGCGATTGCTGATGTTACTATTGTAATTGTAATTGTTTCGGAGTGCCATTAACTGTGCTGTTATAAGATGCTGAACTTAATCGATAAATGTGTTTTCTGCCTGCTCCATCAACCAGCAGTTCCTCCATCCCTCCCTCTCTGCAGTCCTCTTTTACCTGAAGCACAATAATATTGAAATTAGGCCAATTAATAACCCTACAATGGCCTCTAAGTGTTGAAGTTCAAAGAGACACATCTCACTTTAAATCAAAAGCTAGAAATGACTAAGCTTAGTGAAGAAAGCATATGAAAAGCTGACATAGGCCAAAAGCTAGGCCTTTGCACCAAATAGTTAGCCAGGCTGTGGATGCAAAGGAGAAGTTCTTAAAGGAAATTAAAAATGCTACTCCAGGCTGGGTACAGTGACTTATACCTGTAATCCCAGCAATTTGGGAGGGTTTTACACCTGTAATCCCAGCACTTTGGGAGGCTGAGGCAGGTGGATCACTTGAGGTCAGGAGTTTGAGACCAGCCTGGCCAACATGGTGAAACCCTGTCTCTACTAAAAATACAAAAATCAGCCAGGCATGGTGGCACACGCCCGTAGTCCCAGTTACTCGGGTGGCTGAGGCAGGAGAATCGCTTGAACTCAGGAGGCAGAGGTTGCAGTGAGCCAAGATTACGCCACTGTACTCCAGCCTGGGTGACTGAGACTCTGTCTAAAAAAAAAAAAAAGCTACTCCAGTGAACACACAGATTATAAAAAAGTGAAACAGCTTTTTTTGCTGACACAGAGAAAGCTTTAGTTTGGATAGAAAATCAAACCAGCCACAACATGCCCTTAAGCCAAAGCCTAATCCAGAGCAAGGCCCCTAACTCTGTTCAATTCTATGAATGCTGAAAGAGTTGGTAAAGATGCAGAATAAAGTTGGAAGCTAGCAGAGGTTTTTGGTTCATGAGATTTAAGAAGCCATCTCCGTAACATAAAGTGCAAGGTGAAGTAGCAAATCTTGATGTAGAAGCTACAGCAAGTTATCCAGAAGATCTACCTGAAATCATTGATGACGGTGGCCACACCAAACAGAGATTTTCAATGTAGATGAAATAGTCTTCTATTGGAAGATGCCATCCAGGACTTTACCAGCTAGAGAGGAGAAGTCAATGCCTGGCTGCAAAGCTTGGAAGAACAGGCTGCTTTTCTTGTAGCTGGTGACTTTAAGTTGAACGCAGTGTTCATTTACCATTCCCCAAATTCTAGGGCTCTTAAGAATCATGCTAAATCTACTCTTGCTTGTGCTCTATTAATGGAACAACAAAGCCTACGTAACAGTACAGCTGTTTACACCATGGATTACTGAATATTTTAAGCCCACTATTGAGACCTACTAAGAAAAAGATTCCTTTCAAAATATTACTGCTCATTGGCATGAACTTGTTCACCAAAGAGCGCTGATGGAGATGTATTTAAGGAAATTGAGGTTTTCAATGCCTGCTAACATAATATCCATTCTGCAGCCCAGGGATCAAGGAGTAATTTTGATTTTTCAAATGTTAATAAGAAATACATTTTGTAAGGCTATAGCTGTCATAGATAGTGATTCTTCTGATAGATCTGGGCTTTGTACATTGAAAACCTTCCAGGAAAGATTCACCATTCTAGATGCCATGAAGAGAATCTGTGGTTTATAGGAGGCAAAAGTATCAGCATCAACAAGAATGTGGAAAAAGTTGATACCAACTCTTCTGGATGACTTTGAGGGGGTTCAAGACTTCAGTGGAGGAAGGAAGTGCAGGTGTGGTGGAAACAGCAAGAGAACTTAAAAGTGGAGCCTGAAGATGTGACTCAATTGTGTAATCTCATTTAACGGATAAGGAGTTGCTTCCTATGGATAAGCAAAGACAGTGGTTTCTGGAGATGGAATCTACTCCTAGTGAAGATGCTGTGAACGGTGTTGAAATGACAACAAAGGGTTTAGAATATTTTTTATTGATACACAATAGATGTACATATTTTTGGAATACATATGATAAATTGATACATCCATATGTAAAGATCAAATCAGGGTAAGTGGGATATTTATCACCTTAAACATTTCTTTATGCTAGGAACATTTGAATTATTCTCTTCTGGCTATTTTGAATGTACAATATTGTTATTTACAGTCACCCTACTGAGCTATTGAACACTGTCTTACTTCTTCTAACTGTATATTTGTACCCATTAATCAACCTCTCTTCATTCCCTTCCCCCTGCCTTTTCCAGGGCTTTAAAATATTAAATAAAGTTAGTTGATAAAGCATTGACAGGGTTTGAGAGGATTGACTCCAATTTTTAAAGAAGTTCTGCTGTGAGTAATATGCTGTCAAACAGCATTCCAGGCTACAGAGAAATCTTTCATGAAAGGAAGTCTATCAATATGGCAAACTTTACTGTTGTCGTATTTTAAGAAATTGCCACAGCCACCTCAACCTTCAGCAACACCACCCTGATCAGTCAGCAGCCATCGACATCCAGGCGAGAGCCTCCACCAGCAGATTGATGTGCTGAAGCCTCAGATGATCCTTAGCATTTTTTTGCAATAAAGTGTTTTAAATTATGTACATGGTTTTTAGACATGCTATTGCACACTTTAATAGACTGCTATATAATTATAAACATAACTTTTATATGCATCAGGAAATAAAAAAATCATGTGATTCACTTTATTACAGTGGTCTGGAACCAAACACGTATTATCTCTGAGGCATGGCTATAACCAAAGTGAATGAATGGTATGGTTAACTGAGATCACCCTTGTAACTTTTCAAAAACTTGAAAATGTGATTCAAGAACATTTAATATACTCCTACTTAGTTTCTGGAAGAAAATACTCAATGGGCTCCATTCAAACAAAAATCAGTAAAACTGCTAAAGAATGTATTTCGCAGTTTACTTTGAGAGCTTTATAGCATTGATCATTGTTTATTAAACTTCATTGGTTAAAATGACTTTGGTGAAGATTTCCTAGAATTTGGATATATGTAGTTTTCTTAGATTTGGATTCATTCTGTGAATGAACTCAATTTTGTACTTCATGTTGTGTCACATATGTCTTTTCATCTTGAAGGACTTGAAGTGATGAATATTATTTTCCACAGCAAAAAGAGAAAAATGTAAAATGACTTTAAGCCACCTATAGAATACCAGTCCCATTTACAGTCATGCCTCATGGATAGAGGGTGGAAAGATGTGGGCTGAAAAAACATATATGCAGGCTCCTGATTATTCATGTATTCTAACAAACTCAACTAGCTAAGTGAAAAATTTTGATACAGTTGCCAATTTTACTCTACATTGCATAAACGAATACTTCTCTGCCTGATACAGATTTGTGGTGGTGACAAACCATTTCTGGCCCCAAATGACTTGCAGAGCAAACACCTGCAACTTAAGGAAGAATCTGTGAAGCTATTCCGAGGGGTGAAGAAGATGGGTGGGGAAGAATTTAGCCGGCGTTACCTGCAGCAGTTGGAGAGTGAAATAGATGAACTTTACATCCAATATATCAAGCACAATGATAGCAAAAATATCTTCCATGCAGCTCGTACCCCAGCCACACTGTTTGTAGTCATCTTTATCACGTATGTGATTGCTGGTGTGACTGGATTCATCGGTTTGGACATCATAGCTAGCCTATGCAATATGATAATGGGACTGACCCTTATCACCCTGTGCACCTGGGCATATATCCGGTACTCTGGAGAATACCGAGAGCTAGGAGCTGTAATAGACCAGGTGGCTGCGGCTCTGTGGGACCAGGTAAGAACACTTTTAATTCACAACTAACTTCAGCACACATTTGAATGTCATCCGTGTGCCAGCCACTGCATTAGATGTTGGAAATAACACAGATCAACATGAATTGGGCCCCAGTCATCAAGAATGTTATGACCTGCCCAGATACGAACAACTAGCTATATAATACTGTGTAAAATGTGAAGTCCTATTTTCCAGTTAACATTTCAGCATTTTAAAAAAATACATCAATTTAGTAGTATATACATATTTTTTTCTTTTTCTGGGGGGTGGGGACAGTCTTGCTCTGTTGTCTAGGCTGGAGTGCAGTAGCATGATCTCAGCTCACTGCAACCTCCACCTCCCCAGCTCAAGCAATTCTTGTGCCTCAGCCTCTGGAGTAGATGGGACTACAGGTGCACACCACCATTCCCGGTTAGGTTTTTGTATTTTTTGTAGAAACGGGGTTTCACCATGTTGGCCAGCCTGGTCTCAAACTCCTGACCTCAAGCAATCTGCCCGTCTCAGCCTCCCAAAGTGTTTGGATTACAGGCGTGAGCCACCCAGCCTACTTTTTATTATTCTAAAAATGTTAAATCTATTATAAGTTGTAAGAGAAAACAGCTTTTATTTAGCTAATTATGACTTGCATTAACATTATCTCATATTCACAACCTATGATTTGATTAGCATTAGCTTTGTTAGGAGCTATATGAACCACTATCGTAAGTTGTCATCTCATTCTCTTTAGTTAAAAACTTCTGAAAGCAGTATCAGATTACTTCCGATTGTCTCTGTACCTGTAGGCAGCGGGTAATAGCTACAGTTCTTCCAGCATTAAGAACATACTTATGGCTGGGTGCGGTGGCTCATGCCTGTAATCTCAGCACTTTGGGAGGCCAAGTTGGGTGGATCACCTGAGGTCGGGAGTTCAAGACCAGCCTGGCCAACATGGAGAAACCCCGTCTCTACTACAAATACAAAACTAGCCAGTCATAGTGGCGCATGCCTGTAATCCCAGCTACTAGGGAGGCTGAGGCAGGAGAATCGCTTGAACCCAGGAGGCGGAGGTTGCGTTGAGCCAAGATCTTGCCATAGCACTCTAGCCTGGGCAAGAGGGAAACTCTGTCTCAAAAACAAAACAAAACAAAACATACTTACATATACTTTATAACATAATTGTAACATGCCCTTTGAAGGATCTAGTTGAGATAAACGAATGGTAGCACAATGGGAAATGAATTAAAAACTGGATCCTCTGAGCCACTGTCTCAAATAGTGTCTCAACTGTAAGATTTAAGAGGGGTTACTTGAGGTCAATGTCAAAACCCTCCTAGATATGTTATGCTAAAACCTATGAGGAATACAGAATTGAGTTCTTCAAAGATTCTGATAAAATATGTAATCTAAACTGAAAAATCTGCAGGAGTATCTCTTCTGTTCTTAAATGCTCACAAATTAATACTGTAAGCAAAGTTGAATATTATAATGCTGTTAATAAAGCAGGATATATACTTTTCTTTTTTCTTTTTAATCTGCCTTTGCCGCAGGGAAGTACAAATGAGGTAAGTTAAATTTTTTAAAATTCAGAGTTATATATTTGTAAACATTATGATATTCTTATTTTATAAACTGACCAGCCATTAAAGGATGTCTTTGTGTAGATTAGAACAATCTTTGGTGACTTCTAACATTTAAATTTGTAATTGTGAATTTTTAACATGGTCTTAAAATATTTAACTTATTCTAGACATCATGTATGATTTGATCTACACACACACAAAATTGAGTATCATGAGTATTTGTTCCATGAATGTGTAGACAATTTCAAAATTCTTAAGCTCTGAAAAGGTGGACTCTGCTCTACTGCAGAGTAAAGCAAGCAGTTATGAAACTTGAGGAAATGCAACTACTGGAGGGTATTTAAATGTAGCTACAACCTTTAGAAGTTGTTTTTAACTTTAGCTTTTGACTGACAGTAATACATACCACTTTAAGCAGGGCCCAGGCCAGTATGTATGCTAACTCTCTTGGCAGACCTCAGGCCTGACCTGTACAGTAAGTGTTCATTTCTCCTATTGCACATGTGCAGCAACACTACATATCTCAGAAAAGACTCTAGGCATCCAGGAAGGAATCAGCTGTTACACTAAGAAAAAGTATCACTCTGGAATCATTTAAGTCATTATCTTCAGGAAGCAAAGCTGATCTTGAATAACTAGAGATAATTCTTTCCTCAGCTTCTACTGTGGCATATAACTGGATTATGTCCTCGAATCAAATACCCCTTAATATTTACAAGTCAATAAGAAGTTATTTCATGCAAAATTCAGTAAGCAAGCTCATTAAAAAAGCAAAAGCAAATTTCAACTTTGGAAATCAAAGCTTAAGAAAAAAATAAGTTAGAGAATTAGAATTGAATTGAATGCCTTAGAATCAGAATATAATGGAAGACAATACTATGCTGCACAAATATACATTCATAGATCTGAAGATGGTACCATTCAGACTTAATGCCGTAAGAAAATCAAGGCCAGGTGCGGTGGCTCACGCCTGTAATTCCAGCACTTGGGGAGACTGAGGTGGGCAGATCACTTTAGGTCAGGAGTTCGAGACCAGCCTAGCCAACATGGTGAAGCTCCATCTCTACTAAAAATACAAAAAATTAGCCAGGTGTGGTGGCGGGCACCTGTAGTCCCAGCCACTAGGGAGGCCGAGGCAAGAGAATAGCTTGAACCTGGGAGGCAGAGGTTGCAGTGAGGCAAGATTGTGCCACTGCACTCCAGCTTGAGCGACAAGAGTGAGACTCCAACTCAAAAAGAAAACAAGAAAATCAAAAGAAAGTAGGTATACAGACTCACAAATGATAAAAATTAATGGAATTTCCTGGGAACATATTACTATTTAAAGGATCTCAAGCTTTTATGCAGCTTTTAAAAATATTCAAAGACTCTTTACAAACTCCAGAACTAAATCAGACAAGTCATTTGTAACTGACTGTCAAGTATGTGAAAGTCAGAGCAGGGGATGAACTCTTAGACACTAGCTGAGGGAGCCAGGAAACAAAGATATTTATGAACACTTACATAAAGCAATATACAATACACAGAAATTCCTATGATTCAAACATCATTAAAAGCCCACAGAGAACAATAAGAGGTAGTTTTAAATGAGGAAAGCTTGCTGAGGTAATGTTTTTGAATAGGGTTTGTAAGATATTAGCTAAGTCATGGAAACAAGGCAAGAGCATGTAAAGTGAAGGATCCTACTGTGCTGGGGGAAGGACACCATATGTGCTGAGCTGCATGGCTGTATCAGTAAATGATGGAGAATAAAATTGGTCCCACTCAGGAAAGCAAGTAGCCTAGCTATGCATAATAGTTACTGCCAATCAGAAGTTATGAGGTCTTACAATTCATCTAAAACTGCTAATAGTTACAATTTGAATTTTCAGCACACCCCTGGGGCAGAGTAGCAGCTCTCTGCTCCAAGAGGCATGCAAGGTAAAAGGAAACACAGTTTGAGAATAAAACATTTACCACAAAGGTCAACGCACAAAAGGATTAAGTTAATGCACACATTGAGGAGTTGAAAATACTTTTGAATTTTAAGGTATTAATTTATATATTGATAAAAAAAGATTTCAAATTCAACATGCTAAATTTTATACAGTATGATAAACTAAAAAGGAAAAAAATTTTACATCTGTGTGTTTAATAAAATATTTTATAATCTTGATGTTTTTATTCTAGGCTTTGTACAAGCTTTACAGTGCAGCAGCAACCCACAGACATCTGTATCATCAAGCTTTTCCTACACCAAAGTCGGAATCTACTGAACAATCAGAAAAGAAAAAAATGTAATCCAAATTTTAAGAAATACAGGTGCATGACCAATTGTCAATTAAATATTCAGTTTTATGTCTCCATGCAAACATTCAAAGTGCTTCCATCAGAACACAGTAAAATACTAAACACCTCTGAAGACTGCAAACTGGATTAGTTCTTTTACTTCAGTGTTTAATAAGCAGATGTATGTATGCATGGTTATACTATTTTGTTAACATGTACAATTTCCTGATTTTTCTTCAAAAATGCTGTTATAAAGTATTTGTCTATTTATGATAACAGTACATGTGTTCTGCTTGAATTTACTAAATTCTACTACTGGGTTATCATTAAATCATGTGATATTCCACGTTTGGATATGCTCATTTAATTTCTACAGAAAAAATGTTAAAATTATTTCACATAGCCATTTGTTAAAGCACAGCATCATAACTCAGCAGGCTTGATTTAATCTGTATCATCTTATATATATCACAATCTTATTTTTAAGCACATTTAAGAGTCCTTCAGTTGCTTTATCAAGAACTATCTATTGCTTTTACATGATTTAATAGAATATAAACCTCTTGATAAAAAATGCACAAAAAAATCACTTTGTATATGTGAGTTTCACTGCATTGTATATTTTTTCATTTGGTACACAAAGAATGTATTCTTCATAGGTTTATTCTTTTAATATGTGAACTATTATTAAAGTTTACTCTGGTTCCTAAGATTAAAAAAAAATGCTTACTGAATTTGAAAATGAGAGGTGCTGATATAGAATGATGAAGGTTTATCTCTTTTTTTAGACTCAAGATGCATTTTATTTAATGTTGACATCAGTACAAACTTAAGTTTCTATTTTACAAAACATGCTAATTCCTTTAGGTAACTTCTAGTTCTTAATGACTAAAATCTCTAGTGGAGTTTCACTGAACAGACTTAGAGGAAGAAGGAAAGTGTGTTAATGAAAAAAGTAATATTTATCTAGGAGGTCCAAAACAGAGTAACTTCTAAAGACTGTCACAGAAATGGGTACACCTTAATTAAGTAGCAATATAAAGTAAGAAGTGACAGGAAAGAACAATTAAGTTAGAGGAGTGTGGGAGTTCATAAGATATATAAACTTACATCTTAGAAAAATCTGACCACAAGTTCAGCAAATTATCTTTTCCCAGTGATAAAATTCCACTAGCCATACTTTCATTTTTCAATACCCCTTTTCATTACCCCTTTGAATTAAATTGATTCATTTGTCTATGGCCTTTTGAACAGAAAAATGAAATACCGCACTATGTCTAAAACATGGACTCAAAAACCACACGCTTAGTTTCCACAAAAATATATTTAATAAGCTTGTTATATAAAATCAAACACTCAACTTTGTCAACATTTCTTCAATAATTCAAACTCACTGATATGTAACTGGGAGCAGTTTGTATTCTGGAAGACTTCCTAAGCTAAAAGTATATTTACATATTTACAACACATGTAAATATAACAGAAGAACACTTCAAATAATGTTGAAATTCACAGAATTCTAGAGATTTACAGTTATAGTTTAGAAGTATCACCAAATTGTTTGCAATCAAATGTACAGCACTAATTATGAAAAATGTTTTAACTATCAAACCAAAAGGGGAGAAAAACTGGCAGGGAAATATATGGTGTTAAAGTCCTGTGATAAATACTTAGATTAAAAAGTAATAATATACAATCGATTTAATGACCAAAAATTCTTTTTGAATCCCTGATTGTCATTTTTGGTAGCTTAACCCAGTCTTTCAGAAGGCAGTATACTATGCTGTCAGGAACTCTCCACTGTCTCATCAGAGCCATGCTAAATGCAGTAACAGCCCTGGCTGAAAATAAGGAAGATGATGCTAGCAACTTGGGAGTTTCACACACCTTCACCATACAGGCTAAGTACTTATGCTTGTATGTATTCCTGAAAGATTAAAAGGCCCGTCACCCATTCATACCAAAAAATATTTTCTCAACATGCTTTAAAAGGATTCCTTACTTTGTTTTCATTTTTTTTTATTTTTTGAGACAAGGTCTGGTTCTGTCTCCCAGGCTGCAGTGCAAGTGGTGTGATCTTGACCCTGCAACCTCTGTGTCTCGGGTTCAAGCCATTCTCTGACCTCAGCCTCCCAAGTAGCTGGGACTAGAGGCACACATCATCATACCTGGCTCATTTTCTTGTATTTTTTGTAGAGATGGGGGTTCACCATGTTGCCCAGGCTGGTCTTAAACTCGTGAGCTCAAGCGATCCACCCACCTCAGCCTCCCAAAGTGCTGAGATTACAGGCGTGAGCCACCACACCCAGCTGGGTTCCTTACTTTGGAGGGGGAGACAAACATACATCATATATAAATATTTATCACAATAAGGTTCCAAATCCTATTTTATATTTAAACGGCATCATGGTAATATTTAAACCATCCCTTTCCAGACAATATTTCACACTAGAGCAGTAAACATTTTTTTTTAAATACTGCAGATTCTTTTTTTTTTTTTAAAGAAGGTACTATTGCTGTTAAG
This sequence comes from Macaca thibetana thibetana, assembly GCF_024542745.1. Lineage (NCBI taxonomy): Eukaryota > Metazoa > Chordata > Mammalia > Primates > Cercopithecidae > Macaca > Macaca thibetana. The sequence goes on along the minus strand of NC_065584.1, from coordinate 56,997,053 downwards.
AAGTTAACAAGTGATAATTTCCTATTTAACATCTGTTCATAATGACATTTCCGCTGCATTCTTCCATCAGGAATACCAAAGCAGTTCCTAATATACAGCATCTGAAAGTGTTTGTCATATTGGCTCTTAAAATGATACACTCATTTTTCTTGTTCAATAAAAGAAAATTTCTAATAAAAAATACATGTAAAGTTAGAATTTTATAATCTCCACAAAGGAAGCTGCATTTATTAACCAAAGTACTTGTAATTTTTTATCTGTGAAAATATTTTAAAGCTCTTATAAAACTTAAATTTTATTTTTCAAAAATCAGCTCAAAAATTTTTTCCATGTTGTTGGGCATACCACTGCTGTCTCTGCTTTCGGTTTTCCAACTCTGTAAGGAGGGCTTGTCTGTATGCTTCATACATTTTAACAATCTGCTCCAATTCTTTCATGAAGAGCAACTTCAGCATTCCCTGGTACGTATCCAGGTCAGCCAGCTGAAAGAGTTCCCACTTCAGAATGTGGTCGTATCTGTTTTAAAACACAATCATATATATGTTCACAACACATACATAAACATGTATTTCTAGCAAGAAACTAGTCTGTTTTTTAAAATGTCAACCTTATTGATAACTAAACAAACCATAAGTTTTAATTAAAAAGAACCGAGTAGCTGGGCACAGTGGTGGCGCCTATAGCCCCAGCTACTTGGGAGGCTGAGGTGGGAGGACTGCTTGTGCCCAAGAGTATGAGACCAGCGTGGGCAACATAGCAAGACCCTGTTTCTAAAAATAAATAAAACAGTTCTTTAAATATCTGAGTTATTAAATGCTGTTTACATATAATTCTCTTTATTTTTTATTTTTATTTATTTTTTTGAAACGGAGTCTCGCTGTGTCACCAGGCTGGAGTGCAGTGGCGTGATCTCAGCTCACTGCAATCTCCGCTTTCTGGGTTCAAGCAAATTCTCCTGCCTCTGCCTCCCGGGTAGCTGGGATTACAGGCACATGCCACCACACCCAGCTAATGTTTGTATTTTGAGTAGAGATGGAGTTTCACCATGTTGGCCAGGATGGTCTCAATCTCCTGACCTTGTCATCCGCTGGCCTCAGCCTCCAACGTGCTGGGATTACAGGCTTAAGCCCACCACGCCTGTCCTACATATAATTCTTCTAGGGAAAGGAGAAAACTGCTAATATTACTTCATTTCAATGTAAGTTAAAGAATACCTATTTCTTTACCCATTATTCTAATATTAACAGCAGATAGCCATGAACACAGATTTCAAACTACAGTGGTTCTATAATTTCTGAAGAACATATTTTGTGCTATTGTAAGTTCATCAAAAGTTAATTGTCAGGAACTTAAGAATATTTTAGACCATATTGTGCTTGCAAATGATAATGCACAAAAATGGATGGTCATTTGCATCATTCATGTTGATGGATCTTTTTGAGGAATGCTATTCACCACAGCCAACAAGGAACCAAACAGAAGGAGAAATGAAGAGGAACTGTCATTCGTGGATCTAAGTATTCCTGAGGCTGAGTACATAGCATCTAAAAAAACAAACAGGAAAACTAAGGAAGGAAAGAACTGTTTTTAAAATGAAAGAGTAAGTAGACCGTAGAAGGCTTCAGTGTGGTGAAGGATTCACAAAAGATTCTGTTTACACATATCATGGAAGACTGTTAGTAGTCTTTCAGTGGTAAGTAGATCCCTGCTTAGCAGTAGTACCTTTAGTAGTTGGCTACATAGTTCCATTTCAGTATCTGATGAAGACAGCACTCTAATATTCTCATTTTAAAGATGAAAAACACTAAAACCTAAAGAGGCTCTTTACCTCTTGCAAAAGTGTTTAGTGACTAAAAGTTCAGAAAGGAAGAGAACTATGGACCAAGATGCTTCAAAGTAGTGGTTTTGAATGTTAATATCCACTAAGACTAGATAAAGAACTTGAATTAGGGAAAGGCATCTTATACCTAAAATTATGCCTCTCAAATCATACTGCTGAGCAGACATAATAGGAAGCTCTGATTGCAAACTCTAGTATTATTTTTAATGATCGTTTATAGTTCTTCCTACCCAGTGGTTCTTTGATATTATACCATATTCTTTCAAAAGGACTAATATTTTAAAATGAGATTTTAAAAAAGGGAGACAGAAAACATACTGAGCAATTGTGTGAGCTACTATACTTAGCATTTTGACACGTTTCTGTCCAACTTAAGCATGTGTAACAGAAATGTCAGTAACACAACATGCAAAAACTGGAAAGTATATATATTTAATTGGACTCCCAATTTTACTCAGTTACTTGAGAGTTGCAAATTGATTTTTTATTTTATTTTATTTTTTGTTTGAGATGGAGTCTTGCTCTTTTGCCCAGGCTGGAGTGCAGAGGCGCGATCTTGGCTCACTGCAAGCTCTGCCTCCTGGGTTCACACCATTCTCCTGCCTCAGCCTCCCAAGTAGCTGGGACTACAGGCGCCCGCCACCACGCCTGGCTAATTTTTTGTATTTTTTAGTAGAGACGGGTTTCACCATGTTAGCCAGGATGGTCTCGATCTCCTAACCTAGTGATCCACCTGCCTCAGCCTCCCAAAGTGCTGGGATTACAGGCGTGAGCCACCGCACCAGGCAAGAGCTGCAAATTTATTAATAGATGCAGATTTGTTTGGTAGGAAGCTTTGTTCTTTTTAGTGGGAAACTCCAACTACTTGTGAACATAAATTAGAGTGACACTGTAAGAAATACTCAATAAGCCTCCATGAAGAAACAGTTATAAGGTCCTTAGAACGTCCACCTTAGAACGTCTTAGAACGTCCACCATTCACGTAACCATTCCCATAACTTAAGATTTTATGTGTTTCTTGGAAACAAATTCATAATTCCTAACAAAAAATCTTAATCTCCCAGAGTTAGCTAAGAGGCAATTCAGCAATGTCTACTAATTCAAGATGGTTACATTTATACCAGGTGAACTACAACAATGTTAAACTAAACTAGCATCTGTGTACTTTCTAGCAAGGGAAACAAAGAACAAGAATAAACTGGTAAATATTATACTTATTTTTAAGACACGAATATTTTGTATAAGTATTTGAGTTATGTCTAAAGGAAGAAAACAACCCTTCAAACAATTTTGTGGCCTTTTTTTTTTTTTTTTTTTTTTTTTAGAGATAAAGATCTACTGTTTCCCAGGCTGAAGTGCAGTGGCTAATCACAGGCACAATACCACTACTGATGAGCACAGTAGTATTAACCTGCTCCATTTCCAACCTGGGCCAGTTCGCCCCTCCTTAGGCAACCTGGTGGTCCCTGCTCCTGGGAGGTCACCATATTGATGCCAAAGAGTACAGACATCTGACTGGCATAGTGCACCACAGCCCAGAACCCCTAGGCTCAAGAAATCCTGACTTAGCCTCTCAAGTAGCTCGGATTACAGGCGCACCACCATGCCTGGCCAAGTTTCTGACTTGCCAATCAGCATTCAGCATCAAGAGTACGATCATGGGTAGAAGCAAAAAAATGAGATTAGAGAAAATCCTTTTGGGGGAAGAAAGTGCACTCCAAGAAGGGCACAGATGTGAAAAAAACTGCAAAGCATGGAATGGAAATCCTATTCCAAATTCTTTCTTCTGTAGCTTCTATATAGTTACTACCCTTCTGCCTATAATCACCTAAGTGTGCCTGCTTTTTCTGAAAAGTATAAACTCCCATTCTTTCCCTCTTAATTAGCCATGAAATCTGCTTCCACAAGTTTAACTTTTAGTCATTTATACTGTATATACACAGGTAAATCATTCAGAAAATTGGGTGTAAACCACTCCAGTAGTCTATGCTTTTAGCATCTCTTTTGCTCTGTTTTTCCTAGGGCAGTATTCTATTCAAACACTACTTATAAATAACCCATATATACAAAAGCCAGTTGCTATAATGCTACCAAAAACAACCTGTCCACATTGCATGCTGACTTCAAGATCAACAGTGCTGCCATCCTCAGCTCCAGGTATCGCCATGTAGCCTAAGTCTCCTGCACCCACCCGCCTAACACTGTGCCCACTCTTCCCTTTTTCACCTGTATCCAGAGCAGAGTCAATGGTGATACTGCAGGATTGCCAAGCCACTGGAATAAAAAATACCCCTGCCACACACTGCTGAGAACTAGTGTTTTGGTGTGCGTGTCAGAAATAACAGAAAGTATGTATGTTCTTGACAATGTTTTTGCTGTCAAATATTAAATTTTATTTTATTTTATTTTGAGGTGGAGTCTCACTCTGTTACCCAGGCTGGAGTGCAAAGGCGTGATCCTGGCTCACTGCAACCTCTGCCTCCCGGGTTCAAACAATTCTCCTGCCTCAGCCTCCCGTGTAGCTGGAACTACATACAGGCACGTGCCATCATACCTGGCTAATTTTTTGTATTGTTAGTAGAGATAGGGTTTCACTGTGTTATCCAGGATGGTCTCGATCTCCTGCCTTTGTGATCCACCCGCCTTGGCCTCCCAAAGTGCTGGGATTACAGGCGTGAGCCACCACACCCGGCCTAAATTTAAAAATTTTATCCTATAGTTTAGCTTGAGTACAGTTATACTAACGATTATAGACTTTTGTGAGCAGACACAGGAACACAATTTTACAAAAATTAAAAAAAAATGGAAAACAATCTATTTCTAAATCAAGTTTTAGAAGTATATGCAAAAACTGTGTTGGTAAATTACTGCAAGAGATAGGATTAAAGAATTTCAGATTCTCAATTGTCTGAAAAAAGAGACAGGCACGTTTTTTTTTTTTTGCAAAAAATGTCTCTTTTTGTTGTGATAATTGATTCTTCATTATCTAATTCATAGATAACCACTCACCCTTTGTTGACAGAATGTTAACCATTTCTCAAAAATTAAAATAAAATAAAATGAATAAAATTAGCCAGGTGTGGCGGCGGGCGCCTGTAGTCCCAGCTACTCGGGAGGCTGAGGCAGGAGAATGGTGTGAACACAGGAGGCGGAGCTTGCAGTGAGCCGAGATGGTGCCACTGCACTCCAGCCTGGGCGACAGAGCAAGACTCCATCTCAAAAACAAACAAACAAACAAAACACAGAATATTAACCATTTCCATCCATCCTCTTCAGAAACATTAATTAGAAGTAACTAGAAAGCAGCAGGCTTCTGGACCTCTTGTTTAAGTTTTTAAGCAGTAAAGACGTATAGTACTTGCTCTCTTTTTGTCAGTCTGGCCCATTTTGGAAGAGTTACAACCTATTTGCTAGTTTTCTTGAGTTTTATAGTTAGCTTATAGAACCACAGAACTGAAAAAGACTATAATCTTCAGGAATCTGTTTCTTTCTGTAAGAAACCAGGAATTCCATTTAAGTACTATCTCTTCCACCCAAAAGGAAAGCTTACTATGCCATTTCTTATTAAACATAACGACAGAGTAGAAATAACATACAATAGAAAGAGTAACTCTTCTCAACCATATCCACCCCCAGAAATACCAAGGCTAACAGCTGGGCACATATTCTTCCAGATTTAAGGAAAATAAAAACGCATGCAGATATTTCGTATGCTTTAGAATCAGCACACAAACATACAGTAGTAAGTCAGGTGGTATCAAGGGGAAAAAAAAAGACAAAAATAGGAAAGAAAATGCCATCTGCTATCATTCCTCTTTTCGGCAGTAGTGGGGGGGCAGTCAGGGTCTCGCTCTCTGTCACCCAGGCTGGAATGCAGTGGCACAAGCATTGTTCATGGCAGCCTCGAACTCCTGGGCTCAAGCGGTCCTCCCACCTTAGCCTCCCAAGTAGCTGAGATCACAGGCATACACCACAGCATGCTGCTAATTTTTAAATTTTTTTGTAGAGACAGAGTCCTGCCACGTTGCTCAGGCTGAACTTGAACTCCTCAGATCAAGCTATCCTCCCACCTCAGCCTCCCAAGTACTTGGGACTACAGATCCATGCCAAAAAGCCTGGCTAATTTTTAAAAGTTTTTTGTGGAAATGGGGCTCTTGATATGTTGCCTAGGCTGGTCTCGAACTCCTGGACTTAAGAGATCCTCCTGCCTCAGCCTCCCATAGTGCTGGGATCACAGGTGTGAGCCACTGTGCCAAGCCCGGGTCCTTACTTTTATCACAAGTACTGTATCACTTATTTACAAATTAATCTTCCCCTATGAGAATGTAAGTTTCTTACTTGTATCCCTTATAGCAGACGTCTGCACACAAAGAAATGAAGATTCTATAAATGTTTGAAGAACTAATATTTCTAATTAATGATTTTCACACATTATAAACTATGATATCCTTTATTCAAGTGAAGTATTACTTAGAAGCCCAATATTATTAAGAGTAAAATATGGCACACTACTTGGATTAAGCAGCCCAGAGACTCCATTCAGCCCTTCACTCACTCCTCAAACAAATTTGTGCTGTAAATGTACTTACTTCACAGGGGCTCGAGCGTAAACCTGAAGCCAGTCAGGAATTTCTGCAGTATGATATGGATTTGCAGGTACCAGAAGGGACTGATTTCTTTCAGTTTGCTGTGGCTGGTATGTGACAGGAGGTGGTTGATCATACCGAGGTACACTAAGAAGAGAGGAGTGACATTCTTTAGGATAAACGTCCTAAAATCTAAACAAGAAATTATAAAGAACAAATAATACTTAGGCATTTTTCAGTGTGCCTTCTGCCCAAACTGACTTATACCACCTAAAAGATAATGTATTTTAAAGACATTTCTTCTGGCTGGTATTTAGTCTTTTCAAAAACAGGTTCAAAGTAGGATATGAAAAAGCTGGAACTAAGTTTTAACCTTTACACAAAGACTTAAAACTAGAATAGCAAATCCCCACGAGAAATAGTTATCAGCTGTAAATTCGTAACAGAAAGGTTGACAGTTTCTAAGAAAGGATGTTTCCTTCCTCCTGTAGGCTGAAAATGGGGGTTGGGATATGTAGTGAGGCAGCAGTGAGTATTGTGTTGGAAATATCTCTATCCAATGTAGATAACTTTTCAACTTTTGCCAAATCAAGAGAACATTTGGGAGTCAGAGTTGATTAGAACCTATTTTAAGTCACAGAGATAAAAAATAAATAAATGCTTTAGTTCTAACAGCCTGTGTATGCTGTGGGAAGCGGACATATTATATGGGAAAGTATAAGGAAAGCACTGAACCACCTGAAGGTTAATAACTGAACTCGAGGAGGCCAAAAGGGTCTATTTCAGACTGAAAGGGGTCTTCGCCTTCAAACACAAAGATTTATGTGTATATGTGGCCAACAAGCATATTAAAAAATGCTCATCATCACTGATTATTAGAGAAATGCAAATCAAAACCACAATGAAATAAATACAATTCCACATCAGTCAGAATGGCTATTATCAAAAAGTCAGAAAATAATAGATGCTGGTATGGTTGCAAAGAAAAGTGAATGCTTATACACTGCTGGTGGGAATATAAATTAGTTCAGTCACAGTGGAAAGCAATTGGGAGATTTTTCAAAGAACTTAGAACTACCATTCAGTCCAGCAGTCCCATTACTGGGACTATTTCTACAAAGGAATAGAAATCATTCTACCATAAAGAAATATGCATGCACATGTTAACTGCAGCACTATTCACAATAACAAAGATATGGTATCAACCTAAATGCCCATCAATGGTGGGCTGGATAAAGAAAATGTGGTACACAGACACCACAGAATACTACCCAGCCATAAAAAAGAACAAGAGCATGTCCTTTACAGCAACATTGATGGAACTGGAGGCCATTATCCTAAGTGCATTAATGCAGGAAGAGAAAACTAAATACCACATGTTGATAGGTAGGAGCTAAACACTGAGTACACATGGACACAAAGAAGGGAACAATAGACATTGAGGTCTACTTGTGGGAAGAGGATCGGAGAAGCATGAGGACTGAAAAACTACCTATCAGGGACTGGGTGTGGTGGCTCACGCCTGTAATCCCAGCACTTTGGGAGGCCGAGGTGGGAGGAGCACCTCAGGTCGGGAGTTCGAGACCAGCCTGGCCGACATGGAGAAACCCTATCTCTACTAAAAATACAAAACTGAGCCAGGTGTGGTGATGCATGCCTGCAATCCCAGCTACTCAGAAGGCTGAAGCAGGAGAATTGCTTGAACCTGGGAGGCGGAGGTTGTGGTGAGCTGAGATTGCGCCATTGCACTCCAGCCTGGGCAAAAAGAGCAAAACTCCATCTCAGGAAAAAAAAAAAAAAAGAAAGAAAGAAAAGAAAAACTACTTATCAGGTACTATGCTTATTACCTGAATGATAAAATAATCTGTACCAAATCCCCAAGCCATGCAGTTTACCCATATTAACCTGCACGTGTACCCCTGAACCTAAAATAAAAGTTAGGGAGAAAAAAAAGAAAATGTGGTATATATAACAGTGGGGAGAAAAAAATGCACGTGTATATTAGAAAAGGTCACTGTTTATAAACTGGGATTAAAATAAGGTTAGATTATGCTGTGGTTAACGATTTTAAAAGATCAATGTGCAAATGGCACTGAATTCTATCTTCAACTCTTCTTTCCTAAATAGGTTCAAAGGAAAATATTCTTTGATAGTACAATTGGGGTGGGGAAGAATTGGGACTTTGAAGTCAGGTATACCTGGATTTGAACCTCAGTTTTAACACTTACAAACTATGCAAATATAGGCAAAACTCCTCCACTCTCTAAGCCTCAGCCTCCATACTTTTAAAGTGGAATAATAAATTCATACCACAGGTGGTTGTTCTCAGGATTAAATGACCTAATGTAAGTCAAGAATTCTGTATAAGGATTGGCCTAAGATAGACAACCAGACAGTTATTAATACTACATATGTGAGCTTAAGGGCAGCGTTTATTCTCTCATGTTCAACTTCTACCAAGTTGCTGAGAGAAGTAAATTCATTAATTATGAAATTGCTTTAAAAAAACTATTAAAGTTATGTAATAACATAAGGTTAATGATGATTGTATCAGTCTATTTTCACACTGCTATAAATAATTACCTCAAACTGGGTAATTTATAAAGAAAAGAGGTTTAATCGACCCACAGTTCCATAACTGGGAGGCCTCAGGAAACTTACAATTATGGCAGAAGGTGAAAGGGAAGCAAGGGACATCTTACATGGCAGCAGGAGAGAGAAGGGGGAACTGCCACATGCTTTTAAACCATCAGATTTCGTGAGAACTCACTACCAGAACAACATGGGGGAAACGGCCCCCATGATTCAATCACCTCCCACCAGGTCCCTCCCTCAACACATGGGGATTACAATTTGAGATGAGATTTGGGTGACAACACAGAGCCAAACCATGTCAGTGATGAACAGAAAAGTAAACTCTCAAATCTGGTTATCTGGACTGCAACCATCATTGCCACCTGATGACCACACCACAAGTTTGATTCTTTCAAAGGACAACAACCTCAGTAGTTGAATAAACATTGATTGGGTGCCACTACATGGAATCATGGGAAAAAACAGATCTTCAAAGTTGAATTAATAAATCCAAATATGTAAAATAATTAAAACAACACAATAATGACAAAGCTTACTTTTCCACTTGGTAATACTAAAACATATATTCATAACTATTTTAATGGTTCTAAGAAAATACAAATGTCCACTATAACCGAAAAACTGTATTATGCCAGATGACACTAAGCAACATTTATCAAAATGCAGATGATATTTTACTCATTCTTAATCTTGTGGCTCAGCTTTTGAAGCTCACATGTGGTTAATTTGAAATATTTGCAACTTCATTACTAAACTAATACTAGTTTTTATGTACTTTGAAATCCAGTGTGTATTTACACTTACAGCACATCTCAATTTATATTAATCACATTCAAGTGCTCAACAGCCACATATGACAACTGGCTACAGTATCAGGCAGCAAAGAGCTAAAAGTCTGGCAACAAAGCAGATCTACCCGGCCCAGTATCAATCAAAATAGCACAAAGAATTACTGGCTATATTTATTAAACAGATATGGGATGTTTTGTTCAGTCCCAACTTTCACTTTCTTGTCTAGTAATAGCAAGAAACAGAACATACAATCATGTCTGAAATTGAATAAAAACTGCAAAATGTTATAATTCAATTGTGCATTGTGACTTAGGGGGTAGGTCTGTATTATTTGTAAAAATTTAAGTGTAAGAAGGCAGAAGCCTTAATTATTTCATTTTCTGGACACCTATAACAAAAACATTCTGGCATTATTATAGCAGAATCTGATCATAAGAACAATGACCCTGATTTTGAGGTAGTTTAAAAAGTACTTTTTTAACTTATTAAAGTCATTTATTGCTAAACATATGTTCAGAGAAAAGTGTAAATTTTGAAATGTAAGGCTTTCAGGTCTCAAGCTTTAGGATGCTTTTCTCTTGGATGAAAATACCAGTCCAAAATCTAACATTAGACAATCCCGAAACTAAGAGTGGAAAATAAAGTTGATACTCTACCTAGGAGCACAGGGATGCCTGTACTGAGCCTTCTTATTTGTGTGATCTACATAATACGTTCCAAATTCCGATGACTCAACTCGTTCCCATCCAGGAGGAAGCCCTTCTCGCTCAAGAGGATGGCTCCAGTGAGTTGTATTTGTGTTATGATCTATATAGTATTTTCTCCCTCTCATTGTCCAGTCCACAGACCAGCCAGGAGGAAGGGGTAAATCTTCAGAACCATGGTTAGTCAAATTTCCTAAAGATGTAGCAGCAACTCTCCCAATACCTATGGGAAAAGAGAAAATGATAGAGAAGAAACAGAACAATTATTCAATGTAAAAAATGTGTCAGCTAGCAAAGTCATGACATTAACTATCCTGATTGTACTCTTCTATTTAAATTCATGATTATGTCCATTATGATGGTTTTCATAAAAGTAGTCAGTATTACTACTAATTAATTATAAAAATGGGGAGGAACTAGACTTTGAAATTGTGGAGGGTTTCTGGCTGATGCTTCCATCAACAGGCCATATAAACATTTAACTACAGGTTGAGCATCCCTAATCCAAAAATCTGAAATTTGAAATGCTCCAAAATCCAAAACTTTTTGAGAGCTGACATGTTGCCACAAGTAGAAAATTCCACACCTGACCTTATGTGATGAGTCATAGTCAAAATTCAGTCCAAACTTTGTTTTATGCACAAAATTATTTAAAATATTATATAAAATTACCTTCAGGCTATGTGTAGAAGGTATATACGAAACATAAATGAATTTCATGTTCAGACTTGGGATTTCTTCCCATGATATCTCATTATGTATATACAAATATTCCAAAATTAAAAAAAAATCCCAAATCTCAAACACTGCTGGTCTTAAGCATTTTGGGGTAAGGGATAATCAGCCTGTAGTAGTAAAGCTACTTAAGTATGTGTTCTGCCAAAAGAAAAGTGGGAAAAAGAAAATTTCCCGATTAAAGATTTGACATTTCATCTTAAAAAAAAATGCAAAAATGAACTTGTAAAACCAGTTTCAGTTATAAATTCTTAAAAGTAATCTGGCTGTGCCCTAGAATTCTTAAGTAAGCTTAAGGTAGCAGGGTGTAAGGTCAACATACAAAAATTAATTAAATATTTATATATTAACAAGCAACTGGAAACAAGTTATTGAGATAATATCATTTATAACAGCTCCAAAAAATTGTGCAGGATCCATATGCTAAAAACTATAAAACACTGATGAAAGAAATAAAAAACCTATCACATTAATAGACTGAAAAATTCAACATAAAGTTAAGATGTCAATTCTCCTGAAATCATCTTTACAGTAGTCCCCCCTTATCCATGGGGGAATCCATTCCAAGACTCCCCGTAGATGCCTGAAACTGCAGATAGTACATAACCCTGTGTATGCTATGTTTTTTCCTATACACACGTATCTATGATGAAGTTTAACCTATAAATTAGGCACAGTAAGGGATTAACAACAACAAAATCGAACAATTACTACATTATAATAAAAATTGGGTGAATGTGATCTCTCTCCCTCTCTCGAAAGATCTTATTGTACCATATTCATCTATTTTCAGACTGCAGTTGCAGAGGTAACTGAAACTGTGGAAAGCAAAACCATGGATAAAGGGAGACTACTGTCATTCCAATAAAAATTCCGGCTGGGCATGGTGGCTCACACCTTTAATCCCAGCACTTTGGGAGCCTGAGGTGAGCGGATCACCAGAGGTCCGGAGTTTGAGACCAGGCTGACCAACATGGTGAAACCCTGTCTCTACTAAAAACACAAAAATTAGCCAGACGTGGTGGGGGGCACCTGTAATCCCAGCTACTCAGGAGGCTGGGGCAGGAGAATCGCTTGAACTCGGAAACAGAGGTTGCAGTTAGCCGAGGACGCGCCATTGCACTCCATCCTGGGCAATAAGAGCGAAACTCCATCTCAAAAAAAAAAAAAAAATTTAAAAAAAAAAAAATTCCATGGAGTTTTTGTAGATACAGATAGTTATTAGACAAACAGATTTTAAAATGTATACTGAAAGGCAAAAGAACTAGAGAAGCCAAAACGATTTTTTTGAAAAAGGGATAAAGTTGAAGGACTCACACTACCTGATTTTTAAGGCTTACTATAAAGCTACAGTAGTCAAGACGGTGTGGTACTGTCAGAAGAACAGACAAATAGATAAATGGAACCGAACAGAGAATCCAGAAGCACACCCACACAGACATGGTCAACTGATTTTTGATAAAGGTGAAAGGGCAATAGTGGGGAATGACGTTGCAACAAATGATGTTGCAATAACTGGACATCCATATGCAAAAAACCTCATCACAACCTATACCTCCCACCTTATATACAAATTAACTCAAAATAGATCATATATCTAAATGTAAAACTATAACGCTTTTACAAGAAAAAAACAGAATAAAATTTCATGAGTTTAGTTTAGACAAAGAGTACTTTTTTTTTACCATGATGCTGAAAGTTCAACTCATAAAGAAAAAATACTGATTAAATTGAACTCTGTCAAGATTAAAAACACTTGTGAAAGACACTATGAGAAAGAAAATCAAGCTGTAAACTGGGAGAAAACATTTGCAAATCACATTATTAGCCAAAGAACTCTGACGTAGAATATACAAAGAACTCCCAAAACTCAACAGTAAGAAAACAACCCTGAGCCTGGTGCAGTGACGCGCACCTGTAGTTCAACCTACTCAGGAAGCTGAGTAGGAGGGTTACTTGAGCCCAAGACTTCAGGTCTGTAGCACACTATCATCATGCCTGTGAACAGCTACTACTCTCCGGTCTGTGCAACAGAGTGAAACCCCTTCTCTCAAAACAAAAACAGAAGAAGAAAAGAAAATGACCCAGTTAAAAAAAAAAAAGGGGGGGGGTAAGAACTTTTAACAGGCACTTCACCGAAGACAACATATTGACAGTAAATAGCATATGAAAAAATGCTCAGGATCATAATTAGCCATGAGAGAAATGCAAATTAAAACCATAATGAAATGACAATACACATCTATGAAAATGGCCAAAAAACAAAACAAAACAAAACAAAAAAAACCCTGACAATACAAGTTGGATACAGAACAACTGCAGTGCCCATACACTGCTGGTGCGGACGCAAAATGCTACAGTCACTCTTAGTAATTTCTTATAATTTCTTAGTCAAGTTTAGTAATTTCTTATAAAGTTAAATATATGCTTTTCATATGCTACAGCAATCCCATTCTCAAATATTTACCTAGAGAAATGAGAAGTCATATTCACACAAAATCCTATTTGTGGATATTTACAATGATTGCATTCATATTTGCCCCAAAGTGGAAACGATACACGTCCTTCAACAGAATGGATAAACAAACTTTGGTGCAACTGTACAGTGAAATCTACTCAGGAGTAAAATGGAACTAATTATTGGTACATGCAAGAATCTCAAAGATGAATCTCAGAAGTATCATGCTGAGGGAAAGCATCCAGTCTCAAGTGGCTACAAACTGTATGATTCCATTTTTATGACATTCTTGCAAAGGCAAAACTACTAGGACAGAAAACAGTGATTGCTAGGAACTGGGGGTGAGGGACAGGAGTTGACTATAAGAGGACAACATAAGGGAATTCTGGAGGGTGTTTGAAATGTTCTATATTCTCATTACACAGGCATTACATGAAATCTATACATATGTTAATACTAAGAACTGTGTAACTTGAAAAAAGTTAAATTTACTATACTTTTTAAAAGAATAATCTGGCTGCATAATTTTATTCTCACACAAGAATACTAATAGCATATGTATAAAACATCACCCCAAACTCAGTGGCTTAAAACAAGAAGTATTTATTTGGTTCACTACGGTTGGTGATACTGGCTGAGCTCAGTAAGTTTTTCCTTGACACTTGGTACAAGTTATCTTTACTGTCTCATTACTTGATGAAACTTATCTCCTGTATAACTTTCACTATGAAGCCTTACTGATGATCAGACCTCCATTTCTTCTCTGACTTAAGCTGCTATTTTTTTTTTAACCCCTAGATCACTCTGTTCCAGCCACACTCACCTCCTGGATGCTATTCTCAAACATGGCAGGCACTGGCTGTTTATTCTCCCTAGAATATTCTTCCTTCAGATATTCTCTTGGCTCACTCTCACCCTCTTCAAGCCTCTTCTCAAATGTCTCAATGAAGCTTATTCTTACTATGGCAATCTACATCTGCCGAGCTTCTACTTACCGTTTTACATTTTTTATAATTTTAGTTTGTTTATTAACTTACAAGAATCCCACAAAGAAGATTCTTAGGACAGGAATCTTTGTTTTGTTCACAGATATATCTCCTGTCTCTATAACAGTGTCTACAGAATAAAGCACATAGTAAGTGTTAAATAAATAAGCTGCAGTAATAAAGACAGCGTGGTATTAGTGGAGGAGATACACACATCAATGAGACAGAAACTGCATAAATATTTTCCTTGATTTTTGGACTTATTTTGCCTCTTTCACTCCCACATTTTACTAGTTCTGAAACGAAGGTGTTTATCACAAGAGAGTAAATTTGTTAGCCACTAGGCAGCAAATATAGATATATTATCATTGCTGGATATGTTCTAACACAGTCTTAGGAAGACAGTATATGGTTCATGCTATTATTAATCCTCATTATTTGTAATGGTTGCACCCCAGACAAAATTTTAATGTAAATTTGAATCCCTGTCCCTTAAAGGTACAAGGATACAGCATTTAAGTGAAAAGTCAGTGTGTTAACAGAAGACTGCCAGTCAACCCAAGGCCCTAACTGCCAAATTTAGAATATCTCAGAATGGCCAAAATAAGAAAGACTGGGTGACCATTGAGGTGCGAAGGAGTACCATGCCAGAGCAAAACATCTACTAGTCAAAAGTTCCCAGCCGACTTTGAAGAGCTTTTAAAATTACAGTTGGCTGGAAACTAAGGCAAAATGAAAACATCAAGTTTACCTTTAAGGAAAGGCAAATGAAACAGACCCCAGTGACAAAAGGTAATTTAGAAGAAACTTTAAAATTAAGGTAAATGCTTCAATTCAAACTCAGATTCTAAAGAAGAATATGTAAGTGTATGGATAAATACAGGTTATTGGCATGTGGTTTAAGAAACAGTTTTTATTTAAATACAACATACAATGCATATGCATAAGGCTAGTCACTGCAGCAACATCTGTAGTAGCAAAAGGCTAGAAATCAACCAAATGTCCAATAGCAAACTGGATGATTACACTATTACACGCACAGAACAGAGTACTAGATTATATAGCTGTAAATATGAATGAAGATGATTTCTCTTTATTGCCCTGGAATAATATTCAGGATGTATTAACTGAAAAAAGAATCTGGACAGTACACCACTATATATATACATATATACACACACCCACACATATATACACACACACACACACACATATATATGTAGTAGCCAGCCAGTAAGGTGGCCCTGGGCCCCAATTATCCCTGTCCTCCTGGTATTCACACCCTTGTCTGTGTGACCAATAGTTCATGGCAGAAAGGATGGTGTGTGACTTCTGAGATGAGGATATAAACGACCCTGCAGCTTCTGCCCTGGTCAAGTGTACTTGCTCTCTCATCACTCACTCTGGGGGAAACCAGATACCATATCATGAGAAGCCCATGAGTAAGGAATTGAGGCCTCCAGCCAGAACTGAAGCCTCCTGCTAACAGCCTTGTGAGTGTACTTAGAAGTGGATCTTTTGGCCGGGTGCAATGGCTCACACCTGAAATACCAGCACTTTGGGAGGTCAAGGTGGGTGGACCACCTGATGTCAGAAGCTTGAGACCAGCCTGGCAAAGATGGCAAAACCCTATCTTTACTGAAATTACAAATAATTAGCGGGTGTGGTGGCACATGCCTGTAGTCCCAGCTACTCAGGAGGCTGAGGCAGGAGAACGCTTGAACCTGGGAGATGGAGGTTGCAGTGAGCCGAGAGCGCGTCACTGCACTCAAGCGTGAGTGACAGGGAGAGATTCCGTCTCCAAAAAAAGAAAGAAATGGATCTTTCAGCCTGAGCAAAGCCTTCAGATAACTGCAGCCTCAGCTGATATGTGTGTGGACTGCAACTTCATGAGAGATCCTGAAGGTCAGAATGACCTGGCTAAGCCACTTCCAAAATCCTGACCCACAGAAACTATGATAATAAATGTTTATTGTTTTATGCCAATGAGTTTGGGAGTAATGTGTTTTACAGCTACAGAAACCTAACACAATATACATGAAAGAGAAGAATATGAATACATATTATATATATTTATATTTATTTTCATAAAATGTTGCAATGAAGTACGTAACAAAAATTAATAAAATTGGGTATTGGCCGGGCGCGGTGGCTCAAGCCTGTAATCCCAGCACTTTGGGAGGCCGAGACGGGCGGATCACGAGGTCAGGAGATCGAGACCATCCTGGCTAACACAGTGAAACCCTGTCTCTACTAAAAAATACAAAAAAATAGCCGGGCGAGGTGGCGGGCGCCTGTAGTCCCAGCTACTCGGGAGGCTGAGGCAGGAGAATGGCGTAAACCTGGGAGGCGGAGCTTGCAGTGAGCTGAGATCCAGCCACTGCACTCCAGCCTGGGCGACAGCACGAGACTCCATCTCAAAAAATAAAAATAAAAAAAATAAAGTAAAATAAAATTGGGTATTTACAAGGGGAGGAAGGAAATGGGGTGGAAGAGGATAGGGATAGAATTAATTTTCTAAATGTACTCTGTTTTATTGTTTTGATTTTGCAACCTTTTAAATATCCTATGTAACTTCCAAACAAAATTAAATCAAAATTTAGAAAAAGCAATCCCTAAAAGTGAAAACAAAATGAAGCAAATGAATCTAAGAGTGCATGAAGCAGCTAAAGCATACTTCTGAAAAATTATTCAAAGTGAATTTTATATATTTATTGTTATTTATTTTTGAGACAGGGTCTCACTCTGTCACCCAGGCTGGAATGCAGTGGCATAATTATGGCTCACTGCAGCCTCAACCTCCTGGGCTCAAGCAATCCTCCCACCTCAACCTCCCAAGTAGGTGTGACTATGGGCATGCACCACCAAACCTGGCTAACTTTTTTTTATTATTTTTTGTAAAGACAGGGTTTCGCTATGTCACCCAGACTGGTCTCAAAACCCTTAGACTCAAGCATTCCTCCCATCATGGTCTCCTAGTGTGCTGGGATTACAGGCATGCGCTCCTGTGCCCGGCCCAAAGAGAATTTTCAACACAATAAATTGTACTTCCTCATCAGGAAATATCCTAAATTTAAAAAATAAACTACAAAGAAATCTTCTGTTTTATTCAGTAATCACATTGTCGATGACAGTATTTTTAAAGCTAGTTATGCTACAGATAAAGCAAATGAATAGTTACATAATTGTCAACAGGAACCAAGATTTTCAGTATGAGAAAAAAATAAAAACCTAAGGCAAAAAGAAGGTAGCTCAATGTGAATGTACTTACTGCCACCAAACTGTACACTTAAAAATAGTTAAGATGGTAAATTTTGTTATGTGTATTTTATCACAATTAAACTTTTTAAAAAGCAGAAAGTAAAAACTTGGAAATCTTAAACTGCAAACAGTATGAACTCATAATGAATTTCTATTTCCAGAAAACAACAAAACATATTTCCTACATATGTCCACTGAAAAGGTCTACAAGCATGAATCCATCAAATAGCAACGAGCACAAGCGTGCAATCCCTGAATACTACTTCCCCATTGAAAGGAACCAGGGATCCTTAGATAAATGGTTGAGTACAGGACTGAGGCAGAAAATGCACAAGATGAGCCTGGAATATCTAGTCACATTAGAAAGCAAAGAGAAATAAAAAGGAACCAACATTGAAGGGGCTCCTGCCATCAAAGAAACAGCAATTTAAACATCAAAAGGAATACCACACCAATAATTAAAACTAAGTCTTAAAAATCTTAAAATCCACCAGTTCATCTTGGAGAAATGGCTTCTGGGTCAGAGGAAATACACAATAATATGGAACATGAGAAAAACATCAGACTTTTGAAATTGAAAAAAAAGGTGGGGCACAGTGGCTCACGCCTATAATCCCAACACTTTGGGAGGCCAAGGCGGGTGGATCACCTGAGGTCAAGAGTTCAAGACCAGCCTGGCAACATGGCGAAACCCCATCTCTACTCAATATACAAAAATTAGCCAGGTGTGGTGGCACGTGGCGGTGATCCCAGCTATTCAGGAGGAGAACTGCTTGAACCTGGGAGATGGAAGTTGCAGTGAGCCGAGATTGCGTCACTGCACTCCAGCCTGGGTGACAGAGGCAGACAATGTCTAAAAGAAAGAAATTGAAAAAAAAAAAAAAGAATTGAAATTGAGGTACAATCTACAAAACATTTTGTACTCCTCAAAACTGTCAAAGTCATAAAAAACAAAAGACTGAGAAACTAGCATAGATTAAAGACTAAAGACATATGACAATTAAATGCAATGCAGTACATCTGGAATGAATCCTAGAACAGAAAATGAACATTAATTAAAAAATGATAAAATCCAAATAAAGCTTGGCGTTAAAAATCCATGAGTTCATGGTTACTTCTGTACGTGGCCAGGGTATCAACTCATTATTTTGAAATAGCAAACAAAGGAAAAGATCTAACATTTAACCCTTCTTTCCTATATGAACAGCAACCAAATAATTGATAAAGTCCTTAACTATAATATTCCAACTAATAAAGAAGAAATGACAGAATTCAAGTGTCACAATTTGCAACACTTAATGAAATACAGACATACTTTGGAGACATTTCAGGTTTGGTTCCAGATTACTGCAATAAAGTGAATATGGCAATAAAGTGAGTTATACGAATTTTTTTGTTTCCCAGTGAATGTAAGTTATCTTTACAGCTGGGCGCAGTCGCTCACACCTGTAATCCCAGCAGTCTGGGAGGCCAAGGCAGGTGGATCACGAGGTCAAGAGATCGAGACCATCCTGGCCAACATGGTGAAACCCTGTCTCTACTAAAAATACAAAAATTAGCTGGGCCTGGTGGCGCACACCTGTAGTCCCAGCTACTCGGGAGGCGGGGGCAGGAGAATCGCTTGAACCTGGGAAGTGGGGGTGGCAGTGAGCCGAGATTGCACCACTGCACTCCAACCTGGCAACAGAGCGAAACTCTGTCTCAAAAAAATAAAAAGTTATCTTTTACAATATACTGTAGTCTATTAAGGGTGCAATAGCATTGTATCATTAAAAAAAGTACAGGTCTTAATAAAAAAATTTTATTGCTAAAAAAATGCAAATGATTGTCTGAGCCTTTAGTGAGTTCACAGCATCTTTTTGCCAGTGGAGGGTCTCGTCTCCATACTGATGGCTGCTGACAGATTAGGCTGGTGGTGTTTGAAGGCTGGGGTAGCTCTGGCAATTTCTTAAAGTAAGACAACAATGAAATTTGCTCCATCAATGGACTTTTCCTTTCGTGAAAGATTTTTCTGTAGCATGTGATGCTGTCTGATAGCATTTTACCCACAGTAGCATTTCTTTCAAATTGGCATCAATTCTCTCAAATTCCACTGCTACTTTATCAACTAAACTTATTTAATATCCTAAATCATTAGTCATTTCAACAATATTTACAGCTTCTTCACCAAGAGTATATTCTATTTCAAGAAACCACTTTCTTAGAAAGCTCATCCATAAGAAGCAACTCATCTGTTCAAGTTTTATCATGAGACCAGAACAATTTAGTCACATCATCAGGCTCCACTTATTTTAGTTTAGTTTGCACATGAGTGCAATTCCTTGTGATGCCCCAAAACAATTACAATCGTAACATCAGCAATCACTGATCACAGATCACCAAAACAGGCAGAAATGAAAAAGTCTGAAATATTGTGAGAATCACCAAGATGTGACAAAGACATGAAATGAGCATGTGCTGTTGGACTGCCACAAACCTTCAATTTGTAAAAAACACAGTTATCTGCAAAACACAATAGAGCAAAGCATAATAAAATGAAGTATGCCTGTAATAGTGCTAGCCACTTATCATTAATGGCTGCCAAAAACCAATAATAGATAAAAGGCTTATGGAGAACTCCATGATGGATGAATTAAGCTGACATCTGTACCCATGGCTGCATCTTAACATCACAGACAAATCCATCATTATACGTCACTGGAACCTATGCGATAGAAAGTACACAACATTATCTATGAAGTATTCTGGCAAAAAGGATGCAAGAACAAAAACAGACTAAAGATCACCCTTGTCCAGTACCCTATGAAAAAGCAAGCTAATATGTAATTTTTAAAAAGATGGGACAATAAAACAGAACAAAACAAGCCTTTTGGTGAAACTGACCTTAGGCTTCTATTAAACTGCAACTGAAGGTTTAATATATATAGTTTAAGCAACTTCAGTACTTAAAGAGAAAATAAACAGAAAAGCCAATGTATGAAACACATGTACACAGCAAATGACTAATATCACATCGTAGAAACACACAATTACTTTACACTCTAATATGTTCATTATGTTAAAAATGCTTTACAGCCAAAACCAAGCATAGCAATGTAACAATTTTTTTAATGCATAGTCAATTTAGTGTATTTATATTTATTTATAAAAGCCATAATATTTTAGCTAACAGAGCTTCCCTCAGGAACCACATAATAGAAATAAATTTCTAAATACTGCATTATTAAAAACAAAAGCTGCCTTTTTTTTTTTTTTTTTTTTTTTTTTTTTGAGACGGAGTCTAGCCTCGTCGCCCAGGCTAAAGTGCAATGGTGCAATCTCGGCTCACTGCAACCTCTACCTCCCAGGTTCAAGCAATTCTCCTGCCTCAGCCTCCTGAGTAGCTGGGATTACAGGCACCTGCCACCATGCCTGGCTACTTTTTGTATTTTTAGTAGAGACAGGGTTTCACCGTGTTGGTTAGGATTACAGGCGCTGCGCCCGGACTAAAAACAAAAGCTTTTATAGTAATTAAAAACAATACAGGGCCCGGGTGCGGTAGCTCACGTCTGTAATCCCAGCAGTGGGAGGCCGAGGTGGGCGGATCACCTGAGGTCAGGAGTTTGAGATCAGCCTGACCAACATGGAGAAACTCGGTCTCTACTAAAAATACAAAATTAGCCAGGCATGGTGGCGCATGCTTGTAATTCCACCTACTCGGGAGGCTGAGGCAGGAGAATCACTTGAACCTGGGAGGCGGAGGTTGCGGTGAGCCGAGATCGTGCCATTGCACTCCAGCCTGGGCAACAAGAGTGAAACTCCATCTCAAAAAGAAAAACAAAAACAAAAACTATACAGGTTTAGAGAGTATTAAAAGTTTGTGGCAACTTCATCTATTAAGAAAACCCGTATTTCCACATACGTACTGAACTTGCCTAAATCTAGAACCACATGTACTTTTACATTTAAACAACATTAGGTACCAAAAGCCATATCTGAACCATAAATTTGTAATTCATATTTAGAGGAAGCACAAAGACCTCTCTGTAAAAACTCTCATTTTTAAAGCCTGACAATTTGATAAAGGAGCCATGAAGTACCCAGAAAGTTGCAAATAGGCACATCAGCTTTACCAACGCTATTAAAAAACCCCAATGCCCTGTAAAGCCATGATTCCTAAACTTCTTTAGAGATATTAATAATTTCAAAACATACCCCAGCTGTACTTTTTGTTTTTCAGATAGTCTCGCTCTGTCGCCCAGACTGGAGTCCAGTGGTGTGATCTCCGCTCACCGCCAAGTTCCACCTCCTGGGTTCACGCCATTCTCCTGCCTCAGCTCCGGAGTAGCTGGGACTACAGGCGCTGCCACCATGCCCGGCTAATTTTTTGTATTTTTAGTAGAGATGGGATTTCACTGTGTTAGCCAGGATGGTCTCGATCTCCTGACCTCATGATCCGCCCATCTCAGCCTCCCAAAGTGCTGGGATTACAGGCGTGAGCCACTGTGCCCGGCCCCAGCTGTACTTTCTGAAAGCGCATATGTGTGATATATTTTTTTCAAATTATTATTTGGGATAATTTTATAAAATCTATTGAGATAAATGTATAGTACAAAATAATGCAAACCACTAAAGCATTACTAGCAATAAAACAGATCTAGCAGACTAAAAAATAAAAAATAAAAATAAAAAAGCTATGTCAAGCTCTAACACATCATTCCTCCAGTATGAGTTACACCAGAAAGCTCAAACTTCAATAACCAACATACCAAGTATGTGAGAAAAGAACAGAACACAAAACACTCACTTTTTTCTTTTTTTTTTTGAGATGGAGTCTCACTCTGTTGCCCAGGCTGGAGTGCAGTGGCGCGATCTTGGCTCACTGCACCCTCCACTCTGCGGGTTCCCAGGTTCAAGCGATTCTCCTGCCTCAACCTCCCGAGTAGCTGGGATTACAGGCACATGCCACCATGACCGGATAACTTTTGTATTTTTAGTAGAGACGTAGTTTCACCATATTGGTCAGACTGGTCTTGAACTCCTGACCTCGTGATCTGCCCGTGTCAGCCTCCCGAAGTGCTGGGAAACACTCACTCTTACAAAGGATATGTGCAAACAGTTATGGATGTGTATTCTATCCCCAGCCCTTTCCATATGTCTTATTTCATAGCCAAAACTGCCTTAGGAGGTAGTACTATTACCACCAATTTACAGATGAGAAAACAGGTTCAAGTGAATTATTTTAGCAGTGGTCACACAAGTGGTGTAAGGTCAAATGACAAACCTATTACTAACCATGTAATCTTAGCAACAAAAGATCAACTGTTATTTATTCTTTAAAGAAAAATAGGACTGCCACAAAAGAAAAAGCAAGCCACCAATTTCGAACCAAATCAGTGAGAAAAAATGAGAACTTCAGTTTTTGAGTGACAAAAACAAAATTAGCTTTCCGTAATTTCAAGTAGTCCTTCAAAGTAATAAACTGGATTTATAATTAATCCTCAAAACAGCTTCTATTTGCAGGAATTAACTGCACAAACACCTTCTATTAATATAAAGTAAAACATTCATATACTCAACATATGACTTAGTCGAAGACACAGATAAAGTATTATTTTCTCTCTCTACCAAGCTCTCAGTAGATGTGCCAAAAAACTTAATCTCATACAACCAGGCAGATATTTATGAGAGCCACCATTATGAATAAAACTCAAATAGGCCGGTTTCCAAATGTTGTAGTGGCTACAGAGAATAAAATGGATCTAGAGGTCTAATACAGTTCCACAGGGTCCCTAGTAATGGATACTATACATTATTAGCGTGTTATAATCAAGATGTTGATAAAGAGATCTAAGTATTAAACCCAACCAAATGCTTTCTCTCTTCCTCTGCAAAATAAATGCAGAAAAGGTGGTGTCTCTAAAGATTATCAACCGCTCCTCAAAGGTTTCTGGTTACACAAATATTTACAACATTACCCGAGTAATTGCAAATCCAGTACTTCTTGATAAAGCCCACACTTTTCAGTTTGATGTTTGTATCCTGATTTCTTCAGTCATCTTTAAATGTTTAAAAATGTTTTCAAAACAGAACTAAAATTTAAGCGCAAAACAAAGGAATTCAATCTGCCTTTAGTATTCCAACTAAAGACTTCCTGTTAACAGCAGGATTCCTTCCTTTGGCACATACAGTAAGTGTGTGACTGGTATGTGGCCAAGAACATAAAAGGTCAAATTTTCTAATCTGAAAGTTCTAAAGCTAAACATAGAACTTTCTAGGCTCTAAAACTTTCTGAGATTACACAACTTGTTTTTGTGCTTCTACTAAATACAATAAGCTGAATTTAACCCTTGACATAAGGTGTTTCCTGAAAATCTAATAACTAATTGACAGGAATTACTATTGCCATTAAGTCATTACAAAACAAATTTTCCAATCTTTTTATGCTTATGACAATCAAAATTGAATGTTTGTGAAAATAAATCTATCACACATCCCTATCCTATCCTCCTATAAAGTTACTTTCTCCTTTCTATTCATTCAAATTCCTTGAACCCTATTCAGCATAAATCCTAAAAGTATGTTTTAAGTCTTCGCAAGGTGAATTCAAGAAACTTTCAGCTACTGTCTCATATTCAGATTTTTGCCTTCTGGAAAAGGAAGCTTATTAGGCTTTTCTGTTTGGCATGTAATTAGTTATTCATCTTTCCCTGCAACTTAAGTGATTCCTTCAAAAAAAGTATTTTTTTCTACAAGGTAAAATATTAAATCTATATTGCCCTGATAAAAATTAATGTTATCAAATGAAGTATCTCAAGCAATGTATCAACTGCTGTAAAGAATTTTTTTTTTTTCTTGGTTGGGGGAGATACCTTATTACCAGAGAGATTCTTCAACTACCCGCAACCTGCTTTAAGCCTAACGCAATCTGATATAAAAGAACCAGGGAGGAGATTTCGAATGCAGAAGTCTACTGTCTCATTAAAACAAGGTCTTGGCTATTCCACGAAATAAAATCTTATTTCACTGTATGTACGTTCCAATAAAACTTTATTTTATTGCAGGAGGCAGGTCTATTTGGCCTATGGGTGTAGCTTGCTGACTCCTGCTGAAACCTCCCTCATAAAATTAAAAACACCCTCAAGATTAAAATTACAGTAGGGGCCTGAATTTTAATAAAATATTTTCCTTCTTTTTCCACCTCCATGTATGACTGCTTGCAAATAGTCATTTCAACAAATGGCAGTCACTAATAATTATCTTCCTGTGGTAGCCCCAGGGCAGGCTGCCCATAAGATTAACAAACTTGCTTCTTTTAAAGAACAATAATCCAGACTGGGTGCTATGGCACATGCCTGTAATCCCAGCACTTTGGGAGGCCAAGGCAGGCAGATTGCTTGAGCTGGGGAGTTTGACCAGCCTGGGTAACATGGTGAAATTCAGTCTCTACTAAAAACACAAAAATTTAGCCAGGTGTGGTGGTGCATGCCTGTAGTCCCAGCTACTCAGGAGGCTGAGGTGGGAGGATCGCTTGAGCCCGAGAGGTCGAGGCTGCAGTGAGCTGTGATCACACTACTGCACTACAGCCTGGGCAAGAGAGCAAGATTCTGCCTCAAAAAAGAAAAGAGAAGAGAAGAACAAGAAAACACTGATCCTAGATCACACAGACTCCCTTGATGGTTTCCAGAAGTTGGACTGGCCAAAGAGGCCAGGCCACTTTCATCACTGGTGATCTCACCTCCTGCAAACTTTTCTGCTAAGCTATAGGTTTAAACAGTAACCTGCCATTTTTTCCCCAGCTTTCTTTCCATAGTAACTGGCAGTCACAAACACTACTGTAAAACCTAAGACTGGTCCTTGAGATATTTTTCAGACTTTGCTTACAAGTGGACCAACTGACACCAACTGGACCAGTGTTCCATGAACTCAACCATGGAACTGACTTGGTCTTGCAACTCCCCAACTTACCAGCAATATCCCAGACCAGTCAACAGCCCCCATCCCCTACCCCCCTGCTTACCAAATCGTGTTTAAAACCCTAGCTTCTGAAGTCTTGCAGTGATGACTCCGAGAAACATTTCCCATCCTCCTTACTCAGCTGCCTTGCAAAAATTAAACTGTTTCTCCTTTACATTATCTGCTGTCTCAGTGTTCAGCTCTATTTGGATAGCAGACAAGAGCCCAGTCAGGTGGTAATACTGTTTTATAGCATTTTTTGGATATATAATATTTGCACATGTTTATGGGGTACATGTGATATTCTGTTACATGTACAGAGTATGAAATGATCAAATCAGGGTATTTAGGGTATCCATCACCTTGAGTATTTATCATTTCTATGTGTTGGGAACATTTCAAGTCCTTTCTTCTAGCTATTTCAAAATGTTAACTGTAGTCACCCTACTCTGCTATCAAACCTTGGAACTTATTCCATCTAACTGTATGTTTGGACCCATTAATCTACCTCTCTTTACCTCCCCTCCCATTCTTCCCAGCCTCTGCTATCATTCTACTTTCTATCTCATGAAATCAATGTGTTTCGCTTCCACATGTGAGTAAGAACATGAGACACCTGTCTTTCTGTGCCTGATTTCCCTTAACATAATGACCTCCAGTTCCATTCAAGTTGCTGCAAATGACATGATAAACATGGGAGTACAGGTATTCCTTTGATATACTGATTTCTTTTCCTTTAGATAGATACCTAGTAGTGGAATTGCTGGATCATATGGTAGTTCTGTTTTTAGTTTTCTCAGAAATTTCCAAACTGCTTTCCATAGTGCCTGTCCTAATTACAACATTCCCACCAACAGTCTGTAACAGTTGCCTTTTCTTCACACTCTAACCAGTAGTATATTTTTTTGTCTTTTTAACAATAGCCATTCTGACTGGGGTAAGATACCTCACTGTGGTTTTGACTTACATTTCCTTGATGATTAGTGATGTTGCACATTTTTTCACATACCTTTTGGCCATTTGTATGTCTTCTTTTGAGATACGTCTATTCACGTCCTTTGCCCACTTTTTAATGGGATTGTTTTTCTGTTGGCTTCCTTGCATATTCTGGATATTAGTCCCTTGCTGGATGAATCTTTTGCAAACACTTTGTCCTATTCAATACGTTGTCTCTTCATTCTGTTGTTTCCTTTACTGTGCAGAGGTCTTTTGGTTTAACATAGTCCCCTATGTTTATTTCTCTTTTTGCTGCCTGTGCTTTTGAGGTCTTAGCCATAAAATCTTTGCTAGATTGATGTCCTGAAGTGTTTCCCCTACATTTCCTTCTAGCAGTTTTACAATTTCAGGTCTTAAGTCTTTAATCTATCTTGAGTTAAATTTGCATATGGTGAGACCAGGGTCAGATTTCATTCTTCTGCATGTGGATATCCAATTTTCCCTGCACTGTTTATTGAAGAGTGTCCTTTTCCCAATGTACATTCTTGGTGCTTTTGTAAAAAATCAGTTGGCTGCAAGTATGTGGATTTATTTCTGCATTATCTATTTTGTTCCATGGGTCTATATGTCTCTTTCTATACCAATACCATGCTATTGTGGTTACTACAGCCTTATAATAGATTTTGAAGAAGGTAGTGTGATGTTTCTAGCTCTGTTCCATTTGCTGAGGACTACTTTGGGTATTTGGGCTCCTTGCTGATTCTGTGGAAATTTTAGGATTGTTTTCTTTTATTTCTGTGAAAAATGACTGGTACTTTAATAGGGATTGCACTGAATCTGCAGATTACTTTGAGCAATATGGTCATTTTAATGATGTTAATTCTTCTGATCCATGAGCACGGGATGTCTTTCCATTTGTTTTTGTGCTCTTCAATTTCTTTCATCAGTGTTTTGAAATCTTATTTATTTTTTTAAAATACATTTATTTATATATTTTTTGAAATGGAGTCTCACTCTGTCACCCAGGCTGGAGTGCAGTGGCGCTATCCCGGCTCACTGCAAGCTCGGCCTCCTGGGTTCACGCCATTCTCCTGCCTCAGCCTCCCGAGTAGCTGGGACTACAGGCGCCTGCCACCATGCCCAGCTAATTTTTTGTATTTTTTTTTTCAGTTGAGAGGGGGTTTCACCGGTTAGCCAGGATGGTCTTGATCTCCTGACCTCGTGATCCGCCCACCTAGGCCTCCCAAAGAGCTGGGATTACAGGCGTGAGTCACCGTGCCCGGCCTGAAATCTTATTTTTTTAATGACATACTTGAATTTGAAAACGTATCCAATTAACTTGTACTTTACTTTGAAGTTGTGACTGGAAAGTTGTTTTAAAGTCTGTCTTTAAACTTACAAAAATTATGTCAAATTGTTCCTAAGAGAGGATCAGTAGAGATTTAGTTCTCATAGTATTTCCTCAATTATATTTTGCAAATCAGATTTTCAAAACAAGAGTTTAACTTGTTATCAATTCTTCATATTTACATACTTAAACCTCAGGTAGAAAAGTATTACAAGCTATCAGTGACATCTGCAATATAGATGGGAAAGGTGAATGCAAAGAATAACACATATTCTATATTAACAGTAAAAATAGCTATTTCTATTCTCCCTCAGCTACCAAAAACTGTCTTAAGTCTCCAGATTTATAACCGCTGGGTTCATTCACTCATTCAGCCATTTATTTTTGTGAGCATCTCTTAGGCAGTCATGTGCTGTGCTAATCCTATCTGACTCTCCCCTCTCCTTTGTCCTTCAAACCCCATTAGTGGCCAAGTCCCATTAATCTGGGCATGTCCCACTTCTTCCTCTTTCCACATTTTTTTTTTTTTTTTTTTTTTTTTTTTTTGAGACGGAGTCTTGCTCTGTCACCCAGGCTGGAGTGCAGTGGCCGGATCTCAGCTTACTGCAAGCTCCGCCTCCCGGGTTCACGCCATTCTCCTGCCTCAGCTTCCCAAGTAGCTGGGACTACAGGCGCCCGCCACCTCGCCCGGCTAGTTTTTTGTATTTTTTTTTAGTAGAAACGGGGTTTCACCGTGTTAGCCAGGATGGTCTCGATCTCCTGACCTCGTGATCCGCCCGTCTCGGCCTCCCAAAGTGCTGGGATTACAGGCTTGAGCCACCGCGCCCGGCCTTCCAAATTTCTTAAGTATAGGTCAAGTCCTCATTAACCACTGAATATGCACCAAATGGAAGATTATGCAGTCATTAAAACCACTCGTAAAAAGTATACAACAAGAAGAAAATCATTCAAGTAAAAAGAACAGAAAACTGTACAAAATATTGTATAATCACATCCATGTAAAAAAAGAATTTGGCATGGAAAAAGATGAAGAAAATAACATACTAAGAGGATCTCTGGTGGAGAGGTACTTTGCCTTTATGTTTCTGCATTTTGCAAATTTCCTATAATAAGCAGTTATTATTCTAGAAGAAAATATAAATGAAAAACTCACTATTAAACTTACTATTTTAGTTAGATAACAAATTATTCCTGAGGTTCAGAACTGTGTATCAGAAATAACCAAAATAAACACTCAAGCATGCAGCTAATTCTTTAACCTAATTTTTTAAAAACTAAAAGGTGCTTACCCATGCCCCTTACTGCATTTCCACATGCCTAGAAAACCTCTCCTCTTCAATGTTCCAGTGAGACTCTGATGTCAGCTTTCATAAAATAAGTTGTTCTTACCAACTATTCCACATTATTTTTAAAACTTCAGCGATTTGCTTTCTCCTAAACTCTACTTCTCATTTTTCCTTCAAGAGAGTCCTAGATTTGCCCTTTCCTATTACCACTGGTATCCACTGGTACCTGCAATCCTCTTTTCTCTAGGAATCTACCCTTAATTCTAGTACAAAACTAATCTTTAAACACTGCTTTCATAAAATCACTTGTCTTTCAAAATGTGCAAGAGCTTCCGTTTGACTCAAATCTAAGCCTACTGTTGAACCACAAATCTCCACTCGACCTTACATCTTATTTCTTCAAACCAGGCAGAACTATACTGTTCCTTAGATTTAAACCACGCCTACTCTGTTTTCATTGTGCTCTTCCCAATTTTCCACGTAAAATGTCCTCCTTCTCGCCCATGTTAATCTAAAGGCCAAGCTCAAGGCCCAGTCCAAGTCCTACCTCTTCCATGAATCATCTCTTTAAGTATTCCAGCCTATACCGATCTCTCTTCTGATTCCCTGTTGCACTTACAGTTAGCATCACAAAGTATAACAATTGTTCTGTGACCATTGTGTATAAATTGGTTTTGTTTCTCCAAATAAGGTACCAGACAAATAAGGTACCAGAAAGCAGAGACCAACAGACCCAAGGAAAACGCTAGGCACATAAACAGTTAATACTAAATGAATAAATTTTTTCTACAGTCAAAATACTAATGCTCCAAACCATTTTTAAGTCGCCTTATTTGAAGTTATGTGAGCCAAAAAGTAAATCTGTCTCACATTTTATTTTTATCCTGCCAAAATTTAAAGTCTATAACTTGGTAGAAAAAAACAATCGGACAAAAAAGTTTAATTTTCATCTCGCTTCATTTTATCTAGTAAAACCAGGACTTTAGGAATAAAGTAGAACTGTACATTTCTCCAATCTCTTCTGCTCCTTTCAGAAGTATTTCCAAGTCAGGAGATACGGAAAGCACCTTCTTTTCCTAAATTAAATGGTAATATTTTTTGTCTGTTACAAAAAGAATAAAGACGTGCTCAACACACAATTAACCATGTGACAAGTCTTTCTGATCAACTCAGGAAATAATTCTTTTTTTTTTTTTTTTTTTTTTTTTTTTTTTGAGACGGAGTCTCGCTGTGTCTCCCAGGCTGGAGTGCAGTGGCGTGATCTCGGCTCACTGCAAGCTCCGCCTCCCGGGTTCACGCCATTCTCCCGCCTCAGCCTCCCAAGTAGCTGAGACTACAGGCGCCCGCCACCACGCCCGGCTAGTTTTTTGTATTTTTAGTAGAGACGGGGTTTCACCATGTTAGCCAACTCAGGAAATAATTCTTAAACTACTTTTTGTTCAGAGAAAAAGTGCAGGATCTAGTGAAGTAATGCGGTTGCTCAGGGTCTCACTGAGCATGCCCAGTTGTTCCTATTCTGCTTTCCTTTCCCAAGTTTGTCAAGTGTCTCTGAAGACTCACCCTTCCCATTATTCTACCAAACCTAAACCTAAATTCAGACCAACTGGAGACATTAAATTCTCTAGGTTTTCAAGGGTCACACACAGGATTAAGAGTCTAGACAGCCTTGAGATAAGTACCAGGTTTATATAACAGGAGTTAATAAAATAAATGGACACAAGGACTCTTCCATTCAGTGTAGATTAACAACTATTTGCACACAGGCTTAAGCAGAACTAGCAAAGTGGAAAAAATTTCGCTAGTAGTATTTGTTCGCGTCCCAAGAAAATCTAGAAAAGAACATCTTTTTAATTGACATGTCAATAAACTACTATATTATTTATAATGTTAAGCTACCTGAAGCATGCCTCCCCTGATTCTGTGGCATTCTTTGGAAGAGATCATGGTTGTATTCATAATATCTGTACTCCTCATGTGCACGATCTCCAAGTGGCCGCTTTCTCTGACCATCAAAAAAATTGTCTGAATAATAATATCGGGAACCAGAGTCTCCATTTTCAACAGCAAAACTAACTTCCGTTACAAACGACTGAGAAGAACCATACTCCCTAGGGACATCTGCTAGACTTCTGGCAAGATAAGAAGGTGCAGATAATCTGTTGCTTTCTCTTCTCATTATTTCATGAGGTGTTCTCTGAATTGGAGTTCTAAGGAAACTCTGGTTTCTTGAAACTACTCCATCTCCAGAAGTTGAAAAGGCATTAGGGCTTGAATCTGGAAGACAGATATCAGTTCGTCTTGGAATTGTTGGACCATGCCGGATGAAAGAAGGCATAAGATCTATAATAAAACAAAGGATAAAATTACCCTTTCATCAGTAAGTAACAAAAGTTTTCGAAAGTTGTTCATTTACATCTACCACCCCAAAATCAAATGTCAACTTAAAACACAATTTTAAATTTTGGTTTAGGATGGTACTTGGGCATTTTAAACTGAAGAAGGTTAATATTTTCCCAATCAAATGAATTTATATAACTTGCATTAATATGCTATGTGTAAAAGCTCAGCTAGAATGAAATGTATTCTGCATACTACCATACATAATATGATAAAATGCCAATAATCTTATCTGTGAACTACACATTAATGACATGGTCATGAATTAATGAATAATAGGAAACAATCTAACAAACTGATAGTTTCTAGTTAATTAAGCTAGTAGTTTATTTTGTTGTTCTCACTTCATTTTAGAAACTGCCAAAAATCCTTCTTGAAGCAAACACAATTTCAAAAATAAAATAGAACTTAATGCTACTCCCAAGTATGTAAAAGTGGATTCCTTTAAAGATTAAAAAATTAGTAGCTCTTTCTTCTCTTGGAATTACCTAGCACTAGCACAGTAATCAAAAGCTAGAAAGCCAAAAATTTACGTATGAAAATTGAAAATAAAAAGCTTTCATTTCAAAGAGGCACACAAATGTTGAATTGGCTCAAAAAAACCAAGCCTGAAACTATGTAATTATAATTCAAAATAGTAGATAATAGAACAATGGCTTTTAGGATACTGTACTTTTAAACACGAAACTTG
Source organism: Macaca thibetana thibetana (assembly GCF_024542745.1). Lineage (NCBI taxonomy): Eukaryota > Metazoa > Chordata > Mammalia > Primates > Cercopithecidae > Macaca > Macaca thibetana. The sequence continues at coordinate 56,964,503 of NC_065584.1, read as the reverse complement.
AAAACAGCTTAAGACATTTCTAGTTAGAAAGCAAATACCTTTAAAACAAGAAAAAACCTGAATATGGAGACCCTCTTATTATTCATTAAGTAAACAATATTGGAGACACTCATATTAATAAACTTCAGAAACTAACACTGGACAGAAACAAATATCCGAATAAATAAGGCTCAACACTTGATGTAACGACAACACCACAAAGTATATCAAAAGTTATTTGCTTAATTGTGACAAACATGAATAAAACTGCATGTTCTGCATATGTACCCCAGAACTTAAAGTATAATAATAAAAAAAGTGTGACAAACATGATTCACGATTTCAAGTAATGTTTGATAAACTTTATTTGTAGCAAACAGCAAGCTATCACTTAAAAACAGCCAAAAACCTAACAGCATGTGTAACTGAAAATCAAGTTTAAAAAAAAAACTTAAAAATCAAGTTTCCAGTTACTGACATGCTCAACTGACATATATTTTGTTGAAAGTACTGCAAGTACTACTATAAATCTGGAAGGCTGACAATGTGGTTATAATGGAGAACATGCTCTCCCATCTGTGTGATCTTGGGCAAATACTAGAAACCTAGCATTCCCAATTACAGTATGAGGTAATACTTAAGTCACAAGGTTACTACCAGCTTCCAAGAAGGAAACTTACGCAAAGGGCCCGGGGCGCAGTATAAGCACCAAAATACCAGCTCCATGCCTCACAAATGTCCTGAACACACAATAATTAAAAATCCAAGAGATTCAACTCAAAAATCAAATACTTAAATTAAGAAGAAAAGTAGCGGGGGATCGGAGGTGGGGGTTGAGGGTGGGATATACCCTATCCAAAAAAAAACACTTTTCCGGGGGTGGGGCGGGGGACGGTGGAATTTCTCTAACACGATAGAAATAATTTTGAGTTGCCTTTTTGGAATCTCACGAATATAGCCAAATACAAAGGCTTTTGTCTCTGCTCTGGGATGTGCTTTGGGTGGCAGCCACAAGAACTATGGTGTGCTTTTCACCTTCTCAAGTCTGCATCCGGCAGCAGGACTAAGGAATTCTGCCCCAGAGTTTGCACAACTTGCAGCACGGTCGAGAGACACCAACAATGTTTGCAAACATGAGGCACATCTCGACGCACTCAGAAGAGTAAAAAGTGTCCCTGTCTAATTACTCATTAGGTTATAAACAATTTAAGTGTTTTCTAGTCTCTCTTCCAGTACTCAAAACCAACAACTCTCTGCCAGGCGGGGTGAGGAAGTCTGTTATTTTTAGGGGGTGCTCTTGGCGCGGTTAGGCGCGGGGGGACTAACCCAAGTTTCTTAGTCTTACGGGCTTTCAATCAACGAATACCACTTCAGGCACAAGAAAATCTCAAAACCAGTATTTCACAGCGACCAGCGACGAAGGAGAAGCCCTGGGGACCCGCCGGCGCCCCCGCCCAGGTCCCCGCAGCCCCCGGCCGCCTGGGCCAGGTGTGGGCGCGCCCCGCCTGACACTCACTCCGAAGCAGAGGCGACGTCTCCTTCTTCACGTACTTCCCCTGCACCTCGGCCGGCTTGGACACTTCGTTTTTGGTTTTCTTTCGGGACAGCATCCTTCTCGACGAGGCCCGAGGCCGCGCTGAGCTGCCTCCCTAGGGCTCCGCGCCGGGCGCCGGCCGTCTCCGCCGCCACCTCCGCCGGCGCCGGCGCCTCCTTCCCTCCTGAGCCGCCGCCTCCGCCGCCGCCTGTCCGGAGCCCGGGGTTGCCTGCAGGGACTGCCGCATGTTCAGGGCGCTAAGCGCGCCGGCCGCCGCTCAGTCGCTGGTCAGTTCCTTCCCGGAAGTCGGCCCGCTCTGCGACGCTGCTCGGGGACGCCGTGAGAAAAGCCCAGGGACGCCAGGCCAGGGCCATGGTTCGCCGCGGGCCGCCGGGCAACCGCTACCACTACCGCCGCCGCCGCCTACATCCCGTAAACTTTCCCCGCGGCCGCTGGGAATTCTGGGAAGCTCGACGCAGCGCCGGCCACCGCCGCCCCTCCCCCACCACACTCCCGGCGCGGCTCCGGGGCGGGACTCGGGTGCGGGGGCTCTCGGCTAACGGGCGGGTCCCACCGAGCCGCGGCTGTCCTCGCTCATCCTCAGCGAGAAGCAGGTCCTGCCGACTGAGAAGATGAAGGACGAACCCTGCCTAGCTGAGAGCGGGAGCTCGTCGCATGCGCAAGTCGTGAAGCCATTCTCCACGACAGTTTTTTTTGTTGTTTTTGTGTTCTTCCGGGATTTCTAATGGAGGCAGTGACTCTCTTCTCCCAAGACGGGTGTTCTTCTTAGTGTTTCCAAGGCTGGTGAATTCAGTTCCGTAAAAAATGTGGAATGCTAACCATGACCCCCAGGGTAGTGCTATATCATATCATCTATTCTGCTGGAAGCGTTCATGCTGGTTAACTAGAAATAAGTTGATCCTCTACTGAGTATCAGGGAGTGCGTTTTTCTAATAACAGGAAAAAACGGAAGAATGCAAGATGGAATTTCCAGTACCTCTTTTTAAGACACATTTGGTGTTAGCATATTACAATTATTTTATTGCATCATTATCATTAGTATGATTAATAGCCACGTATTTCCTCCTGACGTTATGTGTTACGATCTTAGAATTTTGAGGACTTTGACCACTGCAAGTCGGGACCGGGAATTTTCTATCTAAAATAATAGACTCTACTTCCTTCTATATAACTTAGCAAGACTGCCATATGTACAGGATAACATTTGGAAAATAAGATTGGATTCATCCCCTAGTGACCAAATTCAGGCTTTAATAATGAAGAATGCTTTCCCTGAGATCTAAAACATCTCACAAGAGATCTAAGACATGTCACAACAAAAGACATGGAATTTTTTTACCACATAACATTAAAAAGATGGTCAAATTTTGTTTTACCATGAGCAAACAAATGAGACATTTAATCTAGGGTCTGTCTCCATATGTTCCCTTGATGCAGATCTCCCACAATTCATTCATTTAGCAATAAATACTCATCACCCACTGTGCTAGGCACTGTGCTAGGTGTTTGTGATATAGCCATAAGCAAAACAGACAAAAATTCCTACTGTCATGGGAAAGAAAAAAATGACGAAAAATAAGCAAAACATACTATGTTAGATAGTGGTAAGTGATGAAGTGAAAATAAGAGAGTACTCGCAATTTTAGAGAGGGTGATAGAGGGACCAGAGAAGGCTCAGGAGAAGGTGACATTGGAGTTAAGTGACAGAATGAGGAAACTGGCCATGCAGCTATCTGGAGGAACAGTATTCCAGGCAGAAAGAACAGCAAGTGCAAAGTCACTGCAAGTGGCCATGTTCCTGGCAGATTGGAGGAACAGTAAGAGGGTTTACTACTGGAAAAGAGGGGGAGACGAATGGGGAATGCAGTTAGAGAGTAACAATAGCCACTGCACCTTGGGCTTTATAGGCCATTGTAAGGAGTGTTACTTTGAGCAGAAGAGTGACATGATCTGAGTTAATGTTTTCATAGGACTGCTTTGGGTGCTGGGTGGAGAGTAGACAATGGAGATAAGGGCAAAAGCAGGGAGATCAGTCAGAAGTTATTGCTGGCCTGGACCCAGGTAATAATAGGTGGAGATAAGTGGACACATTTTAGACATATTTTAAAGAAAGCCCGCCAAATTTGCTGACATTGAATATGGAGTGTGAGACTATCAGTCACTCCCATGGGTACGAAAATCTTAAGAAACAGAATTGGAACTCACTAGAAGCAGAGTGTACTCTGAGAGAAACATTAGAAAAACAGTTACTTGTTCCTGTGGTTCAGAAATAAGGACAAGTCCTAAAGCATTGATAGTGTGCAGGGAGAAGAAAGAGTGATGAAACTTAAGTGAAAACACAATGGGGTTTTTTTTTACACATCAGAGTGTGAAGGCAGGAGCTGAAGGGGGAAGGGGGAGCCAAAGAAGTGCCAGGTTTCTGCCCAAGGCTTACCCCAGAGAAGGGCAAAAGGATATTAGTATCTTGTTAATAAAGGCAACTCTTCTCACTGCGAGTTTTCCCAGAGCCTGAAATACGGGACACCTTTCACGTGTGGAGGAAAGAATCCTAGAATTTTATAGTTGAAAAAGAATTCTGAGATTACCTGGGCTCACCTCATCAACATCAAAAAGGAACGAGAAAAATTAAGTGTTTTGCCTCAGATTATATTCCTGGTTAATGACAGAATAACATCAGAACTGGAGTTTTCGATTTCCTTTTTTTTTTTTTTTCTGAGGTAGAGTCTCGCTCTATCCCTCAGGCAGGAGTGCAGTGGCACTACCTCAGCTGACTGCAACCGCTGCCTCTCAGGTTCAAGCGATCCTCTCACCTTGGCCTCCCGAGTAGCTGGGATTACAGGCGCCCGCCACCACACCCAACTACATTTTGTATATTTTGTAGAGACCGGATTTCATCATGTTGGCCAGGCTGGTCCCGAACTCCTGGCCTCAAGTGATCCGCCGGCCTCGGCCTCCCAAAATGCTGCAGTTATAGGCGTGAGCCACTATGCCAGCCTCAATTTCCATTTGGGGCTCTTTTCTGCTACAGAACATTCAGAATCCCACTAATGTGAGTCCAGACTGTTTCTAACACAGTTGTTTGGAAAGCCATCTATGTTCCTTACAAAGTACTCCCTTGTACAATGCTATTTCATTTCTTTGAATTATAGCAGAGAGAAAGCCTTAATTAGATGCTCTATTTAAGACACCTAATTTGCCTTTTTATCAAGGAGGGTACATTCCAGAATCAACAATCTGCAGGCAGCATTAGCTATAGCAATGCACAACAAATACGTGAACTTTGAATTTGAATCCTTAAATCTAAAAGCTTTCAATTAACATCTGTGTTCTAGAAATTCCTTGACTTCTGAGAATTTTTATTAAGGAATTCAGATTTGCTATAGTTCCACAGAGCTGTAATTCTCCAGACATTGCCTTCAGTAATGCTAATACTGCATTCCATAGTAGAGATTTTTTTTTCCCCTTACAGTTACATTCTCAGTGGAGAAAACTGGCAATTAGGAAGCTTCTCGTGTTTTTAACAACTTTTTAAAAACATTAATTTAGCATCAACATTTATTTTAGTGGAGCCTGTGGGGTATGACCCTGGGCTCACCTCATAGCATTCTGAGTTCTTGGTTGTCTCATCTGAAAATGAAGAAAGTGAACCATTTGATTTCTTTTCTTTCTTTCTTTCTTTTTTTTTTTTTTTTTTTTTTTTGAGACAGAGTCTCGCTCTGTCGCCCAGGCTGGAGTGCAGTGGCAAGATCTCAGCTCACTGCAAGCTCCGCCTCCTGGGTTCACGCTCTTCTCCTGCTTCAGCCTCCTGAGTAGCTGGGACTACAGGCACCCGCCGCCACACCCAGCTAATTTTCTGTATTTTTAGTGGAGACGGGGTTTCACCTTGTTAGCCAGGATGGGCTCGATCTCCTCCTGACCTCGTGATCTGCCTGCCTTGGCCTCCCAAAGTGCTGGGATTACCGGCATGAGCCACTGCGCCCAGCTGAACTATTTGATTTCTGAAGTGTCTTGCAGTCCTGGAGTTTTCCACCATGTAGGCAGAAGGGAATAGGCAAAAATAAAAACTTACCTTCATAGGATAAGAGAAATGTTGGTGATTTTCTTTCTTTAAAAAGTTTGTTTTTTATTCAACTATTAAAATATTAAATTATCAGCATTATATAAAATCATCATTAGTATAAAAATAAAATTTCATGCCAGATTGTTACTTCAAAGACAGCTAAGGGCTTTATGCTATGTTGATGTCCTCTTGTTAGAAGCATGTAAATTTTTAAAGGGTGAACTATTCAGTGAAAGATTATCCAAGAAAGACAACCAAAATGGAAATAAGGCCTACATATGGAGCCTCAAAAAAAAAAAAAAAAGAAAAAGTAAAAAAGAAGAGGAACTTCTAGTCTACTCTCCAACTCACTCTTCTTGTTCACATAACAAGATAAACTTAATCTGTCTCAGGAAGAAGTAATAATTATGCCAATCATAGCTCTTCGAGTCTCTAAAATTTTGCTATTAAAATATGGGAGGGGGCTGGGAGCGATGGCTCACATCTATAATCCCACCACTTTGGGAGGCCGAGGCGGTGGATCCCCTGAGGTCAGGAGTTTGAGACCAGCCTAGCCAACATGGTGAAACCCTGTCTCTACTAAAAATACAAAAATTAGCGGGACGTGGTGATATGTGCCTGTAATCCCATCTACTCTGGAGGCTGAGGCAGGAGATCCGTTTGAACTAGGGAGGTAGAGGTTGCAGTGAGCCAAGATTGCACCACTGTACTCCAGCTTGAGCAACAGAGACTCTGTCTATAAAACAAAAAAAAAGGGAGGGTAAATTCCTAAGTGTCCATTAGGCAGAAACTTTGGTTGTTTTCTATGAAGGATAAGGGTGTGTAATGTCTACACAGCTCTGAAGATATTATATAACTGCTTAATATTAGCAACTTAGTTGGGTTTCTAAACTCCTGTTATGTAAGACGAATCATCCCCCCAATAACATAAAGAATTAGTAACACAATTCTAATAAAAAGGAGTCAAACTGGGAGATTCGGTGTCTCTGAGCTTAGCTTTTGTTCTTATGTACTGTGATTGCTTAGACTTAGAGGTTCTCTGAAAACTTGATAGAAAGCCAAAATGAGTCTTTTATTCTTGGCAACACTGGCCTTGGACTTCTGTTGTCTGTCCTTCTGGTTCTTTCTGTATCTTGACTTCTCTGACCCTAGAAACTTTTATCTTCCTTCCAGAATTGGGCCGTTATCTTCAGCCACTTTCAACTTTATTTTTAAACTATTCTTTGCAATTATCAGTTTTTACTTGGCTTCATGATATTGTGAAATATATATTTGGTCTTCATCTCTGTTTCCTGACAAAGAATTCTTAAACCCTCGTAATCTCCAGAAGAGTGTCTTCTGTATGCTAATGAGATGACTGGTGGCTGGATAGCTTCAGAATAAGGGCTGGTCAACTGAGAAAGACCAAGGTAGAATTAAAGGGTGGGGACTTCCAGCCCCACCACCAACCTTCTGGGACGGGAGAGGGGCTGAAGGTTAAGTTGCCTGTGAGATACTAAGTCATTTCTACATAACGGAGCTTCCATAAAACCACAAAGGACTGGGTTTTGAGTTTCTGGATGGCTAAACACACTGAGGTTCCTGGAGGCCGCCATTCCTAGGGAGGGCATGGAAGCCCTCCTTTATTCTATTATTTTTACTAAACTGGTAAACACAGTGTTTCCCTGAGTTCTGTGAGCTGCTCTAGCAAATTAATAAAACCCAAGAAGGGAGTTGCGGGAACCCCAACTTATAGCTGATGGGTTAGAAACACAGGTCACAGTGTGGGGCTTGCGATTGGCATCTGAAGTGGGGCAATCTTGTGGGACTAAGCCCTCAACTTATGGGATCCTATGAGGTAGATTGTGTTAAAATTGAATTTAAAGGACACCTGGCTGGTGTCCACTGTAGAATTGATTGCTTAGTGTGCGAAGAAACATCCCTACACATCAGGTGTCAGAAATTGTGTTGTGTGAGAGTACAAAAAAGCACTTTTGGTTTTTTTCCCGTAACAGGCTAAAGTAAAAACTTTTTTTTTTAACTCAGTAAAAAGTGACTAAGGCTGTCATTATGGGTGTCTACTCCATCCATTCCGCACAACATAGGAGCCAGGCAATACTGCACCCCCTAAATAACCTGTACCACAATTTCTCATGTGCTGTGGCCACATCGTGCTGATGCACAGGCCCTCTGCAAAGATGATCTCCAAGAGACCCAAATGGAAATCGATACAAAACACATCCTTCTGTCTTCAGCAGCCGTTGGGTATTTCACTCGCCGCCTTTTTTTTTTTGGGATGGGGGTCTTGCTCTGTCACCCAGGCTGGAGTACATTGGTGCGATCTTGACTCACTGCAACCTCTGCCTCCCAGGTTCAAGCGATTCTCCTGCCTTAGCCTCCTGAGTAGCCGGTATTACAGGTGCCCACCACCACACCTGGCTAAATTTTTGTATTTTTAGTAAAGACAGGGTTTCACCATGTTGGCTGGTCTCAAACTCCTGACCTCAGGTGATCCACCCCCCTCAGCCTCCCAAAGTGCTGGGATTACAGGCATGAGCCACCAGGCCTGGCTATTTATTTATTTATTTAAGAGGTAGATATCTCACTATGTTGCCCAGGATGGCTTCGAACTCCTGGGCTTAAGTGATCCTCCTACCTCAGCCTCCCAATAGTTGGGACTACAGGCACAAGCTACTGTACCCAGCTTTCACGAACCTTTTAACATGACCATCTCTTATTCCAGCCTGCCGCCTGTTCTCTTTTCTCAGTCTTTCTTCTCCCTGCCAAAAGTGCTCTACTTCCATTTCATGTCTTGTAGAAAATTTCTCTGTATCATCTCTGCCCTATCTTGTGGGCTGCTTTGTTGAAGGGTCTAATGACCCTTTTTCGGGGGCAGTAAATTTAATCTTAGGGTGCAAAGCAAACATGATTTGGGAGAAAGGGGGGAGTGAAAAATACATCTGTTTGAAATAGTTTCAAGAAAGAAGTTTAAACAGAACTTCAGTAGAGCCAGAAGGTAAAAAATTAAGAAAAAAATGGAAATGTCCCATTCCATGTGGAGACTGGCCACATAAATATATCTCCTCTCCTTCCTGGAACCCCAGTTAACTGACAGTGAAAGAATATAAAGGGAATAAACTTATAATTATTACAAGAACACAAAATAGGCCATCAGATCAGTAAATGTGACATTAATAAATGTCTAGAAGATGAAGAGCGATAGGGTTGCAAGAGGTGGGGAGGAGATCGAGAGACAACGAAGCAGGATGAAGTATTTTAGTTTACAGCCTAAGATACTTATGGAAGCACATACTACCAGAGGCCGAGGCGAGGGTTGGGATCACATGCTCCTGATTTAATTAAGGAAGATAGGAAACTAATGTGGAGCTGAGAAGACGCACTAATTGAAAGTTAGACGTCTACCCCCATAGAATTTCAGGTGTCATGCACCTATTTCCTTGAAAAGGGATCTTCACATTCTGTTTTTGGATAAATTAAATGGCCCTATAATAAAGATTTTAGCATTCTGACCTTTGTATATCCTAACAATGAAAGAACTGAATCTCATAGAGCAGTCTTCCGGGTAGTGGGCCCTGATCCTCAAATAGCACAAGTGTTTGCTTTTTTGTTTTGTTTTTGTTTTTGTTTTTGAGACAGGGTCTTACTCTGTCACCCATGCTGGAGTGCAGTGGCACAATCACGGCTCACTGCAATCTCGACTTCAACTTCCTGGGCTCAATCCATCGTCCTACCTCAGCCTCCCAAATAGCTGGGACTACAGGTGCATGCCACCACACCTGGGTAATCTTTCCGTTTTTGTAGAGACCAGATTTCACCATGTTGCCCAGGCTGGTCCCAAACTGCTGGGCTCAAGCGATCCTCCCACTTCAACTTCCGAAAGTGCTGGAATTATTATAGGCATGGGCCACCGTGCCTGTCTGTGTTTGCTTTTTTAATGTATCATTTTAAAATACAAGTACGCAATCAAGGATCACCAGAAATGTTAGGAAAACTTGCAACATGAGTGATAACACTATAAACAAACAGAAAAATAAACTACAAATAAAACAGGTAATTCAGAGTATAAATGAGTAAGCAACTATGCTTTTTACTATCAACAGGAAGATTTGCAAGAAGATATTGCACTCATAAAACAACAGGAAGCTATGAAAAAGAAATCAGAACAATAAAGAGCTCTTGGAAATTAAAGATAGGGGTTGCCAAAGTAAAATTTTCAGAACAAAGTTAGGAAGATAAAGTTGAGCAAATCTTCCAGAAAACAGAACAAAAAGACTGAGATGAGAAATCTCAGAGAACAGAAAAGAGAAATAGGCTTTATACAAAAGGCCCAATATCCTGAAAAGGTAAGTTCCAGAAGGTTAACAGAGAAAATGGAGAGGTGTATGGCAGACTCACCTGACAGCAATAACTTAAACTTACCCTGAGAATGACCCTATGATCTCAGAAGAGTGTGTGTTCGAAATTCCAAGCTAAAGAATTTGGGAGTAGCCAACCCACAGATTCATTCCTTGTCTATGAGGAACATCTGAATCCCCAGCCCATCCCACAGAAGGCAGGCCTTCCAGGGGGATTGAGGTCCTTTGTTCTGGGTTAAATGAAGGTTGCCAGGTGGAGGTTGTTAGGAGGAGGGTGCTAAGTGAAAATGCAACATAAACTGCATGCTTTTTACAAACGGCAGTGTTTCTCCAGTCCAGCCCACTGCCACTGGACTACCCTGTTACGTGAGTCCCCTCAATAAGTCCTATGTCTTGTTTGCTGGCTCTGGTTTCTTCTTCGGCCTCTCAAACATGGTGCCATTCCTACTGAAGTCAGTAGGGGTCTGGTAACAAGATGCCATCATCAAAAATGAATACAAGATATTTTTTCAGAGAGAGAGGAATTTCCCAATTGATAGGGTATCCCAAGTGCCCTTCGAAATAAATGAAAAAAGATCCATGTCTCAATGTGTTATGAAATTTCAGAACATTAAGGATAAAAGGAAGACCCTGAAAGGTTCCAGTGAAAAGATCTTAGCATTCTGACATTTGTATATACTGCAAACAAAAGACAGAAGTATCAATTATGAAGGAATGAGAATCACACTAATGTCAGATTTTTCATCAGCAACAAGGATTTTTGTAAGACTATGGAACAATGCCCTCAAATAAATACGGGGAAATTAGTTTACAATTTTATATCCATCAAAATAGGTGAATCAAAATCCAAATGTCAATCAAAAACGAAAGAATAAAGACATTTTTGGAAATAAAGGGACTCAGAAAGTGTACTTCTCATATATCCTATTCTAGTAAGTTGCTTTAGAAGATAAGTTCTTAAAAAATGAGCGAATAAACTCACACAAAGGACAAAACAAAAACAGAAAAATAGGGATTCGAGAACTAGTGACTCTAACTCAGGAAAGTAATTTTAGTCTCAGTATCATGGTTGTATAGCAAGCCTGGAAGCCAATCAATCCAGAGTGAAATTGGACTTTAGAGGACTCCAAAAGGAAGCTACCTAGGAAAAGATGAGATTTAAGAAATCTGTGCAATTTAGAACAAATTACAAAGGTGATAAAGGCGGAAGATTCAGTGAAAAAAGAAAAGCAATGAGACATGAAAATTCAGGCAAATACAGCATTTTGGGCCCTTCTGAAAAGACCTACTTGAGTACAAAGAGATTAGATTTGATTTTGACAAACCAAGAGATTAGTCAAAATTTGAAACTCAGGATTGGAAAAGTAGCTGTAAGTGAACAGGTGGTAATCATTGAATACATTTAAACATAGAAAAGCCTAAACAATGATGAGAAATAGGGTTTTTAAAGAAACCAGGCCAGGCATGGTGGCTCATGCCAGTAATCCCAGCACTTTGGGAAGCTGAGGCAGGAGGCTTCCTTGAGCCCAGGAGTTTGAGGCCAGCCTGGCCAACATAATGAAAACTTCCGTTTCTACAAAAAAAAAAAAAAAATGCAAAAATTAACCAAATGTGGTGGAACATGCCTGTAGTCCCAGCTACTCAGGAGGCTGAGGTAGGAGTATCAATTGAGCCCAGGAGGTTGAGGCTGTGATGAGCTGTGATCATGTCACTACATTCCAGGCTGGGTGACAGAGTGAGCCCCTGTTTCAAAAATAGAAAATAAGGAAACCAGACTTTGTCGTGCATTTTCCCATGTTACTGTATCTTAAAAAATTTAAGTTTAAAGAGCTCAGTATCTTTAAAAACAACCAAAATTATACATTCAGTCAAGACAGGTCTAAACAGGACATTGAATATCAAGATCCTGTGCCTTTGGCTGGCAATGCTGTTTATTTCGTGCTGATCAGAATCGAGGAACTAGAAATAACAATGTAGACAAAGAGCAGATTCAGTGGAGTGAGGAAATGGGAGGGGATGAACAGGAGGTTGTGGTCAGTGGGGAATTTCAGAGTTTTAAATAGCTATCAGGTGTGACCAAATTAACCAGTAGTTGGAGTAGAGGTGGAAGAAATGAAATTGAGAAAGTTATGGAATGTAAAGGTCGCATGTTAGAAAACATGGAATATGGTAAAACAAACAACAAACTGAGCCATTGAAACAGGATGAAGGGACTGTCCTGCAAGTAGTAGAGAAGGAAGAGGAAAGGCAGCAGAAATAAAAGGCATAAAAATAGATTTCTTTCTTATGATTCATGTATTACTCAGAGGCTTCCGAATTCCTGGAACTTCTATTGAGATTTCCAAATCAGTTAGTAATAATATTCAAATATTGTATTTCATTGATGTGCTTTACTGTTAATTTCACAGTGCTATTAGAAGCCTAATGTCTTCAGATACATTGATGTTCAGAGCTTTCACAATAGTCTCCTGAGAATTTAGAGCATGGGTAGCCTTGCATGTTAGGGCCAAATGATCTCAGATGTAATTAGTTAATAGAACTGTGGGTGATCAGAAGTTAAGGATCTTGAGATGGAGAGAATGAGCTTGAAGTATCCAGGTGGGCCCAATGCCCAAAGTAATCACAAGAGTCCTTATAAAAGGGAGTCGGGAAACTAGTGACGGGAGAATTGAGGATGGAAACAGGAGGTTGATGAGGTGAGCCAAGCAGGCAGCCAGCCTCTAGAGGCTGAAGAAGTCAGGCAGAATCAGCAGATTCTGCCCTCAGAGCCCCCAGAGGCAGCCACCCTGCCAACAACACCTGGGCTTTAGCCTCCTGAGACTGAGTTTGTACTTCTCACCTCCAGAATGGTAAGTTAATGAATTGGTGTTGTTTTATGCCAGTAAGTGTGTGGTAACTTGTTACAGTAGCAACAGCAAACTGATACAAAAAGTTTGCAAATGGTTTAGGGTTTGCCAAATTTTATCAGCAGTGTATGCATGCCTGTCTTCTTAAATTTTTAATTGGCACATGCATATTATGGAGTACAGAGTGATATTTTGATGCATGTGTACAATGTGTAATCAAATCAGGGTAATTAGCATTATCTGTAACCTCAGATATTTATAATTGCTTTGTGGTGGGAGCATACAAAGTCTTCTCTTCTAGCTTATGAAAATATACAATGAATTACTAACTATAGTCACCCTACGGTGTCATAGAACATTACAATTTATTTTTCCTAACTGTAGTTTTGCATCCATTAACCAGCCTCTCCCTATCTTCCCCTCTCCCCTACCCTTCCCACCCTCTAGTAATCACTATACTTTTTTAGTGTCTGCGTATGAGAACATGCATTACTTAATTTTCTATGCCTAGCTTGTTTCACTTAATATAATGTCCTCTAATTCCATCCATGTTGTTGTAAATAATATGATTTAATTCTTTTTATGGCCAAATAATATTCCATTGTGTATGTATACCACATTTTCCTTAGCCATTCATCTGTTAGTGGACACTTATGTTGATGCCATATTTTGGCTATTGTGACTGGCACTGCAATAAACTTGGGGGTGCAGATATCTCTTTGATACACTGATTTCCTTTTCTTTGGATAAATACCCAGTAGTAAGATTGCTGGATCATAGAACAGTTCTATATTTGGTTTTTGAGGAAACTCCATACTGTTTACCATAATGGCTATATTAATTTACATTCCCACCCACAGAGTGCAAGAGTTCCCTTTCCTCCACATCCTCACCAGCATTTGTCATGTTTGTTTTTGATAATAACCCTTCTAACTGGAGTGGTATGATATCTCATTGTGGGTTTTATTTGCATTTCCCTGATGATTGAATGTCTCTTTAATCTTCACCTTTTTTTAATGGGTATATTCTCTTTTAAATAACTTGTAAACTTTTCTAGGGTATGAAACATGTCTGGTACTTCTTTTTCTTCTCATACAGGTATCCTAAACCTGATAGATCCACAAAAGTATTAACGATGTTGATACATTTCAGTAGTGTTGATAAATTTCAAAAGGAACTTGACCTGAGTTTTTGAAAAGGAATTGCATGAGTTCTACTTTGAGCCTTCTGAGTTAGGTTGAGTATGATATTGCATGTTTTAGAGTTTAAAAAAAAAAAAAAGTTCCTTCAATAGGATAGGATGTCAAAAAACAAAGTTTTTGAAAGTAAGCTTAGCAGTGCCATTTTGTTACCAAAATGAGAGACACAATTTGAAAACAATAGGAAAGAAATAGAAATACACAATACAGATTAATATGTAGAAATAGAACATAGATCATGCTTAACCTTTTACAATTGTACATTTTTCCTCATTCTTTTTCCACCTTTGTTGTTCTAACACATTATCAGATCTAAGAGTTTTTGAAGGTATTTTTAGTTTTTAAAAATATGATTATGTCATCTGCAAAGAAGAATAAGTTGATTTCCTCTTTCCCAACTTGGATGCCTTTTATTTATTTCTCTTGCCTGGTTGCTCTGGCTAGGATTTCCTGTACCATGTTTAATAGGAGTGGTGAAAGTGGACATCCTTGTTCCAGTTTTTAGAGTGAAGGCTTCCAGCTTTTCTTAGTTCAGTATGATTTTGGCTATGGGTAGTCATATATGACCTTTATTATGTTGAAATATGTTTTTTATACCTAGTTTGTTGAGAATTCTTATTAAGGTATGTGGAATTTTATGAAATGCTCTTTCTGCATCTATTAAGATGATCAGATAGTTTTTTTCCTTATTCTCTTGATGTGATGTACCATGTTTGATTTGTGTATGTTGAACCACACTTGCATTCCTGGGATAAATCCTACTTGATCATGGTGTTTGATGTGCTGGGGTTTTGTTTGCTAGTATTTTGTTGAGGATCATTGAATCTATGTTCCTCAAGGATACTAGCCTACAGTTTTCTTTTTTGTTGTTGTATCATTGTCTGTTTTTTTGTACTGGGGCAATGTTGGGCTTGTAAAATGAGTTGGGGAGAACTCCCTCTTCAATCTTTTAGAATAGTTTGAGAAGAATTAGTATTGGTTTTTTGTAAGTTTGGTAGAATTTGGTAGTGAAGACATCTGGTCCTAGACTTTTCTCTGTTGAGAGACTTTTTATTACTGTTCCAATCTTGGTTGGTTGTATGTCCAGGAATTCATTTCTTGTGGGTTTTCCAGTTTGTTGGTATATAGCTGTTCATCATAGTGTCTGATCTTTTTTATATCTGTGGTATCAGTTGTTGTTTTTTTTTTTTTCTACAAGTATGTTTAAGACATCTGGCCGGGCGCGGTGGCTCATGCCTGCACTACCAGCACTTTGGGAGGCCAAGGCGGGCAGATCACGAGGTGAGGATATCGAGACCATCCTGACCAACATGGTGAAAACCCGTCTCTACTAAAAAATACAAAAAAAAAAAAAAAAGCCAGGCTTGCCCGCGGGCACCTGTAGTCCCAGTTACCCAGGAGGCTGAGGCAGGAGAATGGCGTGAACCCAGGAGGCGGAGCTTGCAGTGAGCAGAGAGTGTGCCACTGCACTCCATCCTGGGCAACACAGCGAGACTCCATCTAAAAAAAAGGAACAAGATGACCCAACTTCAAATTGTATTACAGAGATACAGTAACTAAAATGGCATGGTACTAGCATAAAAACAGATACACAGACCAGCCAGGCATGGTGGCTCAGGCCTGTAATCCCCACACTTTGAGAGGTGGAGACAGGGAGATCACAAGGTCAGGAGATTGAGACCACCCTGGCTAACACAGTGAAACCCCATCTCTACTAAAAATACAAAAAATTAGCTGGGTGTGGTGGCGGGCGCCTTGTTTGTTCTTATTATCAAAAGAAACATGATAAATGCCCATGAGGATGTGGAGGAAAGGGACCAGAACAAGACTCCATCTCAAAAAAAGAAAAAAAAAGACAGCTTTATTCTAGTTTTAGGATGAAACTTGAAACAAGTATTTCTGTTAGAAAGGATAAATTGTGCAATATTCAGATGAGTGAATAACCATTACAATGAGTAAACAGTGTCTTAATGCAAACAATATGGATTAATCTTATAAGCATCATGTCACATAAAAGAAGCAATGCAAAATAATGCATTTCACAGTTGCTAACATGAAAAGTAAAGGAATTATAAAAACTAGGCTAATTACTTTCATTTTTAAAAATCTATTTTTATTTTTGTGGGCACATAGATATATTTATGGGGTACATAAGATATTTTGATACAGGCATGCAATGTGAAATAAGTATATCATGGAGAATGGGGTATCGATCCCCTCAAGCATTTATCTTTTGAGCAATCCAACTACACTCTTTAAGTTTTCTTAAAATGTACAATTAAGTTATTATTGGCTATAGTCACCCCATTGTGCTATCAAATAGTAGGTCTTATTCATTCTTTCAATGTTTTTGTACCTATTAACCATCCCGACCTTCCCCCAACCCCCACTTCCCTCCTAGCCTCTGGTAACCATCCTTCTCCTCTCTATCTCCATGAGTTCAATTGTTTTGTTTGTTGGATCCCACAAATAAGTGAGTATATGCAATGTTTGTCTTTCTGTGCCTAGTTTATTTTATTCAACATAATGATTTCCAGTTCCATCCAGGTTGTGGCAAATGACAGGGTCTCATTCTTTTTAAGACGTATATATTGTGTATATGTACTACATTTTCTTTATCTGTTTATCTGTTGATGGACACTGAGGTTGCTTCTAAATCTTGGCTATTGTAAACAGTGCTGCAACAAACATGGGAGTGCAGATATCTATTCGATATACTGATCTCCTTTCTTTTGGGTGTATATCAAAGAGTAAGATTGCTGGATCGTATGGCAGGTATATTATTAGTTTTTTGAGGAACCTCCAAACTGTTCTCCATAGTGACCGTATTAATTTACATTCCTACCAACAGTGTACGCGGGTTTCCTTTTCTTTACATCCCCGTTAACATTTGTTATTGCCTCTCTTTTGGATATAAGCCATTTTAACTGGGGTGAGATGATATCACATAATAGTTTTGATTTGCATTTCTCTGATCAGTGATGTTGAGCACCTTTTTTATGCCTGTTTCCCATTTGCATATCTTTTTTTTTTTTTTTAGATGGAGTTTTGCTCTTGTCTCCCAGGCTGGAGTGCAATGACGCGATCTCAGCTCGCTGCAACCTCTGCCTCCCGGGTTCAAGCAATCCTCCTGCCTCAGCCTCTCGAGTAGCTGGGGTTACAGGCATCCACCACAACACTCAGTTATTTTTTCTTTTCTTTTTCTGTTTTTTGGTAGAGACAGGGTTTCACCATGTTGGCCAGGCTGGTCTCGAACTCCTGACCTCAGGTGGTCCACCCGCCTTGGCCAAGTGCTGGGATTATGGTGAGCCACTGCCTTGGCCACCATTTGTAATCTTTTGAGAAATGTCTATCCAAATCTTTTGCCCATCTTCTGATTGGATTATTAGATTTTTTTTCCCCTATGGAGTTGTTTGAGCTTCTTAAATATTCTGGTTATTAATAGCTTGTCAGCTAGGTAGTTTGCAAATATTTTCTCCCATTCTGTGGGTTATCTCTTCACTTTGATTGTATCCTTTGCCGTGCAGAAGCTTTTCAACTTGATGTGATCCCATTTGTCTATCTTTGCTTTGGTTGCCTGTACCTGTGGGGTATTGTTCAATAAATTTTTGCCCAGATCAATGTCCTAGAGATTTTCCCCAATGTTTTCTTGTAGGAGTTTCATAGTTTGAGATCCTAGATTTAAGTCTTTGATCCATTTTGACTTTTTGTATATGGTGAGATATAGGGGTCTAGTTTCATTATTCTGCATATGGATAATCAGTTTTTCTAGCACCATTTATTGAAGAGGCTGCCTTTTCCCTAATGTATGTTCT
This sequence comes from Macaca thibetana thibetana, assembly GCF_024542745.1. NCBI lineage: Eukaryota > Metazoa > Chordata > Mammalia > Primates > Cercopithecidae > Macaca > Macaca thibetana. The sequence continues at coordinate 56,946,694 of NC_065584.1, read as the reverse complement.
TAGCATGTTTTTAAAAAACAAGTTCACTGTATGTGTATGGATCTGTTTCTGGTTTCTCTATGCTGTTCCATTGGTCTATGTCTCTCTCCTTTTTTTTTTTTTTTTTTTTTTTTTTGCTATGGAGTCTGGCTCTGTTGCCCAGGATGGAGTGGAGTGGCACAATCTCAGTTCACTGCAACCTCTACCTCCCGGGTTCAAGCAATTCTCCTGCCTCAGCCTCCCTAGTTGCTGGGACTACAGGTGCCTGCCACCATGCCTGGCTAATTTTTTGTATTTTCACCGTGTTAGCCAGGGTGGTCTCAATCTCCTGACCTCGTGATCCGCCTGCCTCCGCCTCCCAAAGTGCGGGGATTACAGGCATGAGCCACCATGCCCGGCTGGTCTATGTATCTGTTTTTATGCCAGTACCATGCCGTTTTAGTTATCATATCTCTGTAATACAATTTGAAGTTGGGTAATGTTGTTCCTCCAGTTCCTCACCCCTCCTCCATCTTAGGATAAGTATTGCATTAAATCTGTAGCTTTCTTTGGGTAGTATGGACATTTTAACAATATTGATTATTCCAATCCATCAACACAAAATATTTTTTCATTTTTTTGGTGTCCTCTTCAATTTTTTTCATGAGTGTTTTATAGTTTTCATTAGAGATTTTTCACTTCTTTTGGTTAATTCCTAGGTATTTACTTTTATGTGTAGCTATTGTAGATAGTTTCTTTGATTTCTTTTTCCACATTGTTTGCTGTTGTCACATAGAAATGCTACTTTTGTATCCTATAACTTTACTGAATTTATCAGTTCTAGTAGTTTTCTTGTTTCTACTAGTTTTTTCCAAATATAAGATCATATCTGCAAACAAGGATAGTTTGATTTCTTTTCAATTTGGATGCACTTTATATGGTTCTCTTGTCTGATTGCTCTAGCTATGATTTTCAGTACTATGTTAAATAACAGTGGTGACAATGGGCATCATGTCATGTTCCAGATATTAAAGGAAAGTCTTTCAGTCTTTCTCCATTCAGTATGATTCTAGCTGTAGATCTATCATATATGGCTTTTATTATGTTGAGCTATGTTCTTTCCTCAGCTTTTTGGGGGTTCTTATGAAGGGATGTTGAATTTTATCAAATGCTCTTTCAGCATCAATGAAATGATCATATATGGTTTTTATCTTTCATTCTGTTATGATGTTTCACATCGATTTGCATATGTTGAGCCATCCTTGCATCCCAGGGATAAATCCCTGTGCCATGATGAATAATCTAATATATCATTGATTTCAGTTTGCTAGTATTTTGTTGAAGATTTTTGCATCAATATTCAGAGATATTGGTCTGTAGTTTTCTCTTTTCGATGTGTCTTCATCTGGTTTTGGCATCAGGTTAATACTGGCCGTGTAGTACTCCCTGTATTTTTTGGAATTGAGTAGGACTGGTCTTTAAATGTTTGATAGAATGCAGCAGTGAAGCTGTCGGTTCCCAGGTTTTCTTTGCTGGGAGACTTTATTATAGCTTCAAACTTGTTACTTGTTACTGGTCTGTTCAGGTTTTGGAGTTCTTCATGATTCAATCTTGGAAGGTTGTATGTGTCTAGGAATTTGTCTGTTGTAGATTTGCCAATTTATTGGCATATAGTTGCTCACAGTAGCCACTAATGATCCTTTGGATTTCTGCAGTATCAGTCTTAATGTCTCCATTTTCATTTCTGACTTTGTGTCTTCTTTTTTTTTTTTTTTTTTTTTTCCAGTCTGGCTAAGGTTTGTTTTTGTTTTACTTTTCAAAAAAAAAAAAAACAACTTTTGTTGCATTTATCTTTTGTATTGTTTTGTTTCAATTTTATTTCTGCTTGATCTTTATTTTTCAAATTTTGGGTTTGGTTTGCTCTTGCTTTTCTGTTTCTTTAAGATACATTGTTAGATCGTCTGTTTGAAGTTTTTCCTCTTTTTTGATGTAGAACTTACAGCTATAAACTTCCCTCTTAGTACTGCTTTTGCTGTATCCCATAGGTTTTGGTATGTTGTTTCCATTATCATTTGTTTCAAGATTTTTTTCAATTTCCTTCTTAATTTCTTCATTGACCCACTGGTCATTTAGGATGATACTGTTTAATTTCCATATATTTGTATACTTTGCAAAATTCTTCTTGTTCTAGTCTTATTCCATTGCGGTCAGAGAAGATGTTTGATATTTCGATTTTTTGAATGTTTTCAGACTTGTGACCTAATAAATATATGGTCTATCCATGAGAATGATCCATATGCTGAGGAAAAGCATGTATATTCTGCAGCCATTGGATGGCATGTTCTGTAAAGTTCTATTGGATCATTTAGTCTATAGTGCAGATTAAGACTGTTTCTCTGATTTTTTTTTTTTTTTTTCTGTCTGGATGATCTATCCAAGGCTGAAAGGGGGGTGTTGATCTCCAACTATTATTATATTGGGCCCTATCTTCTCTAGCTTTAATGTTTGCTTTATATATCTGGGTGCTCCAGTGTTGGGTGTCTATATATTTAAAATTATTATATCCTCTAGTTGAATTCACCCCTCTATCGTTATACAGTGACCTTCTTTATCTCTTCTTGTAGTTTTGGTCTCTCTCTCTCTCTCTCTTTTTTTTTTTTTTTTCCTTTAAGACAGTCTCGCTCTGTGGCCCAGGCTGGAGTGCAGTGGCGCAGTCTCGGCTCACTGTAAGCTCCGCCTTCTGAGTTCATGCCATTCTCCTGCCTCAGCCTCCCGAGTAGCTGGAACTACAGGCACCCGTCACCACGCCCGGCTAATTTTTTTTGTATTTTTATTAGAGACACGGTTACACTGTGTTAACCAGGATGGTCTTGATCTCCTGACCGCTTGATCCACCCACCTTGGCCTCCCAAAGTGCTGGGATTACAGGCGTGATGCACTGCGCTCGGCCCTAGTTTTGGTCTTAAAATCTACTTTGTCTGATAAGTATGGCAACTCCTGCTCTTTTTAAGGTTCCATTAACATGGAATATCTTTCTCCATCCCTTTATTTTTCAGTCTATGTGTATCTTTATAGGTGAAGTGTTTCCTGTAGGCAACAGATTTGTTTTTTCATCCATTCAGCCATTCTACATATTTTGATTGGAGAGTTTAATCCAATTGCATTCAATGCTACTATTGATAAGTAAACACTTACTCCTGCCATTTTATTTGTTTTCTGGTTATTTTGTGATCTTATTTTCCTTCCTCTTTCCTTCCTTTCTTCCTTTAGTGAAGGTGATTTTCTCTGGTGATATGATTTAGTTTCTTGCTTTATTTTTCTTTTTCTTTTTTAATTTATTTAAAAATACATATAGCTTATTGCTTTCTGCTCCTGTCAGACATAACTTACCTGAAGTTTTTTGCTTTTTATATTTTGTGTATCCATTATATATTTTTTGGTTTGAGATTACCATGAGGCTTGCAAATAGTATCTTATAACCCATTATTTTAACCTGATAACAACAACACTGCACAAACAAGCATGCAAAAATAAAACTAATAGAAATTCTACACCTTAACTCCATTCCCTGCTTTTTAACTTTTTGTTTCTATGTATCTTATTATACTGACTATGTCTTGAAGAGTTGTTCTACTTATTTTCAATTGGTTCATTGTTTAATCTTCCTACTTAGGATAAGAGTAGTTTACACACCAGTTACAGTATATAATCTGTGTTTTTTTTTTTCTGTCTACTTACTATTATGAGTGAGTTTTATGCCTTCAGGTGATTACTTATTGCTCATTAATATCTTTTACTTTCTGGTTGAAGTACTCCCTTTAGCATTTCTTGTAGGGCAGATCTGGTGTTGATGAAATCCCTCAGCTTTTGTTTGTCTGTGAAAGTCTTTTTTCCTTCATGTTTGAAAGATGTTTTCACTGGATATAGTATTCCAGGGTAAAAGTTTTTTTCCTTCAGCACTTTAGCTGTCATGCCACACTCTCCTGGCCTGTAATGTTTCCACTGAAGACTCTGCTGCCAGATGTACTGGAGCTCCATTGTATATTATTTGTTTCTTTTCTCCCACTGCTTTTAGGATCCTTTCTTTATCCTTGACCTTTGGGAGTTTGATTATTACATACCTTGAGGTAGTTGTCTTTAGACACTAAGTCTGCTTGGTGTTCTATAACCTTCTTGTACTTGGATATTGATATTTTTAGGTTTGGGAAGTTCTGTTATTATCACGTCGAATCAATTTTCTACCCATATATTTTACTCTACATCTTTAAAGTCAATAACTAGATTTGCCCTTTTTAAGGCTGTTTTCTAGATCCTGTAGGCATGCTTCATTGTTTTTTATTCTTACTTTTGTCTCCTGTATATTTTCAAATAGGCTGTATTCAAGCTCATTAATTCTTTCTTCTGCTTAATCAATTCTGCTATTAAAAGGACTCTAGGCTGGGTGCGGTGGCTCATGCCTGTAATCTCAGCACTTTGGGAGTCCAAGGCAGGTGGATCACATGAGGGCAAGAGTTCGAGACCAGCCTGGCCATCATGGTGAAACCCTGTCTCTACTAAAAATACTAAAGTTAGCTGGGTGTGGTAGTGCACGCCTATAGTCCTAGCTACTTGGGAGGCTGAGGAGGGAGAATCGCTTGAACCTCGAAGCAGAGGTTGCATTGAGCCAAGATCATACCACAGCATTTTAGCCTGGGCAACAGAGCAAGACTCTGTCTTAAAAAAAAAAAAATCTAAAGTATTCTTCAGTATGCCAATTGCATTTTTCAGCTCCAGAATTTCTGCTTTTCTAATTGTTTCAATCTCTTTATTAAATTTATCTGAGAATTCTGAATTCCTTCTGTGTTGCCTTGAATTTGTTTCCTCAACACAGCTATTTTGAATTCTATTTGAAAGGTCACATATCCCCTTCTCCAGGATTGGTTCCTGGTGCCTTATTTAGCTCATTTGGTAAGGTGATGTTTTCCTGGATGGTATTGCTACCTATTAGATGTTCTTTGGTGGCCAGGCATTGAAGAGTTCAGTGTTTATTGTAGTCTTCATTGGTCTGGGCTTATTTGTACCTGCCCTTCTTGGGAAGGCTTTCCAGATATTTGAAAGGACTTGGGTGTTGGGATCTAAGCTGTGTCTGCTTTAAAGGGCACCCCAAGCCCAGTAACACTGATTCTTGAAGACTTATAGAAATATCACCTTTATGGTCTTGGACAAGATCCAGGAGAATTCTCTGGATTACCAGGCAGAGGCTCTTGTTCTCTTCCTTTACTTTTTCCCAAACGGAGTCTCTGTCTGTTCTGAGCCACCTTAATCTGAAGGTAGAATGGCACAAGCATTCCTGTGGCCACCACCACTTTGACTGTGCCAGGTCAGACCCAAAGCCAGGATAGCACTGGGTCTTGCCCAAGGCCTGCTGTAACCCACTCCCTGGCTACTGCCTATGTTTGCTCAAGGCCCTGGGGCTCTATAATCAGCCAGTGGTAAAGCCAGCCAGGCCTGTGTCCTTCCCTTCAGGGAAGCAATGTTGCCTGGGCCCTGAGTGGGTCCAGTGATACCATCTGGGAGTTGGGGACTAGAGTCACAACTTATTCTACCTGGTGTTCTATTGCACTGCGCTTAGCTGGATAGTAGTCTTTCCCACTCTTTCCTCCCCTTTCAAACATAGAAGAGCCTCTCCCCATGGCCCCCACCACAGGTCCATGAGGAATACTGCCAGACTATAGCTGGGACTCTTCAGTTAGCTTGTGGTGAATGCTGCCTGGCCTGGGACCCACCCGTCAGGGCAATGGACTCCCTTCTGGCCCAGGGCAGGACCAGAAATGCTGTCCAAGAGTCAAGTTCTAGAATCGGGGACCCCAAGAGCCTACTTGGTGCTCTGCCCCTCTGTGGCCGTGCTGGTATTTAAGGTACAAAACCAAGTCCCTCTTACTTTTCCCTCTACTTTTCTCAAGCAGAAGTTTTGTCCCATAGCCACCACAGCCAGGAATGTGCTGAGTTTCATCTCAAGCCAGAGAGTTTTAGGGGTTCACCCAAGGCCTCATCATAGTACCTGGGTAGTACTGCTGGTTATTCAGGCCCAAGGGCTCTTCAGTTAGCAGGTGATGAATGCTGTCAGGACTGGGTCCTTTCCTTCAAGGCAGTGTGTTCCCTTCTTGCCTGGCTTGTGTCTAGAAATGTCCTCTAGGAGCTAGAGCCTAGAACGGGGGCCTCACAACTCTGCCCAGTGCCTTGTCCTGCCGTGGCTGAGATGGTATCCAAGATGCAAGACAAAATTCTCCCCTACTTTTCCCTCTCCTGTCCTTAAGTGGAAGGAAGGGGCCTCTTTTGGAGCCACAAGCTGTGTAGCCTGGGGATGAGAGGGGGTGATACCAGCATTCCATTAGCCATCCTAGCTGGTCTTCTAATATGTCACATGTCCCCCCAGTTCACTGTCCCTGGGCCTAGTTCATCACTAGGACTCACCTAAGGGTTGCAGTCCTTATGTCCTCAACTGCCTTTCAAGTTCGCCTGGAGACAGAGCACTATAGCCCTCGTGGCAAGGTTTGCAGGAACTCAAGTTCCTACCACTGGGATCAGTGATTCCCTCCCCTGGCTAGGGGTATTTAAATGCTCCCTCTGTGGGCAGGTGTCAGCTGAGTTTGGTCCAGTTTTCCTTTCTGCTCTAACAGGACAGCACTGAGTTCAATGCCTCACAATTGCTGTGTTCTCCTTCCCGACTTGCCCAGAAGTGCTCTCTGCACCACACCAGCTGCCAGGGTTGGAGGGAAGGGTGGCATCGGCTATTTGGGACTGCTTTTTCTGTCTCTTCAGAGCCTCTTGCAGTGATGAAGTTAGAACTAGGTATTATGAGGGCTAACCTGATTTTTGGTTCTTATGAAGGTGGTTTTTTTTTTCTTTTTTTTTTTTCTGTGTAGATAGTTGTTAAATTGGTGTCTTTGTTGTGGAATGATTGGAGCCTTCTATTCTGCCATCTTGCTCTGCCTTTCTGTGATCTAGGCTAATACTTTTAGCAGGAAAAGAGTTTTGAATCAAGAGAAGTGAGATGGAACCTGGTAGTACTCCTACCTCCTTAAAAAAAACTGGGGTGATTAATTTTATACTATTTGTTAAATCTTATGCTTAAGTTTTATGTACTTTTTCTGTGTGAATATTACATTTTACAAAGAAAAAGTTAAACATCTATCTGCTGCATTATTTAGCCCGTCAGAGTTAACCGTTAAGTCTCATTGTGATGCTCTCAAGGGAAGAAACTATATCCCTCATTATCCCTTTTCTCTCTCTCCCTTTCTCCCTCTCTCCTTGAACATATTTTATTTACAGAACATATTTTATTTTATTTAAATACAGAACATATTTTATTACTGTACAGTTAATGTACAGATTAAACTCTATACACTGTCCTGTAATCTAATTCCCACTTGTAGGTCTCTTGAGGCACATTCCATATCAGTACATACAAATCTACTTTTTGAAAATTATTACTATATTAAATTTTTACATAGAGATAGCATGATTTAACCACTTCTGCATATGGGCATTTTAGTTGTACCGGGTATTTTTATATCAAATAATGTTGCCATTAATATAGTTTTAAATAAAGTTTGATGCTTTACCAATGTATTTAAAGGGTTTGCACACAAAGTGTACTAATTTTATATTGTGACAAATGTCAATTTGGTGTCTGAAAAGGTGGTACCAATACACTTTCCTGACAAGAAAGGATAAAACCTATGAGATTTTTCAGAAAATTTCCTTGAAACTTTTCATGTTTATAAATACCAAACATTTTAGATTTTCAAACTGATGAATAAATCCATTTTAAAATCAAAATATTTTTATAAAACACTTTTTGCATTAACTATGAAAGCAATACAAAAACATTTCTTAAAATACAGTAAGACAGTTATCTCACAATATCCAATTACAGAGAACCATTGTAAAGCTTAGGAGAATACCACAGGCAGAATCTCTCTGAGAGTAAATAAATAAATATAATAGCGCCTAAGGAGAGACAGCTAGGTAAGAATATTACAGTGAAATGGGATGGTGTGCTGTTTTTAATGATTAAATCTAGACTGTTGTCTTTGAACCCAATAGAAGATAAAAATTTTAGTAGAAATTAAAGGATTTAAGGTACAGATGAACGTGTTATTTTTCTCACCTAAGATACACTAGTTCCTAAAAGATGCTCAGATTTATAATATTATTAAAATATTAAGGTAATTAAGTAATATTTAACTAGTTTTCAATACTCAACAAGATCTATGATTCCTTTAGGTGAAAGATGAGAATAATGGTATTCTAATGCTTTTCCTAGATCTCTGCTATCCATAACCTATGTTCTTATTAGGAATTGACAAGGTTCAAACCATTTTTGTTATACTTTTTTTTTGTTTTTGAGACAGAGTTTTGCTCTTGTCGCCCAAGCTGGAATGCAGTGGCGCGATCTCGGCTCACTGCAACTTCCACCTCCCGGGTTCAAGTGATTCTCCTACCTCAGCCTCCCGAGTAGCTGGGATTACAGCCAAGTGCCACCACACCCAGCTAGTTTTTGTATTTTTAGTAGAGATAGGGTTTCACAATGTTGGCCAGGATGATTTCAATCTCTTGACCTCATGATATGCCTGCCTCGGCCTCCCAAAGTGCTGGGGTTACAGGCATAGGCCACTGCGCCTGGCCCCTACTTTATACTTATGATAAAGACTTTGAGGGGACTTAACTATCTGATTAAATAATTTTGTACATACCACTAATCTTTTTTACCATGGTGTCTTCATTCTTTAGGCCCTTGTTTGAATTCATCTTTTGGATGCTTGTATTTTATTAAGCAGTGTTTTGCAATATTTTACTGTAAATAATCCTACTTGTATTTAAGGGAATATTAAAAGCTGCAGCACATATGGGCCAACAGAATCTAACATTATAGTTGTAAATTTCTCAATAGCAAGAGAAAACTGCAACGAAAATAACTTGGGCTGGGCACGGTGGCTCACACCTGGAATCCCAGCACTCTGGGAGACCAAGACAAGCAGATCATGAGGTCAGGAGATTGAGACCATTCTGGCTAACAAGGTGAAACCCTGTCTCTACTAAAAATACAAAAAACTAGCCAGGCGTGGTGGCAGGTGCCTATAGTCGCAGCTACTCGGGAGGCTGAGGCAGGAGAATTGCCTGAACCTGGGAGGCAGAGGTTACAGTGAGCGGAGATCGTGCCACTGCATTCCGGCCTGGGAGACAGAGCAAGACTTGAAACGTTTAAGGTTGATCATTCTATCTATATTTGCAAGAGTTAAAAATATCTTTTTAATAGGCAGAATACTCACTTTTATACATATTTGGGTTCCTGGCTTGTCCATTAAAAGAAATAAAACCAAAATTATATGTATTGAAGCATAACATAAAACTGTCATACTATTTGTTGACATTATTATGTATACAGAATATCCAAAAGCATCTGTGGGTAATTATTTTAGAACAAATCAGTGTTGTAAGTTTTGTTGGGGACAACTGTGGTATCAGTTTTAATGTCTCCGTTTTCATTTCTGATTTTATTTGTGTCTTCTGTTTCTTTCTTGGTTGATTTAGTTAACAGCTTGGTTGACTTTATCTTTTCAAAAAAACCAAGTTTTCATTTTGTCCTTTTTGTATTGGTTTTTAAGTTTTTTCATTTCGTTCTCCTCTGACCTTGTTTCTTTTCTAATTTGGGGTTTGGTTTTTCCTGCTTTTCTAGTTCTATGGGGTGTATATTGTTTATTTGAAATCATCTTTCTTTTTTGACATAGGGGTTTACTGCTATAATCTTTCCTCTTAACACTGCTTTTGGTGTACCCTATAGGTTATGGTATATTGTGTTTCAACTTTCACTTGATTCAATAAGCTTTATTTCCTACTTAATTTCTTTCTTGACCCAATGGTCATTCAGGAGCATGTTTTAATTTTCATGTGTGTGTATAGTTTCCAAAGTTTCCCTTGTATTTTTTTTCTCATAGAGACAAGGTCTCACTCTATCACCCAGGCTAGAGTACAGAAGCACTATCGTAGCTCACTCTAGCTTCAAACTCCTAGACTCAAGCAATCCTCCCACCGCAGCCTCCCAAAATGCTGGAATTGTAGGAGTGAACCACTGTGTCTGGCTTGATGACAACTTTTTTTTTTTAATTAGTTGACTTGTTTCATGTTGTAACATATGACCTATCCTGGAGAATGTACTACATGCTGATATATTCTATATCTGTTAGATGAAATGTTTTGTAATTGTTAGTTTGGGCTAATGTGCAGTTTAAATGTAATGTTTCTCTGTTAATCTTCTGTCTAGATCTAATACTGAGAGTGGGGCATTGAAGTCCCCAACTACTGAGTCAGAGTCTCTCTCTCTCCCTTTAGACTTAATATATTTACAAATCTGGGTGCTCCAGTGCTGGGTGCATATATGGTTAGAATTGTATCTTCTTGTTGACTTGATCCCTTTATCATATAATGGTCTCCTTTATCTTTTTTTACTGTTTTTAATTTAGTCTGTTTTACTTAAGTATACTGGTCCTACCCACTTTGGGTTTCTATTTGCACGGAATACTTTTTTCCATTCCTTCACTTTCAGTGTACATTTGTCTTTATATGTGAGATGTATCTCTTGTGGGCAGCATATAATTGGGTCATTTAAAGTCCATTTATCCCATCTTTATCTTTTTTGTTGTGTTGTTTCTGAGACAGTGTTTTGCTCTGTCACCCAGGCTGGAGTGTAGTGCCATGATCTCAGCTCACTGCAGCCTTGACCTCCTGGACTCAAGGAATCCTCACACCTCAGTCTCCCAAGTAACTGGGATTACAGGTGCATGCCACTATACCCAGCTAACTTATTAAATAATTTTTATTTTTTGTAGAGACAAAGTCTCAGTATGTTGCCCAGGTTGGTCTTGAACTCCTGAGCTGAAGGGATCCTCCCACATTGGCCTCCCAAAGTACTAGGATAATGGGTGTGAGGTCCTGCAGCTGGCCTCCCTCTATATTTAAGTAGAAAGTTTAATTTGTTTACCTTCAAGGTCGTTATTTATACATGAAGATTATTCCTATCATTTTCTTTATTTTTTTGCATAGCTTTTGTTCCTTTCTTTCTCTTATTTATCATTGTGGTTTGGTGGCTGTGTATAGTGGCAACATTTGAGTCCTCACTTTTCCTTACTTATGTGTTTGTTCTACTAGCGGGTTTTCTACTTTTGTGTCTTAATGATAGTAGATATTGTCCTTTTGCTTCCAGGTGTTAGGACTACCTTAAGTACTTCCTCTAGGACTACTCTAGGGGTGATGAATTCACTTAGCTTTTGCTTGTCTGAGAAATACTTTATTTCTCCAACTATGAAGGATAACTCTTCTGGGTATATTATCTTTGGCTGGCAATTTTCTTTCAGCACATCGAATATCTTATCCCATTCTCTCATGGCCTGTAAGGTTTCTGTTGAGAAATTTGCTGTTAGTCTGATTGGAGTTCTAAGTCACTAGATGCTTTTTCCCCCCTTTCTAAGAATTATCTTTTTATTTGGCTTTCTTTAGACAGTTTGACTAAAATGTGCCATGAGGACAACTGTTTTGAATTCTATTTGCAGATCTCTGAGCTTCTTATATCTGGATATCTAAATCTTTTACTAACCTTGGAAGCTTTCAGCTGTTATTTCATTAAATAGGCTTTCTATCTCCACCTTCTGAAATACCAACAATTTGAATATTTGGTTGCTTTATGGTGTCACATATATCATGTAGGCTTTGTTTTACTTTGCCTGCCTGGATTATCTTAAGATATCTGTCTGCAAGTTTTGAAATTCTTTCATCTGCTTGATCTAGTCCATTGTTGGAGCTTTCAAATTTTTATTTCATTCAATGAATTCTTCTGTTCCATAATTTGTTTGGTTCTTCTTAATGATATCTCTCTTCAGTAGATTTCTCACTCATATCCTGAATTGTTTTCCTTATTCCTTTGCATTGTTTAATCTGTGTTCTCTTGTATCTCACTGAACTTTTAATTCTTTTAAAATTTTTATCTGGTATTCATAAATATCTTTCTCACTAGAATCTGTTACTGGATGTATTAGTTGATTTTCCTGCTATTGATGAAGACATACCTGGTACTGTGTAATTTATACAGGAAAAAGGGTTTAATGGTCTTAGAGTTCCACGTGGCTGGGGAAGCCTCACAATCATGGCAAAAGGCAAGGAAGAACAAGTCACTTCTTACATGCATGGCAACAGGTAAAGAGAGAGGTTGTACAGGGAAACTTTGCCTTATAAAGCTATCAGATCTCGTGAGATTTATTCACTATCACAAGAACAGCACGGGAAAGACCTGTTCCCACCATTCAGTTACCTCCCACTGGGTCCTTCCCATAACATGTGAGAATTCAGGATGAGATTTGGGTGGGGACTCGGCCAAACCATATCATTCCACCCCTGGCCCCTCCCAAATCTAATGTCCTCACATTCAAAACCAATCATACCTTCCCAACAGCCTCCCAAAGTCTTAACTCATTTCAGCATTAACTCAGAAGTCCACAGTTGAAAGTCCCATCCAAGACAAGGCAAGTCTCTTCTGCCTGTGACTCTCTAAAATCAAAATCAAATTAGTTACTTCCTATACACAATGGGGGTACAGGCATTGGGTAAATACAGTCATTCCAAATGGGAAAAATTGGCCAAAGCAAAGGGGCAACAGGCCCCATGCAAGTCTGAAATCCAGTGGGGCAGTAAAGTTTTAAAGCTCCAAAATGACCTTTTTTGATTCCATGTCTCACGTCCAGGTCATGCTGATGCAAGAGGTAGATTCCCATAGTCTTGGGCAGCTCCCTTCTGGCTACTTTCATTGGCGGCATTGAATGTCTGCACTTTTCCAGGCACATGGTGCAAGCTGTCAGTGGATCTACCATTCTGGAGTCTGGAGGATGGTGGCCCTCTTTTCACAGCTCCACTTGATGGTACCCTAGTAGGGACTCTGTGTGGGGACTCTGACCCCATGTAGCCATTCCATACCGCCCTAGTGGTAGCAGAGATTCTCCATGAGAGCCCTGCCCCTGCAGCAAACTTCTGCCTGGACATCCAGGCATTTCCATACGTCCTCTGAAATCTAGGCAAAGGTTCCCCTACCCCAATTCTTGACTTTTGTGCACTTGCAGCCTCAACACCATGTGGCAGCTGCCAAGGCTTGAGGCTTGCACCCTCTGAAGCCATATCCCAAGCTCTACATTGGCCCCTTTCAGCCACAGCAGGAGCAGCTGGATGCAGGGCGCCAAGTCCCTAGGCTGCACATAGCATGGGGACCCTGGGCCTGGGCCACTAAACCACTTTTTCTTCCTAGGCCTCCAGGCCTGTGATGGGAGGGGCTGCCATGAAGTCCTCTGACATGCCCTGGAGACATTTTCCCCATTGTCTTGGGGATTAACATCCAGCTCCTCGTTATGCAAATTTCTACAGCCAGCTTGGATTTCTCCTCAGAAAATTAAATTTTCTTTTCTATTGCATTGTCAGACTGAAATTTTCCAAACTTTTATGCTCTGCTTCCCTTCTAAAACTGATTGCCTTTAACAGCACCCAAGTCACCTCTTGAATGCCTTGCTGCTTAGAAATTTATTTTGCCAGATACCCTAAATTATCTCAATTCAAAGCTCCACAAATCTCTAGGGCAGGGGCAAAATGCCACCAGTCTCTTTGCTAAAACATAGCAAGAGTCACCGGCCGGGCACGGTGGCTCATAACTGTAATCCCAGCACTTTGGGAGGCCGAGGAAGGCAGGTCATATGAGGTTGGGAGTTCAAGACCAGCCTGACCAACATGGAGAAACCCTGTCTCTACTAAAGGAAAAAAAATACAAAATTAGCCAGGCGTGGTGGTGCATGCCTGTAATCCCAGCTACTTGGGAGGCTGAGGTAGGAGAATCTCTTGAACCCAGGAGGCAGAGATTGCGGTGAGCCAAGATCACACCATTGCATTCCAGCCTGGGCAACAAGAGTGAAACTCCATCTCAGAAAAAAAAAAAAAAAAAAAAGGTCACTTTTGCTCCGGTTCCCAGCAAGTTCCTCATTTCCATCTGAGACCACTTCAGCCTGGAACTTATTGTTCATATTGCTGTCAGCATTTTTGTCAAAGTCATTCAACAAGTCTCTAGGAAGTTTGAAATTTTCCCACGTCTTCCTGTCTTCTTCTTGAGCCCTCTAAACTGTTCCAACCTCTGCCTGTTGCCCAGTTCCAAAGTTGCTTCCACATTTTTGGATATCTTTTCAGCAGTCCTCCACTCTACTGGTACCAATTTACTGTATTAGTTCATTTTCATGCTGCTGATAAAGACATACCCGACACTGGGTAATCTATACAGGAGAAAGGGCGTAATGGACTTACAGTTCCACGTGGCTGGGGAAGCCTCACAATCATGGGGAAAGGCAAGGAGGAACAAGTCACATCTTACATGGATGGCAGCAGGCAAAGAGCTTGTACAGGGAAACTCCACCTTATAGAGCCATCAGATCTTGTGAGACTTATTCACTATCACGAGAACAGCATGGGAAAGACCTGCCCTCAGGATTCAGTTACCTCCCACAGGGTCCCTCCCACAACATGTAGGAATTTAGGATGAGATTTGAGTGGGGACACAGCCTAAACCATAACACTGGAGAATTTTTTTTTTTTTTTAATTTTCTTAAAAATTTAGGTTCAGGGGTTACATGTGCAAGAATTATTGTGTTGCTTTGGAGGTATCATATTTCCTTTTTCATATTTTTTGTCTTTATGTTGATATCTGTGCATCTTATACAATGGTCACATCTTCCAATTTTTTGAATTTGTTTTTGGAGGAGAGAACTTTCTTCTGAAGATGTATCTATGGTGTTGGTGGGATAAAGCACTTTGGTTTTGATTCTAGGTGCATGCGGTAGCGTGGTCTCTGTATGAGTTCTTCAGCTGTAAATAGCAATGGTTTCCAATTTCCTCAGTGGAGGTTATGGTGATTTTTGCTAGGAATAGGAATGCCAGGTAGGCCAGTCCACAGGCCTCGATGGTGGCAGTGGTGGACTGAACATGCCTGTTTTTGGGCCTCAGGGTCCAAACATTGGCATTGGTATTAGTGGATACAGGTAAGTTGATTCTTGGGTCTCCATGTGGCCTGCTCAGATGCCACTAGTGGTAGTGGTAGGCTGGGCAGGTAGGTAGGTAGACAGATTCCTGGGTAACAGGTGTGACATGGGCAATGACAGTAACAGTAGTGGGATTACCTCTCTGGTTCCCAAGTGGTTCGTGCTGGTGTTGGTGATGGCTAGGTGGGCTAGTTTCCAGGCCTGCAGGTGGCATGTGTATGTGAGTACCAGCTGTGGTGGTAACAGAAGATTGGATGGGCCAAGTCTGTGGCCCCTGGGAAGAGTACTTATTTGCCAATGGTGATGGATAGGGCTGGGTGATGCCCTAGACTTCTGCACAGAGTGTTTGGTCCTGGGGATATGGAGCAGAGCCAGTCTAAGCAGACCTGCCCTCTGGCTTCTGTGTGGTATGTGTGAGCACTGGCTGTGGTAGGCAGATGTGGGGTGATCCCCAGGTTCCTAGCAGAATGCCTGAGTTGGGGCAGCAGCAGATGTACTGCAGCCCTGTTACAGGGGAAGGGGAGGGCAGGGTTGCTTTCAAGGGCAGCAGCTGTAGGCAGGTGGCTGAGGAGTGTTTCCACCCCAAGTGGCAGTCTCAGGTGAGGTATCCTATATTCAGAGTGCTTGTAAATGTGTTGCAGCTCTGCTGCTCAGGGAAATGAGGTCACTACCAATAGCTTGCACTTCATGCTTCACCCCACAGTGGCAGGCAGAAGCTGTGGGTAGTGGGGAGACTATCCTCAGGATGTATGAATATGCTGTATCCCCACTGATGGGGGCCATGGGGTCACTGCCAGTGGCTCATTTTTAGTCCCGGCAGCAGCAGCCAGCTACAGTGGGGTGGCAACTGCAGGTGGGGGGATATAGGTGGGGCTCCAGGGATGTGGAGATGCAGGGGCTGTTAGACCTTAAGGCAGAATGCAGTCTGGGGTCTGGGCTCCCAAAATGGCACTGTGCTGTAGCTACTTAGGACTGCAGGGTGGGTGGTGTGTGGAACCCAGCATTAGCTCCCTCTCTGCAGCAATGCCATCTCAGTCTCCAGGCAGCTTTCTACATTAGTCCTTGGTTCCATGCAGAGTTAGAAGAGGCTCTCCCATGGTCAGGAATGCAGGAGTCTGAAGTGGGAATGTGGACTGCTGAGGGTCCCTCATTTTCCCTTTCCCTGCACTGAGGAGTCTTTGCAGGCTCCCAGCCATCCTGGCTGAGCAGGCTGTCTTGCTTTATCTCTCTCTCTCTCTCTCTTTTTTTTTTTTTTTTTTTTTTTGATGGAGTCTGGCTCTGTCGCCCAGGCTGGAGTGCAGTGGCGCGATCTCGGCTCACTGCAACTTCCGCCTCCCGGGTTCACACCATTCTCTTGCCTCAGCCTCCCGAGTAGCTGGGACTACAGGCGCCCGCCGCCACACCCGGCTAATTTTTTGTATTTAGTGGAGACGGGGTTTCACTGTGTTAGCCAGGATGATCTCGATCTGACCTCGTGATCCACCCGCCTCGGCCTCCAAAAGTGCTGCTATTACAGGTGTGAGCCACCGCGCCTGGCCTTTTTCTCCTTTCTTAAGGTAAAGCCTGTGGTTATTGGTTTGAGACCTTTCTTCTTTTCTAATATAGATGCTTAGTGGTATAAAATGTTCTATAAGTAATACTTTAAAAGCATATTGATTTTGAAATGCTTTTGATTCAGTTCAACATAGTTTAGTTTCCCTTTAGGGTTTTTTTTTTTCCTGAACCAATGAGATTTGAAATGTCTTCATTAGTTTTTAAATCCTTGTGGGTATTTTCTAGCAATATTCTTGTTCATGAATTTTAATTTGATTTAATAGTGGTCAGAGAATGTACTTTGTATGACTTGAATCCTTCTATTTTTAACTTTAGGTTTGGCGGTACATATGAAGGTTTTTTGCTGTTGCTGTTGTTTTTTTTTTTTGAAATGGAGTCTCACTCTGTCACCCAGTATAGAGTGCAGTGGCACAATCATCTCAGCTCCATATGAAGGTTTTTTACACAAGTAAACTCATGTCACACGGGTTTGTTGTACAGATTATTTCATCACCCAGGAACTAAGCCCAGTACCCAATAATTACCTTTTCTGTTCCTCTCCCTCTTCCACCTTCCACTCTCAAGGAGACCCCAGTGTCTGTTTTCTTCTTTCTGTCCGTGTGTTCTCATCATTTAGCTCCCACTTATAAGGGAAGAAATGTGGGATTTTGTTTTCTGTTCCTGAGTTAGTTTGCTGAGGATAATGGTCTGCAGCTCCATCCATGTTCCCATAAAAGACATGATCTTGTTCTTTTATGGTTGCATAGTATTCCATAGTATGTATATATACTGCATTTTCTTTTTTGTTGTTTTGTTTTGAGACGGAGTTATGCTCTTGTTGCCCAGGCTGGGGTGCAGTGGTATGATATCGGCTCACTGCAACCTCTGCCTCCTGGGTTCAAGCAATTCTCCTGCCTCAGCCTCCTGAGTAGCTGGGATTATAGGTGCCTGCCACCATCCTGGCTAATTTTTGTATTTTTAATAGAGATGGGGTTTCACCATGCTGGCCAGGCTGGTCTTGAACTCCTGACCTCAGGTGATTCACCTGCCTCGGCCTCCCAAAGTGCTGGGATTACACATATGAGCCACCATGCCAGGCCTGTACTACATTTTCTTTATCCAATCTGACATTGATAGGCATTTAGGTTGTGTATTAGTCTGCTCTCATTCTGCTATATAGAACATATCCGAAATTGGGTGATTTTTAAAGGAAAGAAGTTTAATTGACTCGGTTCCACATGGCTGTGGAGGCCTCAGGAAACTTATAATCATTGCAGAAGGGGAAGCAAGCACATCCTCCTTCATATGGTGGCAGGACAGAGAAGTGCAGCACGAAGAGGGGAAAACTCCTCATAAAACCATCAGATCTCATGAGAACTCACTATCACGAGAGCAGCATGGGGTAACTGCCCCTATGGTTCAATTACCTCTCACCGGGTCCCTCCCACGACATGTGGGGATTTTGGGAACTATAACCCAAAATGAGATTTGGGTGGGAACACAGCCAAACCATACCAGATTGATTCCATGTCTTTGCTATTGTGAGTAGTGCTGCAGTGAACATTTGCGTGCACATGTCTTTATGGTAGAATGATTTATATTCCTCTGGGTATATACCCAGGAATGGGTCTGCTGGGTCAAATGGTAGTTCCACTTTTAGCTCTTTGAGGAACCACCATACTGCTTTACACAATGGGTGAACTAATTTGCCCTCCCACCAACAGTGTATAAGTGTTGCCTTTTCTCTGTAACTTTGCCAGCATCTGATATTTTTTGACTTTTAATAATAGCCATTCTGACTGATGTAAGATGGTATCTCATTGTGGTTTTGATTTGCATTTCTCTAATGATCAGTGATAGTGAGCTTTCTTTCATATGCATGTTGGCCACATGTATGTCCTCTTTTGAAGAGCATCTGTTCATATTCTTTGCCCACTTTTTAATGAAGTTATTTCTCTTGTAATTTAAGTTCTTTATAGAGGCTGGATATTTAGACCTTTGTCAGATGCACAGTTTGCAAATGCCTTCTCCTATTCTGTAAGTTAGCTGTTCTGTTTATTCTGCTGGGCAGAAGCTCTTAAGTTTAATTAATCCCACTTGACAACTTTTGCTTTTGTTGCAATTGCTTTTGTTTTTGTCATAAAATCTTTGCCCATTCCTGTGTCTGGGATGGCATTGCCTAGGTTGCCTTCCAGGTTTTTTTTTTTTTTTTTTTTTTAATAGTTTTGAGTTTTACATTAAAGTCTTTAGTTCATCTTGAGTTAATATTTGTATATGGTGTAAGGAAGGGGTGCAGCTTTGGTCTTCTGCATATGGCCAGCCAGTTATCCCAGCACCATTTATTGAATAGGGAGTCTTTTCCCTCATTGCTTGTTTTTGTCAGCTTTGTCAAAAATCAGGTGGTTGTAGGTGTGCGACCTTGCTTCTGGGCTTTCTATTCTGTTCCATTGATCTATGTGCTTTTTTTTTTTTTTTTTTTTTTTTTGGTACCAGCACCATGTTGTTTTGGTTACTGTAGCCGTTTATTATAGTTTGAAGTTAGTGATGTGATTCCTCCAGGTTTGTTCTTTTTCCTTAGGATTGCCTTGGTTATTTGGGCTCTCTTTTGGTTTCATATGAATTTTAAAATGGTTTTTCCTAGTTCTGTGAAGAATGTTATTGGTAGTTTGATAGGAATAGCATTGAATCTGTAAGTTGCTTTGAGCAATATGGCCATTTACATGATATTCTTCCTATCTATGAGCATGGGATGTTTTTACATTCACCTGACTTCTATGAGCAGTGTTTTATAATTCTCATCGTAGAGACCTTTCAAACCTCCCTGGTTAGCTGCATTCCTAGGTATTTTATCTTTTGTGGCAATTGTGAGTGGAATTGCCTTTCTGGTTTGGTTCTTGGCTTGGCTTTTGTTGGTGTATAGGAATGCTAGTGATTTTTATACATTGATTTTTTTTTTTTCTTTTGTATCCTGAAACTTTGAAGTCATTTATCAGCTAAAGGAGCTTTTGGGCTGAGATGATGCAGTTCTCTAGTTATTGAATCATGTTGTCTGCAACAGAGATAGTTTGACTTCCTCTCTTCCTATTTGGATTCCCTCTATTACTTTCTCTAGCCTGATTGCTCTGACTAGGACTTCCAATACTATGTTGAATAGGAGGGGTGAAGGAGGGCATCCTTGTCTTGTGCAGGTTTTTAAGAGGAATGCTTCCAGCTTTTGTCTATTCAGTACAATGTTGGCTGTGGGTTTTTCATAGATGGCTCTTATTATGTTGAGGTATGCTCCTTGAATACCTGGTTTATTGAGAGTTTTTAATATGAAGAGGTGTCGAATTTTATCAAAAGCCTTTTACGTGTCTATTGAGATGATCATGTGGGTTTTGTCGTTAGTTCTATTTATGTGATGAGTCACATTCATTGATTTGTGCATTTTGAACCAAACTTGCATCCTGAGGATGAAGCCTATGTGATCATGATGTATTTGCTTTTTGATGTGCTGCTGGATTTGGTTTGCCAGTATTTCATTGAGGATTTTTGCATCAATGTTCATCAAGGATATTGGCCTGAAGTTTTCTTTCTTTGTTGTTGTTGTGTCTGTGCCTGTTTTTGTATCAGGATGATGCTGGCCTCATAGAATGAGCTGGGAAGAGAACCCCCTCCTGAATTTTTTGAAATCGTTTTCTCTAGGAATGCTACCAGCTCTTTCTACATCTGGTAGAATTCAGTTATGAGTCTATCAGGTCCTGGGCTTTGGTTGGTAGGCTATTTATTGCTGATGCCATTTCAGAGCTCATGATTGGTCTGTTCAGGAAATCGGTTTCTTCCTGGTTCAGTCTTAGAGGCTGTATGTGTCCAGGAATGTATCCATCTCTTCCAGGTTTTCTAGTTTGTGTGTATAGAGGTGTTTATAGTAGTTTCTGATGGTTATTTCTATTTCTGTGAGGTCAGTGGTAACATTCCCTTCATCATTTCTAATTGCATTTATTCAGATCTTCTCTCTTTTCTTTATTAATATAGCAAGTGGTCTATCCGTCTTACTAACTTGTTAAAAAACCACCTCCTGGATTCATTAATTGATCTTTTGGATTTTTTTTGTTTTGTTTTTGTATCTTGATTTCCTACAGTTCAGCTCTGATTTTGGTTATTTCTTGTCTCCTGCTAGCTTTGGGGTTGATTTCTTCTTCTCTTAGTCTGTCAGTTGTAATGTTAGATTGTTAATTTGAGATGTTTCTAACTTTTTTTTTTTTTTTGAGACAGTTTCGTTCTTGTTGCCCAGGCTGGAGTGCAAACAGCATGATCTCGGCTCACTGCAACCTCTGCTTCCGGGGTTCAAGTGATTCTCCTACCTCAGCCTCCCAAGTAGCTAGGATTACAGGCATGCCCCACCACACCCAGCTAATTTTGTATTTTTAGTAGAGACAGGGTTTCTCCATGTTGCTCTGGCTGGTCTGGAACTCCTGACCTTAGGTGATCTGCCTGCCTCAGCCTCCCAAAGTTCTGGGATTACAGGCATGAGCCACTGCGCCCAGTCATGTATATGTATTTCAAAATACATTGTACAGGATATATATGCACAATTTTTATTTGTCAATTTAAAAAAGAATGGAGACTTGAGGACACGGGGTGTTCTTAAAGAGGGGTGTGACATTCAGTGTTGTTTTAGAAGAATCCTGTTTGGAGGCTGTGTGGAGAGCAGGTTGGAGTGGGGCAACTTTAAGAGGTTCATGGTGACCTTGGCAAGTGCAGATTTGATGAAATGATGGGGCAGGGGCAGGGAAAGGCAATCCCAAATCTTGAACTTTCAGGTCATTGACTTTTTTTTCTAATGTCTTGTGATCTTTTTCCTTTACCCACTTCACCATTATGTGAACTACCTCAGAATTGCTTATTTTAAATATCCTACTTTTTGACCATCATTTAAGAAAAAATATTTCCAACAAACCTACTTTAGCATCTCCACTTCAAAAAATCTTTACTCCCAAACACTGACCCTACCACTTTTCATACACGTCAAGCACCTGCCCACATCCGACTCTGGTTCTTGCTGCCTTCTTTGTTGAGCTTAATCTGTGCTCTTCCCCTAAACCTCTACCCAATGTACCCCCAATCCTCTTGCCATTTTCTCCTTTTATTGTGAATATCGTATATGTCATTCCCCCTTTCCATTGGTACCTTCTCACAGCATTTAAACTGAAGTCTCTCCTATCTCCAACAATAGTCAGCCGGGTGTGGTGGTTCATGCCTGTAACCCTAGTGCTTTGGGAGGCTGACGCGGGAGGATTACTTGAGGCCAGGAGTTTGAGACCAGGCTGGGCAACATAGCAAGACCCTGCTTCTACAAAAGTGCTTAACTTATTTATATATTTTTGAGACAGTCTCACTCTGTTGCCCAGGCTGGAGTGCAGTGGTGCAGTCTTTGCTCTTTGCAGCCTCTGCCTCCCAGGTTCTGGTGATTATCTTGCCTCAGCCTCCTGAGTAGCTGGGACTACAGGCACACGCCACCATGACTGGCTAATTTATTTTTGTATTTTTACTAGAGATGGGGTTTTGCCATGTTGGTCAGGCTGGTCTCGAAATCCTAACCTCAAATGATCCTCCTGCCTCAGCCTCCCAACTTGCTGGAATTACAGGTGTGAGCCACTGCTCCTGGCTCAAAAACTTATTTGGATGTTGTAGTGGGTGCCTATAGTTACAGATACTTGGGAGGCTGAGGTGGCAGACTCATTTGAGCCTGGGAGTTTGAGCCTGCAGTGAGCTGTGATTATGCCACTATACTCCAGCCAGGGTAACAGAGTGAGACTCCATCTCTAAAACAAAACACAACCATTACATAACCCCAGTCTTCCTTTCAGGCCATACTCCCCCTATCTCCCACCCTTCCTCCTTCCTTTCACAGCCCTGCTTCTCAAAAGAATTGTCAACCTTTGCTGCCTCAACTGTTTTTTTTTTTTTTTTTTTTTTTTTTTTTTTTTTTTTTGAGACAGAGTCTTGCTCTGTTGCCTAGGCTGGAGTACAGTGGTGCGATCTCCACTCACTGCAACCCTGCCTCCTGGGTTCAAGAGATTCTCCTGCTTCAGCCTCCCGTGTAGCTGGGACTATAGGCACCTGCCACCATGCCCTGCTAATTTTTGTATTTTTAGTAGAGACGGGGTTTCACCGTATTGGCCAGGCTGGTCTTGAACTCCTGACCTAATGATTCACCCGCCTTGGCCTCCCAAAGTTCTGGGATTACAGGCATGAGCCTCTGCGCCTCGTCTGCTGCCTCAACTCTTTACCTCCTCTGGACTCTTGTTTATGTAGAGACTGAAGTCACCGATTATAATGACAAATAGTTGTTGAAGATGATTTAGGTGCTAAACTCTTCAACAAATAGGGTAAAATGTGGCAGTAGCTAAAAGGTCAGTAGTTGGGGACACTTTACAATCTTTAAGAGGAGGACCGTTCAATCATGAGTATTGGACAGCTTATTGACACCAGCGTGAAGATCTCAAAGCCAGATTTATATTGATTTAAGAAAACTAATGTGGGCCAGGCGCAGTGGCTCACGCCTGTAATCCCAGCACTTTGGGAAGGCAAGGCGTGTGGATCATGAGGTCAGGAGATCGAGACTACCCTGGCCAACATGGTGAAACCCCGTCTCTACTAAAAATACAAAAATTAGCTGTGTATGGTGGCATGCACCTGTAGTCCCAGCTACTCAGGAGGCTGAGGCAGAAGAGTCACTTGAATCCAGGAGGCAGAGGTTGCAGTGAGCCAAGATCATGCCACTGCACTCCAGCCTGGTGACAGAGCAAGACTCCATCTCCAAAACAAAACCCCAAACTAGTGGGATATTTCTTCTACGAGAGTTGTGGAGCAAACCATATGTATGTGTGCATATATGTGCATACTATCACTTCTATAACATTGTGTGTATATGTTGTAAGCATAAAACTATGTCTAGAAAGGAGTTCGCAAGTGTTAACAGTGATTACCACTAGGGCCTAGGATTTGAGTAATCTTTACTTTTTTTTTTTTTTTTTTTTTTTTTTTTAGAAAAAAGCTTCAATATTCTTTGAAAATGTATATCATTCTTGAATTCAGGAAGATGTAAAATGATTTTACATTTTTGGGGAAGCTTTTAATGGATTGTTTTAAAGTGACCCTAGTTCTTACCTTGCCTCCATTTTAAACTGCATGTCTAGTAAGAGGGAGAATAGAAATAAAGAAGGGTCAGTGGCTCATGCCTGTAATCCCAGCACTTTGGGAGGCTGAAGTGGGTGGATCATGGGGTCAAGAGATTGAGACCATCCTGGCCAACATTGTGAAACTGTCTCTACTAAAAAATTAAAAAATTAGCCAGGCATGGTGGCGCGCGCCTGTAGTGCCAGCTACTCAGAAAGCTGAGGCAGGAGAATCGCGTGAACCCAGGAGGAGGAGGTTGTAGTGAGACGAGATTGCACCACTGCACTCCTGCCTGGGTGACAGTGCGAGACTGTTTCAAAAAAAAAAAAAAAAAAAAAGGGTGATGGGAAGTGACTTAATCTTCACGTATGGTTGGATCCTTAGGTTCAAGCAGGTAGCTGAAAATCAATTGTAGGAAGACACATCACAGCTAGGCACAAACCCAAGTGCAGAGACCCCTCCTACTGCATGCAGTCAGAACATGAACCTGCTTTTAAGTTTTTGCTTCTCCTAGAAAAAGTGAGAATATTGCAATTTGTTGAATAGCAAAAATTAAACAATTGTAGCAATATGTCAGATAACTTAAGCTTCTCCAGCAAAAAAAAAAAAAAATTGTAAAAGCAATGTCTAATTCGTTACATTGTCTTTACAAACCATTCATTAGTTTATGTCATGAGCTTGCATCTGTTATGGTCAGAGTTTAGTTAGATTGTGAATTATAGGCTTGAAATAGAGATGTATTCTTTTAATTGCTGGAATCCAGCACTTGACTTTTCTCATGCTGAAAGATGATTTTTCCTTATTTAGAAAATTTCCTCAGGCCTTTGCTAAAATATTTTTAAAGCTTTGGTCCTTTAATAAAGAATAAAGAAAAGAGGCCAGGTGCAGTGGCTCATGCCTGTAATCTTGGTGCTTTGGGAGGCCAAGGCAGGAGGATTGCTTGAGGCCAGGAGTTTGAGACCAGCCTGGGTAACATAGTGAGAGTCTGTCTCTACAAAAATTTTAAAAATTAGCTGGGCATGGTAGTGCATACTACTGGAGGCTTAGTGGGAGAATTGCTCAAGTCTGGGAGTTTGAGGCTGAAGTTAGCTGCAATTGTACCACTGTACCCCAGCCTGGGTGACAGAGTGAGACACTGTCTCAAAAAAAAAAAAAAAAAACAAAAAAAAACAAAAAAAAAAACTGAGAAGAACACTATTAAATCATATACAGAAAACAATTAGCATACATATTCTCCTATGAGTGTTACTTCAGGAAGACAAACTTAAAATAGAAATGTACAGTCTTCCATTCACATAATGAATATTTGAGCACCAATTTTGTTTCCAGCATCAAGTTGGGAACTGGGAATAATACCATGCTGAATAAGACATCAGTTCTCATCTTGAGAAAATCTTAGTCTAGTGGAGGTCAGAATGGTCAGTAGGCAGTTACTTATAGAGTAGTACCTGTTTCAACTGGGAATTCACAGGGTGCTTCCATGAGCACAGAGGGGCTGCCACACCAGTATTTGAGGGTAAGGAAGACAACTTGGAAAAGTTCCATAGAACTTCTTTTTTTTTTTTTTTTTTTTTTTTTTTTTTTTGAGACAGAGTCTCGCTCTGTCGCCCAGGCTGGAGTGCAGTGGCCGGATCTCAGCTCACTGCAAGCTCCGCCTCCCGGGTTCCTGCCATTCTCCTGCCTCAGCCTCCCGAGTAGCTGGGACTACAGGCGCCCGCCACTTCGCCCGGCTAGTTTTTTGTATTTTTTTAGTAGAGACGGGGTTTC
The DNA here is from genome assembly GCF_024542745.1 of Macaca thibetana thibetana. Taxonomy (NCBI): domain Eukaryota; kingdom Metazoa; phylum Chordata; class Mammalia; order Primates; family Cercopithecidae; genus Macaca; species Macaca thibetana. The sequence continues at coordinate 56,921,177 of NC_065584.1, read as the reverse complement.
ACCGTGTTAGCCAGGATGGTCTCGATCTCCTGACCTCGTGATCCGCCCGTCTCAGCCTCCCAAAGTGCTGGGATTACAGGCTTGAGCCACCGCGCCCGGCTAGAACTTCTTTAATTTATGCATAACCTTAGTATAAAATTTAAATCCTTACTTTGACCTTCACTGGCAATATTTTAAGTAAGTTGCTACCAGGTCATGCCACTTAAGTAAGATATGGTGGGTGGCATTTATTATACCTACTGTGACTTGCATGGACACTGTTGAACCTTTACATGTGGTATCTGGAGAATACATAGGAATCAGGACAAAGGGGTGGGGAGAGAGCAAGGACAAAAGAAGGAATGATATGAGAAATAGTGCTGAGTGACCACACTTATCACTAGACAGCACTGAATATGGTGCTTATTTTCTTTTTCTTTTCTTTTCTTTTTTTTTTTTGCAGATGAAGTCTCATTCTGTCACCCAGGCTGGAGTGCAATGGTGCGATCTTGGCTCACTGCAACTTCCGCCTCCCGGGTTCAAGCGATTCTCCTGACTCAGCCTCCTGAGTAGCTGGGATTACAGGCACGTGCCACCATGCCTGGCTAATTTTTGTATTTTTAGTAGAGATGGGGTTTCACTATGTTAGTCAGGATGGTCTCAAATCTCCTAACCTTGTCATCCACCTGCCTTGGCCTCCCAAAGTGCTGGGATTACAGGCATGAGCCACTGTACCCGGCCAGTGCTGAACTTTTCATAATAAACTATAGGTGTATGGTTAGGCTAGCATAAATGGTTTCTAGTGAGTTTTTGCTCGGAATACCATCTATTCTTCAGAGTAGCTACGAGGGCAAGGAAGGTTAAGGTGCTTGATACCACACAGTATATTTTTTTATCCATAACACTTCAAACATTTTAATTGGAAATCATTTCAAACTTACAAATAGGGTTACAATGATAATACAAATAATCTTTGCTTCATTGTCTTATTTCTCTCACATTCTCCCTCACACATGTGTGCACATGCCTGGGCAATTTTGTTTCTGAATCATTTAAGAATAATTTGCGTACATCGGCCGGGCACGGTGGCTCACGCCTGTAATCCTAGCACTTTGGGAGGCTGAGATGGGTGGATCACGAGGTCAGGAGATCGAGACCATTCTGGCTAACAGAGTGAAATCCCGTCTCTACTAAAAATACAAAAAAAAAGCCGGGCGTGGTGGCAGGCACCTGTAGTCCCAGCTACTCAGGAGGCTGAGGCAGGAGAATGGCGTGAACCCAGGAGGCAGAGCTTGCAGTGAGCCCAGATCATGCCACTGCCCTCCAGCCTGGGGGACAGAGCGAGACTCCTCTCAAAAAAGAATAAGTTGCATATATCGTAGTCTCTATTCCTAAATACACCAGTGTATACTTTTGTAGAAGATACTTTTACATAAACACAGTAACTAACTTCAGTAGTTTAATATTGATATAATATTCTTTTCTAAGCTACTATCCATACTCCAATTTTGTCAGTTAATTCAATGTCCTTTAGAGCAGTGGTCCCCAACCTCTTTGGCACCAGGGACTGGTTCTGTGGAAGACAATTTCCCACGGACCAGGGTTGAAAGGGGACGGATGGTTTTGGGATGATTCAAATGCATTATGTTTATTGTGCACCTTATTTCTATTATTACATTGTAATATATAATGAAATAATTATATAATTCACCATAATGTAGACTTAGAGGGAGCTCTGAGCTTGTTTTCCTGCAACTAGACGGTCCCATCTGGGGGTTATGGGAGACAGTGACAGATCATCAGGCATTAATTAGATTCTCCTAAGGAGTGCGCAACCTAGATCCCTTGCATGTGCAGTTCACAATAAGGTTTGCATTCCTATGAGAATCTAATGCCACGGCTGATCTGACAGGAGGCAGAGCTCAGGCGGTAATGGGAGATATGGGGAATGGCTGTAAATACAGATGAAGTTTTGCTTGGTCACCGGCTGCTCACCTCCTGCTGTGTGGCCTGGTTCCTAATGCCCAGGAGGCTGGGGACCACCTGCTTTACATTTTCTTCTCTGACACAGAATCTAGTCTAAGATTAGGTACTACATTTAGTTATCGTGTCTACTTAGACTCCTTTAATTTGGAACATTGCCACATTTTTTTTTTTTTGACATTGACAGTTTTAAAGAGTCCCTTTTATTATTCATAGTACTTTAATACTAGATAACCTCTTAGTACCTGGCACAGGGTCAGTACTTACTTATTGCTTGATCTTGAAGACAGATATGCCTTCAAACAGGAAAGAAAAAGGATTGGTAAATGTTCATCTGGGCTGTAAGCACTGTTAAGAGCTGCCTACTTTGCCTTAACTAGTAAAGCATATCTCATGTAATCATTTTTCAGAATTAAATATTATTTTAACGTAAGGATATTCTGCTCTATTTTACATTGTTGCCTACTCACTACAACATTTCACTGATTTAGTTATACAGTTCTCTGCTTTGGAATTTTAACTTTATTTGGAATTTTAAAAAGTCTTTGTCAAAACTAGCCATGTCTCCTGTTTTGCAAGTGAAGCAACCAAACAAAGAATAGAAAGCTCTTCTGGGTGAAATTTAACCTTTTGATCAGGAGATTATATAATAGACATTTCAAAATTTAGGTGAGAATTCCAGTCTTATGGCCAAAACATAACATTATGGGGAAAATGGGTATCAAGTACATATTAGAAAATTACTATTTGTGATTTTGCACAGTAAATAAGACTACAAAACACACAGACTGCACAAATCTCAGTGAAGTGCAGAATTATGTTGAATTCTAGGTTTAGGACCTTACACATTTGACACTAATCCTATCTCGGTGCTCATAGCACCGAGTCCGTCAACACTTGATTGTCTTCCGTATGGATGCAGATTTTCTGATCTTCTTTTCTGTATAAATCTTATCACTTTACCGCAAACAGATGGCAGGAATGTTTTACACAGTACCTTTCAGAGTGCAGTATACATGGCTGCCATTGAACTAATACTGATAAAATGTTCTGCCAGAAGTAGGAATTGATACAAGTATTGCAACTCAGACAAACCTGAGCCCCTAGTCCCAAGTCCCCTACTTACCTGGCAGTGTGGCCTCGAGTGTGCTAAGCTCTATTTTTCTCATCCATAAAATGGGAATACTGGTAGTTTCTGCCACGAAAAGGCAGTGTGAAGTTGGTATAAAAGCTTTGAAATTCAATACAACAGGGCTCACGAGATGGGTCTAGTTTGGGCAACATTTCCAATTCTACATTTCGGTGTTCAGCATATTAACATGCTTTTAAGTTGTTTATGAGTTTCCAACTATGTATATCTCATCATTCATGAGCTGCTCAATTAAAGTCTGAGCCATCCATAAAGATGGCAAGGTGAAATAAAGCCACCTTTGAAGCACCCAAAATCACAAATGGGGCCTTGCCAAGGTTAAGTCATGATTCTGCAGGTAAACTATGCACCGCCACAGTATACAGGGACCCCAAGCTGGCTGGTGTGAAAGTCATCCTTCTAGAATAGAAATGGAATCTCAGTGCTCTAAGTCCTACACAAATCACTTGAGGAATCTCTTTAAAATGAAGATTCTGATTTAGTAGGTCTGGAGTGCGGGCTGAGATTCTGCATTTGTAGAATGTGTTTGGTGAAATATTTTGATATCATTCTAAAGACCAATGAAAAATACACTGAAACTTCATTTAAAAAGTCAGGGTATATAGAAAACAAAAGGCATGTTTGCAAAATTATTTATTTACATTTTAAGCTCACATTAAAATCTTTCTAGGATAGAATGGCTAAGATGAAATATACAAAGCTGATATAAACACATAACTCATTAATCTTTATCTGAACAGAAATATAGAGATGGCTTTAGATAATCTGTTTTCTTCACAAAACCAATGTTCCCTTAAGTCATGCCATGATAATGTCTCCCCATTAAGAACTTGTATTGTCCAAAACAGCTGAGAAGCAAAAAGCTAACTTTGATTTGTTAAACAGCTATTCATATGCCACAAAACCAAAACTACTTCACAGTACTGACAGGTCCAAATAGGTCCAAACTGATGATTTTTAAATGAGTGCTTTGGTTAATTAGGCTTTGACTTGGTTTTTGGCATTACTTGTATAATTATATCATTCCAATGCATCATTACAGGTAATCCATTCAAAACATGACTTGCTTAATACTATCACAAAGCACTTAGCCTTGCCTTGATTGGAAATACCTTTAAGATGCTGACAATAGCAACAATTTCTCTTTTTTTTCACTCAGCAAAAAAAAGAAATCACATAAATCACAAAATAAAAAATTCATTTCTCGCATGTTAAAAAAGCAAAGTCTGCCATAAACCCTTATTCTTGAGAGAAGAAATAGTTTCTCATATCTGCCCTGGGTATTAGTGCATTATTAAAATACTAGACCTGTAATATCGCTTCCTATGCCTTGAAAGTCTATGACTTCATGATCTACTTATGTAAAATATGCAATGCATTGAAGTTTCTGGGAAGAATTCACATTTAAAACAGTTTCAAAACTCTGGATTTAGTAAGAATTTTAGAAAAATAAATAAAACACTGTGGTTCTACCTCTCCCCTTCTACTCTCCCTTCACAAATCTGAGCTTAAGTGCAGGCTTCTAAAGAACAGATGAGAGCAAGATAGGATGAGAAGTGGGTTTTACTATCCACATTTTCCTTTTCTTAGTGTAACGTGTTATCACAAAGGCAAACTTGATTCCCTTTCCTTGAAACGAAGATCCCATCTTCTAAGACGATCTTAAATAATTGTTCTTAAATAAAAAGGCTTAAAAATCAGTGCTTTTAATAAGCAACTAAATGCCTATAATACATATAACTTAATATTTTGAAGAGTGCTATTGTAAAGTTTGAAACAACATCTAAACGTAACTTTAAGTTTACATTTAATTCTTTAAAAGGTCTTTTAAAAGCTATAAGCTGTATTACAAATTGCCAACTAAATTATAAATTGCCACTCACCTTCTCAAAAATTGTTGCACAAATGTATACATTTAAGGTATCTGTATGGGAAAAACCTCAATATGAGAAATATCAATCTCATAAGTGGGGTAAAACGAGAAATTAAGCACCTAGATGTTGGTTAAATTCACTTTCATTTGAGCAGCATTTTGATTTTGAATAGAGATTCTAAATGTAGTCTAAACTTTCCAGAAAGTCATATTTACATTCATTGTACATTTTATATACACATAAATACAAATTTATAGGAAATACACAAATTAACCTACACCTCTCATCGTGTAAAAGACAAAAATTAAAAATACAACAACTGTGATCACATGCTAAGGCCAGCTATCTGGGAAATATTATTGTTCAGTTCCGACAGCAAAAACCTTGAGTAACTTGGCGCATATCACAAATACACTACAGATACTTAGTTTATGTCTGTCCTTAGCCTAGGCCAATCCATAGTTTTAAGTGAAACAATTTTCTGTGAAAGCTAATGCCATACAAGTAGTTAAACACCTACTAGAAATGTTTGCCCGGCAGAAGAAAGATCTAAAGAATGCATGATAGCAGATGTCAAATATTTTGAAGTATAATAATAGGGAAGGATTAAAATTAACTCTATATCCAGGGGGAAGTCAGGGCTTTCTGACAAGAGCTGTGCAAAAATTCAAAGGTCTGCTTCATCAGTGTGAACTCCCAGTCCCACAAAAAACAGTGCCTTGTCAAGGCTCTTGTAGTGAGGCCTCCTGGGTTGACTGGTGAGACTCATAAGCCCCAAGAAACCCTGAAATTCCCTGATGGAAATTATTTTGTTGAGATTGAGTTTCTGACACGATGACTTCTTGGGCAGTTTGCTGTCTCTTGTGTTCCTGCCCATAAAGCAGTGCTTGATTTTGCTGTTACACCTTTTGTAAATAGATGGGCTTGGCCCTCCAGGAATATATCAAAGCGAACTTTTTGGATTATTGTCTCATGAAAACAAGCAGGTTGTTGTGATGAGCTTGGATAGTGCCCTGCACCTAGTAAGTATTCCACCAACTGCTAGCGGAAGTGGCTAGAAGCAGAGATTATAATTGGAAGAAAAAAAAGGTTACCGAATCTAAAATGTGTAACTGTTCTATAAAGTTTTGATCTTGAGCATGAGTGGAAAGTCCTATTTGGCACTCCTTGACCTCAGGTGGCATGCCAATGATTATCACAGTAAAATTCTTAGAATCTGATTTGAGGTATAGAAGGAATAAGAAACACGGAAAATTTTGACCTATATTAAATAAACTCTTCTGTAAGTCAGGTTTTATAACCCTAAAATCAAGGCCTTTTTTCCCCCAGAATATTAAATTTACTAAAAACGTAGAAATAAAAATTCTACTATGGCTGTAAATATATAAGACAAATAAATGAGGTCACATGGTTTATACATTTCAGATTCTTAGAGAGGCCCTACAGTAGTTCAGGAAGACAGTTTACAGTATTGTTCCCTGAGTTCTTGAGGCAACCTCAAGTAAGTTCATGAACTCCAAGACTTGAGAGACAGAAAACCTACATGGTCTGCTTATCCCTCTTTTCTAAGAGTAGCTATTTACTCCAAAGTGGTTTGTTCAGTGCTTTCCCTATAGTTCAACTGCTTTAATTATGTGGCTTTATCCATTTCTTAGAAGACCAGCTCCCCAAATGAAACCTCTAAGAGAAAGAAGAAAAGGCTGTTTAAAGCAAGTAAGCTTTAACATTAGTTAAGAGTGCAATTGAGTAAATCAGTTCTAAATCTATAATACAAAAAGAGTGGTAATACTGCCACAGGTATTAGAAGGTTAGAATTCTACAGATTTGGGTTTGTCTGACCTCAGTGGTTAACAAGTCCTGCCTCCTAACCAAACAATGACACTCTACCAATTAATTGTCTACCAATTAAAAGAACCAAAACTATTACAATAACTTTCCAGTATTTAAATATGTAAGAACACCTACATTTGGTTTTAAAATACAGTTTATAACAACCATTCTCATCAGATCTCAAACTTCAAATATCTAGACTTTACACATAGATTCGTAGTAATGATTTAAAAAAAAAAAAAAAAAAAAAAACCCAAACCACAAAAACTCATTCAAAACTGGTATTTTTTAGGTTCTTGAATTGTTTTCATACGTCCACATTCTTGGTGGCTATTAGAATTTTAAAATAAACTCAAATCTTGGGAATAATTTAAGTAGTGAAATATGTGAGTATTTATTTTCAAACTCCCGTAAGTGTCTATTTAGAAAAACTAATTATGATAAATGGAAACTCCAGTTCTGTTGCTTAATTTTAACTTTAAGCCAATAAAGGTTAAAAAAGTTGAGAACCTACTGAAATGTTCCATCTATTTCAGTAAAGTGCACAAATATGAGTGTACCCTTTGGTTTGGCTATGACCTCAAAGGAGGTGTAGAAGTCAGTGGCGCTGGTGTCAGATTCCTAACTATATTACTGAGGCTGGCAATCTTCTCCTCCAGGAGGTAATTTTTCTTCTCTGCTGTTTTCTGTCGCTGTTCAGTCATTTCCAGAGCTTTCAACAACTGGGCATTTTCAACATACAAGTCCTTCACCATTGCGTCTGCCTTAGTGTTCTTGCAGAGCTAGAAACAGAACCAGAAACATCTTGACTCCATTTCTGTAACTCTTCTTAAACCTTCAGTTTAAGGTCGGACATAAGGACTGTTGTTTTATAAAGGCAAATCACTTCTTCTAATTATTTTATTTTACAATATAGCTTCAACATCAGACTTGGCATCACGGATACCGTTGGAGCAAATCCACTTTTTCCAAGCTATTTCTTTGCATAAGATGTTGATGTAGGTTACTAATAGAACAGATTGATATTAGAGGGCACCAAAACAAAAGGTTTTTTTCTACCTAAATGGGCATTATTTCTTTATTTATTCTTTAAAAACATAAAATACGTTTAAAACTTAAATTCCTGAGGTGTCAGCTGTGGACTGTTTAACTCTGCTTGTAACAGATGCTTGAACTTCCCATTCATAACTACAACTCACTGATTATCTAAAAATATAGCTCACGTATTATAACAGAGATAAGATTTGGGCAGTTACTTTTCCTGAAATGTCTTTGTTTTGTTTTGTTTTGCATGGGGCTTTGTCTAGTCTAATCTTTATAGTTAGAATATATGGTCTAGGTTGGGGTGGGAAAACTTGTTAGCAGCCTTGGGATACTTTCATTGTTGTTCTGGTTAATATTTTCCATACCCCCTTCCCATGTTACCTTTTAAGTGTTCATTTTACACCCAATTTCAAATAAGGCGTCTAAAAGCATAAAGGTTTATGAGAATAAAGAGTAGTTAAAGAGTAACTTAACCACCCATTAGGGCAGGGAGAAGGATGACAGCACTCTCAAGCTCAGAACCTAGATGTTTGGCAGGCATCACATAACATTTCAGAAACTATTCTCTGTTGAACTTCCCAAATACGACTTTTTTTTTCCTTCCTCCCTCCCTTCCTTTCCTTAAAAAAACACTTCGATATTTCTTCATCACCAATAGAATAAAAATCAAGCTCCGTGGCTCAGCACTGGAGGCCTACTGTCCTGTTCCCCCTTCCTCTCCAGTCTCTCCTCCTGCCTCTCCCAGGACAGTGTGAACTGGCAATGCTGAAGTGTTCATACGTGTCCACACCCCACATGTGGTCATAACTCCATGACGTTCCCACAGCCTAGGATGCCCTTCCCCACACTTTCTTAACTGGGTGAAATCTTAACTCTCAAGATGCAGATTACGAGGTCTTCAGGAAGCTTTCTTTAAACTTCCGGGTTGGATCAAATATCTCTTCTCTTGTGTTCCCCTCTACTGAAAACAGGATGGATCCCACTTACTTCTGAACCTACCATTTGGCCAAATGTTTGGCACCTTGTAAGTGCATTCTATATGGGCAGCGACTGTTGTATCCATGTGCCCACGGCAGGACCTGGCCCACAGTAACTATGTGCTGAATGCTTGAATACGTAAAGAACTGAGTGGATAAATGCTTACTAAATGGGACTTTTTCTTCCCTGTGTATTAAGACTCAGAGCAACAGAAAGTTCCTGTCTACAGCTGAATTCAGACCCTCTGTTGGGGTTATTCTTAGGTTTTAAGTATCTAAAGAACTAGGTTGGGCAATTTCTGCCCCCCACCCAACATGTTCATCTCAATTTCCAGAGAGGCTATAACACTGTCCCAGAGGGTAGTACTTTCTGCTTGTCTCTTCAGTGGAAGCACAACTAATTTCTAAACACCAAAGCCATATCTGCCACCAGCAGGTGAAAAGGAGCAGGCTGTTTAGTGGTCCTGGAATCTGGGGTCTAGACTCTAATTCAAACTACATCTTTTTGGAGTCACTGTAGCAATAAGATACTTTTTGAGGTTTTCATAAGCTGTTGGGAACAGGAAAGCTAAGGTTCCATTGATTACCCCCCTATTTTTTTTTTTTAACCAATATCATTTTTCAATTTAAACAGGAGTATTTCCTGTCTCGGGCAGAGAAAAATCTATTGATTCACATGGACCTAAAGCATGTGAATGGATATGCTTTAGGTCCATGTGAATCAATATGTATTTTTTGATCTTTAAAATCTTAGATCCATGTGAATCATGTTAGCAAAGATTTACACTTTTAAATTGTGGACAAACATGCCTTAAACAGAGCTTTGGGAAAAATACACAGTTCATATTTTTGGGGCGGTATGAGGGACAGGAAATCCTAAGTTCTTGTAGACATTTATAATAGAATTTGCCTTTATTAGACAACGTAAGTTAATGAGTTAATGGCAATAAAGGGATGTAAAACTGGCATTAAAGCTGGAATGTGAGGTGGGTGAACAGAGATGACCAGGGAGGCTCACTTGTTCCTTGAGCTGATTCACTTTCTCTTGAAGAAGCCTTTTCACTAGTTTCAGTTTCTGTTCAACTTCTATCATTCGTTCTTCCATGACAGTTACCAGTTGTTCCTGGTTTCCCTGAAGGGAAGAAAAGTATATTATTCGAAAATCATGTCACACTGAAAACAAAACATTGGTTTATTTTCCCCACAAGATGCCTAAAGAAAAGACAGCAAATGTTTTGCCTTTGTAACAGGAAGGATGGATTCTCATGAAATGAGAGTTTTGAGCCCTGCATGGATTGCACAGGTCAGAAAAGTAACTCTATCAGAGAAAGAATCAGATTTAAAATACAAAAGAATCTTACCTGTGTTACCATCATCCCCCTGATATAAAGCAAAATTCTTAAAACCCAGAATTTAATACCTGTGTGTACTTCTAGTAAAATGGAAATCCAAAGTAACTTAAAAGACAGTTATCAACTTCCCATCTGTGATTTGGGACTTTGCAATGTTGTGGGCCTCTCAATACCAAAACAAGCACGGAATAGATTCAGGGTTTCCCAACATTTCCAATAGCTTGCAATATGCATGTCTGTTTTTCCTTTGGTGTGGCTGATAACTGTGAGGGTGGTTTTCTTTCTTCATAATAATCAGCCTCTTCCTGCCAATTTTTCTAGTCATCTGTTTCCCACTTGTAAACATGAAGCACACACCTGGATTGGAGGATGAGTTTACTACCAGAGCAGACTGAAAATTAAAAATCTCCTCACACAACAGTGATGGGTTAAGGAGTAAGTGGGTTTTGGAGAGGAGAGAGGCCTAGAATGCAACCCCCATCCCTCTGCAGTCCACCCAAATGTCCCTATAAGGAATTGCAAATTTAAAAAAGGTGTTAACAGCTGATGGTAGTTAAGAAATACTTTAAAAGACATGCAGAATGACCAAACATGAGTGAAAGGCTACCATCTGTTTGGATACTAAGTAATAACACTTAATCATAAAAGAAACCCTAAATCATTGTAGTAACTATCCTGAGGATAAAAACTGCAATAGGCAAAGGTCTAATGCAGGAAGTAAGTTACAAAAAATTGGGCCTGGAGGAAATCTAGCTTTTAAAAAGGCCTATATTTTAAAAAATAGCTTTTTAAAGTTCAAACATATAAATATAAAATGTCTGATGTCTATTTGCCCAACAACAAAGCAAAACAAAAAAACTTAAGAGATAATTCAAAGAAGAGTTGGCAAAAGAGTAGAAAAACAGGAAAAACAAAGGCAGTCATATACTTAAAATTTATTTTATTGTTTCATCAAAAATTTCCTGTCAAAAACATTTATACATCTTATATAAAACAGTATAAATACCCCTGATTTTCTTCAAATTCCATATATAAAAGTAGTACCTTTTGTTAAAAATAGTTACAACATATGGAATGAGAAAATATATAGACTACATCCTTTCAAGAATCTTAAATCCACACTCTTTAAAGGGTATAAATAAAATGATTTGTAACAAGTTGATGTTTGTGAATTTGATTCACAAGATCTGTCATTTCTACATAAATAAATAAGAGACATAATACTGCAAAGGTTTAACAGTAAAAATAATAATTTAAAAGAGCACTTAATTCCAACACAGCTTATGTCTCTGTGTGTGGTGTGTGTGCATGGGTGGGTGTGTGCATCTGTCTGCCATGGTAAGAAATGCCATCGATAGCAGCCCAGTTTTCACAGGTGCCCAATCCTTCTGTAGGAATCTGCATGCACTGCTCGCTGCTCCGGTAGCAAGGCCTAGAGAAAGAAGGCAAGTGGTACACTTCACCCTCATGTCAGGAGGAGTTTTTAGGGGGAGTCTAAATTCACACATTTCTAATGCAAACAATTGTTAAAAGCATACACATTAACACTACACAGGCAAGCAAAGCAACACAAAATGCAGAAGAGATCACATCACTCCACACACAGAAACGTGCAGATTTAACAATATTCTGTATTCTTAAAATTAGTGTCAGCTCAGCAGCGGGAAGTGAGCCTGCAGTAGCATTCTGGTGGGAGTAATAAGCAGTCCACCCTGTCATCTGGTTGGAGGATTTTTTTTTTTCTTTCAAAAATCTTAGTGTTTGTCTAATCCTGAAGGAATTGGAGGAAAAGGATATTTTTTTTAACATTGGTGGGTGGATTGGAAACAGCAGGCTTTGAAAATAGTGTGTACGAGAGCAATGAGTAGAATCCTGGAGGATCATTTGGTCAGAAGGTCCACTAAAAACCAAGATCAAAGTTTTGTAGTTCAATTATATACTGGAGAGTTAAAGCATCTAACACTCTACCATCACAATTTAAGAACTTTAATATTGGGAAGTTGAAGAAGTGTGTATAAAGCTTCCAAAAACAGATTTTAAAGCTCATAAGACAAAGACCTTCTGAAGTGTATTAGAAATACAGCATAGGTATGGATGTAGAGGGAAAAGTTTATTAGAACTGACAAGTGGTAGGAGTACTTAGTAATTAAGCATAGATGGATACTAGTAGAAACAGAACTGTTCCTATGTAGAGTTCCAGGGCTAATGTGACTTTGCAAAGTCACGCTGAGGGGATTCAAATAAGAGATGGGAAATTCCTTATCAAGCAAGGTATCTGAGAGGCAAGGTATCTGAACACACAAGCACATGCAAACCAGGAAGCATTAACGCAGAATTCCACAAAGAAGGACTTTCTGTTTTATTGCTAATTCTGAATTAACTAAATGGGCAAGCCCCAAGAGTTAAGAAACTTCTGAGAAAGGATGATGAATGAGGCACTACAGAGAAATAACTATGAATACTTGAAAATCTAAGTAATATAAGATTGGATGTGGTGGTGAGCTGGGATCATGCTAATGCAAACAATGAGAAGACTTTTATTTTCTTAAATAGTTTTATGAACTATGTCAACTAGAAAGATGTCACTGACTACATACTCTATTTGTTGTGAAAAGTCCTCACTTGTGATTTTCATGGGATGCAGCAGGCTGCAGGGCTCCGGCACAGGGAAGCTCAGTATACTTTGTTAGTAGGGCATATCCTAGCCACATTTAAATTTTGTAATATTTTTGGCATGGGATGGGAACCTTAGGCCAATTGCACACTATGTTTAAGTGATGCTGATACTTCATTGTCTATTACAAATGGGCAAAGGAGACCCAGAACACTAAATGACTCAGCTTAGAAGCTGAGAATTCAAAAGTAGCACTGCACAGCCCAAAAAACAGCACTGCAGTTCTGTGGATTTGTCATACAGGTGAAATATAACTCTCTGAAAGAAGATTTAGGGTTGTGATTTTGTTTTGTTTTTTAAATTTAAGAGATGGAGTCTTGCTATGATGCCCAGGCTGGAGGACAGTGGCTATTCACAGGCATGATCGTAGCTCACTGCAGCCTTAAACCTCTGGCCTCAAGCGATCCTCCTGTCTCGGCCTCCCAAGTAGCTGGGACTACAGGTGTGTGCCATCAGATTTAGGTTCTTTCTCTCCACCTTTGAACTGGTATAACTTTCAAATAAACAGGTAAAATTAACAGGTGATTAACAGGTGATCTACTACTAGAGAAGAGAGCGCTTCACACCTGTGGTGTGTTGGTTTCGGAGGTCCTGTTTTCAAGTTCCTCCTGCAGGTGCTGGTTTATCCTTTCTGCCTGCAGCAGCTGGTGTTGAAGCTGCAGAAACTGCTCCCTGGGTACCATCGGACAGGCTTGCTGCTGGAGCAGCTGCAAATCCCAAGCATGAGGGGACGGGCTAGGCGTCGCAGTGAACCTCAGGTGCTGCATCTGAAGGACAAGGGCAAAATCCTGGTCAGTTGAGTCCCTTCAATCCCAGAGCTGCCCTTGATGGTGTCAGGCAGTGAGGAATGAAGACTATGAATTCATTAATAACCTCAGATCCACTGAAACTTGGAAACAGGACAGTATATGGGCCTGAGGAAATGAGAAAAGCTATTTCACTTAGCAGAGAATATGCTTAATAAGTAGCCTTTCTTAAAAGTTTTAGGCTTAAAAAAAAAGCCCTTCCCAACTCTGGAGTGATATTAAGGGCATGATGTACATAATGCATCTGAATTCTATTTCATTCTTTCTTAAACTGGAAAAATTACCTCTCCCCCCTTTTAAAAACTGGGGTTGGAGAAAGTGGTTATGCTTTAGGGTTTTACCGCTTTACTTACCATTCATAAAGATTCTTAAATGTTCAATGACTACATTTTTTTCCAACCCCAAGTTAGCAATTTTTTTTGAAGAACCTCATCTTGCATCTAAAATTATTTTAACCTACCTTTAGTTTATCAATATGTAGTTATACCCTTAGATTAAACAGCACAAGACAGACAATTCTGGGGCATAAAGCAATAATATCCTAGAACATCTGGGAACTGGAGAACATGGAGTGGAAGAATTCAAGACAATGAGGAAATGTGTACCAACATGCCAGTCAAAGTGGGGGAGAGGAAAGGGAGGAGGATGCACGGCATTTTGGCCAGTGAGGCAGGCCACCTCACATCTATAAATATGCAGAGCATGCAACAAACATGACCAAGTACTAAATTCAAGAAGCGGCACCTCCAGGCTTGTGAGAAAGGTGGAAAAGAACCTCTAAGACTCGGCTATAACTAAATGTTACCATGAAATGTCAGAGCCACTATCCATTTCCTTATATCTAAATTTCTAGGTGGGGACAGGGGCACTGCCCACTTTGAGATACTTCTAGTTGTAGATTCAGAAAATCACTTTATTTTTATGATTAAAATTATGGAGAATTATCCCATAATTTTATATCAGTGGGATAATTTTCTTCATACATAATGCTTTAAATACTGAGGAAAAGTTTGATGTAAACAGACATACCATTAAAACAAAATGAATACTGGCTCTTAGCTTAAGTACTTATTAATTGTTATAATCAATAGAAATGATAACATGAGCAAGGGGTTTAATGAGATGGCTCCATGCTACGAAAGTTCATTGTAAGTGAATGTTCTACCTTCACACACTATCTCAGGCAGAGAACTGCACCCTTCTCTGCTACTTCCAACCACTGAGTTCTAGGTACAGGTTAGCCACAGACAAAACAAAAAGAAGAGAAAATTACAGGAGTTATAAAAAGAGAAAAGTATGAGTTATAAAAAGAGAAAGAACAGTACTAATTAGGTCTATTATACATGAATAAGAGCATATGAAAGACCAACATTTACATTTTTCTGTATATAAATTTTACAGACATTAAAATGTCCTACAATTCTAATTCTGCAAGTGCATCTTCACTTACTATATCCTATTTGTGCCTCTCCCAATATAATGATGTAGAAGATTCCAGGTCTGGGCCAGGTGCGGTGGTCCACACCTGTAATCCCAACACTTTGGGAGGCCAAGGTGGGTGGATCACTTGAGGTCAGGAGTTCAAGACCAGCCTGGCCAACATGGTGAAACCCCATCTCTACCAAAAGTACGAAAATTAGCCAGGCGTGGTGGCATGTTGCCTTTGGTCCCAGCTATTCGGGAGGCTGAGACAGGAGAATTGCTTGAACCTGGGAGGCAGAGATTGCAGTGAGCCAAGATCACACGAATGTACTTCAGCCTAGGTGACAGAGTGAGATTCCGTCTCAAAAAAAAAAAAAAAAAAAAAAAAAATGCTGGGTGTGGTGGCTCACGCCTGTAATCCCAGCACTTTGTGGGGCCAAGGTGGGTGGATCATGAGGTCAGGAGATGGAGACCATCCTGGCAACTTGGTAAAACCCTGTCTCTACTAAAAATACAACCGGGAATGGTGGTGGGCGCCTATAATCCCAGCTACTTGGGAGGCTGAGGCAGGAAAATTGCTTGAATCTGGGAAGCGTAGGTTGCAATGAGCTGAAATCGTGCCACTGCATTCCCACCTGGTGACAGAGCCAGATTCTGTTTAAAAATAAATAAAAAAGATTATTCCAGGTCCAGTATGGAACGGATCTGACGTTAAAATCTCTTGCCACTTCGAGATGCAGAAAGAAGTATAAACTATAAACCATTTTTGTTAAGTGTCTGAAATGTTGGCT
Organism: Macaca thibetana thibetana; assembly: GCF_024542745.1. Taxonomy (NCBI): domain Eukaryota; kingdom Metazoa; phylum Chordata; class Mammalia; order Primates; family Cercopithecidae; genus Macaca; species Macaca thibetana. Next base: position 56,905,295 of record NC_065584.1, on the reverse strand, counting down.
ATCAGAGAGGTACACAACAGACTCGAGAACTGCTGATACAGTCTGTAACCCTTCTGTTGAATGTTCAAAACGAATTTATTGAACCGCTCACATTGAAAAAGTCCTGAAGTAGGAGTCAAATTCTAGCCCTAATTTTCCCTTTTCCTAGTCTAGTGACCTGTGATCTTTAATTACAGTGGGGGGGATGTGTTATATTAGAACCGTGACTGTTAAACTAGTATATAGAGATGAGGAGCGACTACTTCCCTCAAGGGAGTGAACATGTCAGGTCAGAACCATGAAGACAGCTTTGCTCAAATCCCGATTCCAGAGATTCTGATGCAGAAACCTGTCCCTGCCCAGCCCTCCACGTGGTGCATTGCTCCAATCAGGTGAGAATCCCTGCCAGAGTGAGAAGGAAGGTACCTATCCCTCAGGTGAGCTGGGACACACTGTACACCCCCCAAATTAACCTGCTCTATAGATATCACACTATAAATAAAAATCCAATTTGTAGGGCTGGAGAGGGGGAATGGTTAATGCTTAATAGCTACAGCTTCTGTTTGGTGTGATGAACAGGTTTTGGAAGTAGTGGTAATGGTTGTAGGATGTTGTGAATTTAATGAATGCCACTGAATTGTACATTTTTAAATGGTTAAAATGGCAAATTCTATGTTAGTTATGTTTATCACAGGTTAAAAATTAATATACTAAAAACCATTGAATTGTACACCTGAAATATGTGAACTACATAGTATGTGAATTATACCTAAATAACACTGTTTTTGTTTGTTTGTTTTGAGATGGAGTCTTGCTCTGTCACCCAGGCTGGAATGCAGTGGTGTGATCTCGGCTCACTGCAACCTCTACCTCCTGGGTTCAAGCGATTCTCCTACCTCAGCCTCCCGAGTAGATGGGACTACAGGTGCCCGCCACCGCACCCGGCCAATAACACTGTTTTTAAAAACTCCAATCTGGAGTAATAGAGGAGAGATCGGAGAACTCCCAACACTTTGGGAGGCTGAGGTGGGAGGATTGCTTGAGCCCAAGAATTAAAGGCTGCAGTGAGCTGTGATCACACCACTGTACTCTAGCCTGGGTGACAGAATCTCAAAAAAATATCCCATTTGTATAAATCTATAGTGTTTTTTTGAGATGGAGTCTTGCTCTGTCACCCAGGCTGGAGTGCGGTGGCGTGATCTTGGCTCATTGCAACCTCTGCCTCCCAGGTTCAAGCAATTCTCCTGCCTCAGCCTCCTGAGTAGCTGGGACTACAGGCGCGTGCCCCCACACCCAGCTAATTTTTGTATTTTTAGTAGAGATGGGGTTTCACCATGTTAGCCAGGTTGGTCTCGAACTCCTGACCTTGTGATCCACCTGCCTCAGCCTCCCAAAGTGCTGGAATTACAGGCATGAACCACCGCACCCAGCCAATAATTTGGTTCCATTTCCTAATGAAAGCTTCATTTGAATAAGCAGGTATGAGATGTTCTTTTCAGTGTTCAAATAGAAAAATCCATGCTTTTTCCTTAGCTATTTGGCTCTAGTGTCAAGACCACTTAATTTTCCTCCTCTGTTAGCAAATATTTACTACTAGGTCAGAAAAAAACATGGGAAAATTGCTTATGATGGCTAATACTGTCAACGGGTGCCTGGTAAGACAGGGGAACAGGCGGGAGAACTGGCCTCTTGGCAGAGCCTCTGGAAAGGCTCTCCGGTGACTAAGTACATACTGCTACTTTTCAGTTTGATACTAGACAATATGGGCTTAGTTTTAGACATCTTATTCCTCAGAGTATATAATTATATTTCATGAGAAAAGCACATCCACATCTAAGTACAGCCCACAGCTCAGTTTTGAATGCATTCATTTTATTGCTGTTAAAAAAAAGAAAAAATGGTTTAGATTTCACTAAAGTTTCATGAATTTCCCCTTTAGCTGACAGATCAGAGAACACAAAATTGACAAACTTCACCGGTGATTTAAATGTTAGTGCTATATGTATGCCCATATTTCACATTAAAAATCAGTGCTTGGTGCTTGGTTTTTAAAAGCTACCTTTGCATGTGGCCAGCTTCATAAAAGAAAAAAATAGCTCCATTTCTTCTTTTTCCTCTTCTTTTTTTGAGATGGAGTCTGGCTTTGTTGCCCAGGCTGGAGTGCAGTTGCGTGATCTCGGCTCACTGCAACCTCTGCCTCCCCGGTTCAAGCAGTTCTCCTGCCTCAGCCTCCTGAGTAGCTAGCATCACAGGCGCCCACCACCATGCCCAGCTAATTTTTTTGTATTTTTAGTGGAGATGGGGTATCACCATGTTGGCCAGGCTGGTCTCGAACTCCTGACCTCAGGTGATCCACCTGCCTCAGCCTCCCAAAGTGCTGAGATTATATGCGTGAGCCTCTGTGCCTGGCCCCATTTCTTCTTATAATTCTGGATTTAAAAATATGTGTATACATAGTACTTTTTAAGAGCACAAAAAGAATTTCTACATGTTCTTCTCTGCCTTACGTAAGTCTTATAGTTCACTAAATGTTAGATTGACTAATTTCATCTACCCAAGGTATATCAATGAAATCCTTAAGAAGGATTTATACATAAGTTTGTTTTCTGAATACTTAGTTTAATTATAGGATATAACAATCTAGAAGACTGGAACCCAAAGTCCAAGCTGACAAGTTAGTTTTACAAATCCAGTTTTTTCTTTCTCTTTCTTTTTGAGACAGGGTCTCTCTCTGTTGCTCAGGCTGGAGTGCAGTGGCGCGATCTCGGCTCACTGCTACCTCCAACTCCTGTGCTCAAGCAATCCTCCTGCCTCAGCCTCTCAAGTAGCTGGGACTACAGGTATATACCACCACACCTGGCTAATTTTTGTATTTTTGTATTTTTTTTTTTGTAGAGACAGGGTTTCGCCATGTTGCCCAGGCTGGTCTTGAACTTCTGGACTTAAGCCATTTGACTGCCTCAGCCTCCCAAAGTGCTGAGATTACAGGTGTGAGCTACCATGCCTGGCCACAAATACATTTTCATAGTTATTAGATGTACCTCTCACAAGGCACTGCTGAGTTCTAAATGTAGTAATGAAGAATAGCAGCACTTGAAATTAAAACTTCCAAATGTTAATGCTCTCAAATTTCCCGCATAGATTTCCCAACTGAAGAGAGTGCTAGAGACCAATCATGTCTATAAAATACTGCAATATAGGAGGGATCAGGGGAACTGGCATAAACACGGTGATGGCAAGAGTGCTCAGGGCCCCGTGGCTAATCAGAGAGTCCCTGCAACCTGGATTTGCAGAGGTACAGGTCTTTGCATTTTAGGTCATCATTATTACTTCCTCTGAAAAGCAGTATGGCTTCCTATGACAGTATAATTAAGCAAAGTTGTCTATAAAACTTGGTAAGACAGACCAAAGAATTCAACTTGGCAGGGTACTTAGATTTTCACAACGGGAATTCAATGCCATGTCTAGTCTCTCCCAACAAATGGCTCATTCATGGATTAAAATATTCTTCATAGCTAAGGCCATCTGCTGAGAAACTTACCTCCATGAGCTGCTCATCCAGTTTTACTTGTTTCTTTTTCAGGCCTTCATTTTCTAAATGAATTGTTTCCAATTCTTGTTCAAGGGAATTCATCTGACTGACCTATTTAAAAAAACAAAATATTCCCTTTACACAAAAACAAAAACACTTGAGTTGCTCTATTTTGACAAATCTGTGGTTGTCAGAAATCTCAACTCTTGGAAGAAATCCAAGTTAATTCAGTGACAGAAAACAAATAATACAATTCAGTGTGCTGCTTACATTTAAGTGATCTAGTTTTAATCACCTGTCCTCACAGAGAATAGATTCCTTAAGGCAGCTGGCTTTTAAACTTGGATGCCACCCACTGTAAGAAATACATTTTATCTTACAGCACAGTACACACCCCCACACATATGCACAGTACATAGGTACATATCACTGAAATATCCTTACCATGGACCATGTACTCTGATATTTTGTATATTTTATTAATAAAAAATGCTGGTTTCCATAAAGTTAATTTCATAATCCTCTACTATGGATCTGCAGTGGGAAAAATACTGTCTTAAGGCAAAGTTAAAGGCTTAAAATTGAGAGTACATAAAACCTGATTTATATAACTTTTCAATTTTAAAGATTTCATGAGTGCTTTTTATTTTTATTTTTTTTGAGATGGAGTTCACTCTGTTACCCAGGCTGGAGTGCAGTGGCATAATCTCAGCTCACTGCAACCTTCGCTTCCCAGGTTCAAGCGATTCTCCTACCTCAGCCTCCCGAGTAGCTGGGACTGCAAGTGTGCACCACTGTGCGCAGCTAATTTTTGTGTTTTTTTTAAGAGATGGGGTTTCACCATGTTGGTGAGGCTGGTCTCGAACTCCTGACCTCATGATCCGCCCACCTTGGCCTCCCAAAGTGCTGGGATAACAGGTGTGAGCCACTGCATCCAGCCTCACTTTTATAACTCTTACTACAGGAAGAACCTAGTGAGCTACAGGACACTAAGTCAGAATATTGCTCAGTAAAAAACATACAACACTATCTTAGAAAGCTGATTTTGCTTCTATCAAAAGGAGCTGAAGAGAACAGCAAGAATTGTGAAGCAGAAGTGTAGTCTTCCAGGTCCGTTTTAAAATTCAATATAAATTAAAAGCCTATCACAGACTTTTTTCTCCCTAATGAGCAGCTAAATGAAACCCATTTTCTTTCTGCAAAGTTTCCTTGAATGTACCTGAAATTAAATGACATTTCGGCTTTAGAGCACAACCAGACCTTCTTACTGCAAATGGTCATAACTTTCACAAAAAACAAATTTTATGAATATTTTATAATGAAGTATTTTTCTCAGATTTCTAAACAAACCATATTTTTTTAATAAAGAGGTAATAGTGAAAACTGAGTTTCAGTTTAGAAAAAGAAAACAACTCTGAGAAGTCTGGTCTAGAACTCTAACTTCATGGGACAAATTACAGAAAGCAAACTGAGTGGCACTACAGAGGGTGTGACCATGGGGTAGCCAGCCTCCAAGAGCCCCAAAGAGCCCCACCTCCGGGTATTCACACCCTTATACAGTCCCCTCCCACACTATACTAGGGTTAGTCTGCGTGACAAATACAATGCAGCAGAAATGTTGGTATGTCACTTGCAGGCTTAGATCATACAAGGGACCACAGCTTCTGTCTTGGTCTTTTGGTCTCAGTGTCTGTTTCATCACTTCTTCTGGGGGAAGCCAGATGCTATGCCCTAAGAAAAGGCCCAGGTAGTGAAGAGCTGAGGTCTCAGGCAAGCAGCCAGCAAAGAACAGGAGCCTCTTGCTAACAGTTGCATGAATGAGCTTGGAAAGTAGATCCTCTAGCCCCAGTGAAGCCTTCAGGCAACTGCAGGCCTGGCCAACATCTAGACTGCATCCTCATGACAGCCTTGAGTTGGACCACCCAGCTAAGCTGCTTCTGAATTCCTAACTTGTAGATAAAGACAACAAACATTGTTTTAATTTGTTACATAACAATAAAATGTACAGCCCATATTAAGATGTTTCTAATATTCGGGTGATATTTTGCCAACTTATAAAGCTTCTAATACTAATAAAGATGATTAACTGCCTTCTTTAAGAAAAGTTAAATTGTTTTTCTTTTCTTTTTTTTTTTTGAGACAGTCTCGCTCTGTCACCCAGGCTGGAGTGCACTGGTGCAATCTTGGCTCACTGCAACCTCTGCCTCCCCGGTTCCAGCAATTCTTCTGCCTCAGCCTCCCGAGTAGCTAGGACTACAGGCACGTGCCACCACGCCCGGTGAATTTTTGTATTTTTTAGTAGAGATGGGTTTTACCATGTTGGCCAGGCTGGTCTCAAACTTCTGACCTCGTGATCTGCCCACATCGGCCTCCCAAAGTGCTGAGATTACAGGTGTGAGCCACTGCACCCAGCCAAATTGTTGTTTTTTTCAACCATTATTCAATCAAAAAGAACTATGATGCTATTTTGACAAGAGAACATCAGCATAAAGGGATATATGCCAAAATATGCCATCATAATCATTTCCTTAGAAGTACACCTGAGAAGAAACACACTTAGGAACATATTATAGTGAGAACACAGACGCACGCCATATAGTCTCAAAAACTCACCTTCCTGTTAGTAGGAGATCGTTCTTTCTGAAACTGATCACACTCTCTCTTTAAGCTCAATTTTTCTTGCTCTGTGGGTTTCATGGTACCTGATGGGTTTAGATGTTTTTGGTGCTTGGGAAGATTGGATTCCAGTTGACGGACCTAAAAAGAACAAATGTAAGAGGAAGAAATGCTAATACAATCACCCAGCCAGCAAAAACAAACATAGGGAAAGTTTTAATTCAGTACGTGAGTCCTGTTATAACTTTCTTTTTCAGTCAAGCCTGTAAATACTCGAAGCTAGCTTTTCTGGATTTCAAAAGACCCTTTCTAGGTAAGTCTGCTTAGGTCTACAAACCCAACACTGTAGGAACAAGACAGGGAAGAGGAGACTTCTGGGTCTACTAACTCTCCAGGAGTCAACAGTGTATGTGATGTGGCTGCCAGGAAAGCAGGCACAGCAGTCCCAGGCCCGTTTTTTTCTGACATGAACACTACTTTTAGGAGAGAATGGGCTGACAGTCCCATCTGCTCTTATTGGACTGTTCACATCTAAAACAGTTCTATGAGGACATGAACCATGTCTGTCCGGCTCACCACTGCAGCGTCAGTGATAGCAGTTTCTGGCATGGAGTAGATGTTCTAAATAAATATCTGCGACTCTTCAGAGTTCCTCCTCAAAAGAGGTGTTAAGCATAGGTTAAATATCATTGGGAGACTATGCACCAGAGGTAAGGAATTCCAGCACCAAGTTGGTGGTTGGAAAAGACCTTTAAAGATGATTTTAACCTTGAAATGCTGTCTTTTAAAGGAGGCACCTTTTTCTCTTGTGAGGAGTTATTTAGACCTGCAAGATCTGAGTCTGGTTTTACCATTTTTGTACACTAGTCTTGGTGGCTGGCCAATGTGAAGAATACATGGTTCACATAATTTCCATGAGTCTACATTTTGGATATGAAGATTAAAGTCAAATATATTTTAATATAAAACTGCTGTAATATTTTATAAACATCAGGATAAAATTATATGTGAGTAAATGATAAATTACACATTCTTAATAAGTCTGCTATAGCAAGATACTCAAATCCGTACCTTAGAACCATTCCAATCATATCCAACATTCATTTTCATATCAAACTAGTCATTTTCAAACATATGCCATGATGTGCAGCTTCTCAAGTTACCTTCTCCCGAGAGTGCGTAAGCTCTGCTTTGGTGTTCTGTACCACGGTCTGGAGCCTCTCATTCTCTTGCCAAAGCAGCTGCTGTTCCTCATTCATCAGATGATCCAACTTGTCCCAGGACAGCCTTTTCTGCTGGTTATGGAGCCCTGATGGATGAGTAGCTGTTTCTGGGGCCCAGCTCTTAAGAGAATTGTAGAGTGTAAGCCTTAAAAACAAGCTATTGGGTAATTTCTGTTTTGAGACAGGTGTCATATTTACCCAATGACAGTGACTCCTAGTAAGTACCTTTCAATTGTCCCCTCAGTCTTCTAATGAAAGTATGTGTATGTATATATAAATATGAATAAAACAATATTCTTGAAGTTTGATTTTAAAAAAAAGGTTTGGAGAGTCTCTGTTTAAAATGGTCTTTGTCAAAACAGCCATGCCATTTCCAATAGTGAATATGACTGAAGGGCAAGGTCCAGTTCCATAAAGGACTCAAGTGTATCGAGATTGGTGGCTTAAAAGTTGCTTCATTCTGGCCGAGCGCGGTGGCTCACGCCTGTAATCCCAGCACTTTGGGAGGCTGAGGTGGGCAGATCACAAGGTCAGGAGATCGAGACCATCCTGGCTAATAGCGTGAAACCCCATCTCTACTAAAAATACAAAAAAATTAGCCGGGCATGGTGGCGGGCACCTATTGTCCCAGCTACTCGGGAGGCTGAGGCAGCAGAATGGCGTGAACCCGGGAGGCGGAGGTTGCAGTGAGCCGAGATCGTGCCACTGCACTTCACCCTGGGCAACAGAGTGAGACTGTCTCAAAAAAAAAAATAGATAAAAATAAAAAAAGTTGCTTCATTCTTAAGAAGTTATCTTTGAGCCCAGAAGATATTCATTTGATTCACAGAGGACATAAAGAGAAAGCTGAGATGCACTGCTAACTCGAAAGCTTTCACAAGCTAAACTCTACTTTCATTTTCACATATGCAATCATATCCTTTTTTTAGAATTCAAAGCACATATTGTCCATGTAATTAACATCTGAATTCAGAAATGTGCTTTCAGCTACCAAAGTGATTTTTTGGATCTTGAAAATGATTTAAAAAATAAAAAAGATAACACAAATAGATAAGCCTCTTGCCTTTTAAACCAAACATGAAAAAAAAAAAAAGGGTACAATCTCATTTTGAGAAAGTCAACCCAGAAGTAATTTCAAAAATGGAAACTTTTTTGAGACAGAGTCTCACTCTGTCACCCAGGCTGGAGTGTAGTGGCGCAATCTCAGCTCACTGCAACCTCCACCTGCCGGGCTCAAGCAATTCTTATGCCTCAGCCTTCCCAGCAGCTGGGATTGGGGGGGCGTGTACTACCACACCTGGCTAATTTTTTTTTTTTTTTTTTGAGACAAAGTCTAGCTCTGTTGCTTAGGCTTGAGTGCACTGGCACGATCTTGGCTCACTGTAACCTCTGCCTTCCAGGTTCAAGCGATTCTCCTGCCTTAGCCTCCCAAGTAGCTGGGATTACAGGCACCTGCCACCATGCCCAGCTAATTTTTGTATTTTTAGTAGAGATGGGGTTTCACCGTGTTGGGCAGGCTGGTCTTGAACTCCTGACCTTGTGATCCGTCCGCCTAGGCCTCCCAAAGTGCTGGGATTACAAGCATGAGCCACCACGCCCCGGCCATTTTTGTATTTGTAGCAGAGACAGGATTTTGCCATGTTGGTCAGGCTGGTCTTGAACTCCTGGCCTCAAGTGGTCTGCCTGCCTCGGCCTCCCAAAGTGCTGGAATTACAGGCATGAGCCACCACGCCCAGCCCAAAACAACTATCTTAATTTTTTACAAAAATTTCACCAAGAGAATTAGTGTCTACTTTTTTTGTGGGACAAAATCTTGACATCTACCCCAAAACTGATATCTATAACATTGTTCTTAATTTATTTGCACACAGATTAGGCAGCATTGTGACTTACTAAAATGAGACACTTTCTACCACACCACCATAATGTGTCAGCCAGCTAACGCTTTAATCAGTTCTTCCTGGACTTTCTCGTGCCACAGCAACCTATCTGTAGCAATGAATTATCTCCTGAAATAATTCTAATACTATTGTTTTATGCCTTTTTAGCAAGTCTGCGTATATGTTCCAGATTGATTTCTTTCAATGTTTTTCTTCACTTGATTTTTTTTAAGGTCACACAAATACTTTTATCTACCATTTAACAAAATGTTTTAGTTTTGTTATTACAAAACTCAATTCAGTCATGGTCTTCTGACTTGCTCAATACAAAAAAAGACCTGTTTTATATCATTATGGTTTCATCTATATGAAGTTTAGAAAAAAGCATCCCTAAACTACAGTGGCAGAGGGTACAAAAGTGGTTCCCTTGGGGTTACCAACTAGAGGGAACGAGAGAGAGCCTGTTGGGTGCTGGAAATGTTCTGCCTTTTTATCTAAGTGATGGTTATACAAACACATACATACAGATACATAAAATATGCATATTTATATATACATGCATATACATATAATAACCAAGTTGTAGACTTAAGATGTGTATGCTTTACTGTAAATAACTTATACCTAAATAAAAAAAGAACAAATCACCTTGCCACCAGCATTCTGAAGTTGCTTATGCAAAGACATCAGTTCTTGTTTTAAAGCCTCCTTTTCCTGCTGAGTCACTCGCAGGTCAGATTTCATCTGGGACATTTGCAGGTTTACATTCTGCAGGGTGTCTTCTAAATTCTGAACCTGTATCATGAGAATGATCTTTTACCACTACACAAACTTGTGGTTTCACCTCTAGCATGTTCAGGAATGAATAAGGACAAAAGAACTTTCAGGTCCCTTTGTTTCTCTTTACTAAATCAGTAGCTCAGGGGAAACCTAGGATAGTATGTATATTTACAGGATGTTAAATTATATTTAGGACAATGATGAACTATGTCTGGAGCAAGGTATTGCTGATAGTCATCTGGTAGATTACTAAATGGTATCTTACAGAACCAATGGGTACCAACTGGTATCACAAAAGATGGTTTCACTGAATTTTGTAGAAATTATGTTTTAGCCTGAGATGTTGGACTATAAAGGGCCCTCTTAGTTGAAAATAAAAATGTATACTTGCAGACTCCTATTCTAGGCTAGGCATGGTGGCTCACACCTGGAATGCCAGCACTTTGGGAGGCCAAGGCAGGAGGATCGCTTGAGCCCAGGAGTTTGAAACTAGTCTAGGCAAGATGGCAAGATCCCCATCCCTACAAAAATAAAAAGCCGAGTGTGGTGGCGTGCGCCTGTAGTCCCAGCTACCTGGAAGGCTGAGGTGGGAGAATCCTTTGAGCCCAGGAGTTTGAGGTGGCAGTGAGCGGTGATCCGGCCTGGGATACAAAGGGAGACCTCATCTCTTTTTTTTTTTTTTTTTTTTTTTTTTGGAGACAAAGTCTTGCTCTGTTGCCCGGGCTGGATGGAGTGCAGTGGCGTGATCTCGGCTCACTGCAACCTCCACCTCCCGGGAGCCATTCTCCTGCCTCAGCCTCCCAAGTAGCTGGGACTACAGGCGCCCACCACCACGCCTGGCTAATTCTGTGTATTTTTAGTAGAGACGGGGTTTCACTGTGTTAGCCAGGATGGTCTCGATCTCCTGACCTCATGATCCTCCTGCCTCAGCCTCCCAAAGTGCTGGGATGACAGGCATGAGCCACTGCGCCTGGCTGAGACATCACCTCTTAAAGAAGAATCCTATTTTACGCTAATATCGCATATAAATTCCAATTTGAAAAATTTAAATTCATAAAAGGAATGTTGATACAGATCTTTAAAATAGGGTATACACTGCCTTAGAAGTCCTATTTATAAATTAGGAACAAGCAGTCACTTTTACGCACTATTCTGAAGCCTTCATAATTAATAAACTTTGAGGGAAATATTATTTAAATTATGCCACAATATATTTGAAATATTTAAATCATTTTGTCACACTACATTTACTTTTTTTTTTTTTGAGATGGAGTGTCGCTCTGTTGTCTAGGCTGAAGTGTAGTAGTGTGATCTCAGCTCACTGCAGCCTCCGCCTCCTAGGTTCAAACAATTCTCCTGCCTCAGCCTTCAGAGTAGCTGGGACTACAGGCACGTGACACCACAACTGGCTTTTAAAAAAATTTTTTAGTAGAGATGAGGTTTCACCATGTTGGTCAGGCTAGTCTCAAACTCCTGACCTCAAGTGATCTCCCCACCTCGGCCTCCCAAAGTGCTGGGATAACAGGTGTGAGCCACCACGCCCAGCCTTGCCACGCTATAAACACATCAAACATTGGTCAAATTGAATCATTTGGAACCCTCTTACGCTACTTGCACCTGGAGCATTCTTTTTCCTGGGATTTTTGGTGGAAGATCTAGGAGAATACTAACTGTGAAGATGAAACAAGAATTGTCCACATACCTTTTCCTGAGAAGCCACCAGCTGTGACTTTAAGCTCGCACTCTCATGTTCCCAGGATTTCTGTTCCTGCTTCATCGTCTCAATTCTGTGCTCTAAAAGACTTGATTTTGCCAACTGTTTCAGGAAGGGGAAAAGAGGTAAGAGGGCATTTTTGCAAACATAGCTAGCCTTAATTTATATGCCTGCACTTACACTGTCAAGAATAAGCACCATCTATTTATGTGGGGGAGCAGGGCAAGGTCAAAGGAAATGGTCTTCCTGGCTCCAAATCAAGACAAACCAAAGACTGTTTTACACGTCTAATTTTGAGGAGTTGCTTCTTTTTGGAAATTTCCTATTTTTCTTTTCTATTGCTTCATGGTTTGAGGGTGGAAGATGGTAAGCTGGAAGGCTATTAAAAATCTCAAGAGCACACCACAGGAAGAAAACACAGAATATCTATTAAGGTAAGTGGGGGAAAAAGGTGGTGGTTTTGGATTTGCTAAGGAAGATACAAGAGAAAAAAAGTGTTTGTCTATAAAATTGACCTCAGATTATTAAACACATATTTATATTATAACAAAATAGTATAAAGTAGCACTGTGATATGATAATGAGCCAAATTTTATATTATCGAGTTTAATAATATAATTAGTAAACAACTAATTTAGACTCCATCAGTCTTGGCTGCAGGAAGTCTAGGGTCACAGAATGCCAAAGAAATGTTGCTCCAGGACACTCTGGAACAACAGACTACCACAGAAGGCCCCTGTGCCACTGTTCACAGAGAAAGGTTCATTATGGTGTGTATTGTATACGATGATGGCAAAGTCTTATTATTTTTACTACCTTATCAATACAGCTATTTAATTCCTCACTCAGAGCTTCCTTTTCTTTCAGCAGTTTTTCATTGTAGCTTAGAACACTAGAGACTTTTTGCTGGAAGTCAGAGAGATCGGGACATCTGTGCAGCTGTAAGAGATAAACAAATGAGCCATCCCATCATATCTCATGGCTGTAAGTACAAAGGGGTGCTTCTCAATAAGGCATTTTCACAGCTGCTGCTATTTGCCTATCTGTAGATATTTCAGAGGACATAAACTCTAGCAGAGACTATAATAAACTTCAAGGATTCCCTTCTGGCTTCTCTCTGCTCCCCAGCTGACTGTTGAAATGTCTGCTTAGGTAGATTCAACCAGACAGACATTGTTAAATAATGATCCTAGCTCTCCATTTTACCTTCAGGGTAAAATAACATACTGCCATTCTGTCATCAATTTAACACATGTAGCATATTACATTTTCCTCATGCTTTTAACTAGAAAAATGTTTTTCAAAAAATCAGTCAAGACTATAGAATTGGGCTGTGGGGGTGGCTCACACCTGTAATCCCAGCACTTTGGGAAGCCAAGGTGGGGAGGATCACTTGACGTCAAGAGTTTGAGGTCAGCCTGGTGAACATGGTGAAACCTCGTCTTTATTAAAAATACAAAAATTAGCCAGACATGGTGGTGCACGCCTGTAATCCCAGCCACTTGGGAGGCTGAGGCAGGAGAATTGCTTGAACCTGGGAGGTGGAGGCTGCAGTGAGCCGAGATGACTGCACTCCAGGCTGCATGACAGAGACCTGTCTCCAAAACAAAAGCACCCTAGAATTGGCACGGACCACATACAGGGTATGTGGCAAAACCCAAAGGCAAGTTTAAAGATAAAACCGTGTTTTCAGCTTGTTCCCTGTACTCTTCCTTTCAGAAGATGCCTACGCTGACTGGCCAGTAAAATGTTGTTGGTGTGAACACACTGGCTTTTCCTCTCTACTTCATGAAATCAAGACAAACCAAATACTGTTTTTATTCCTTTTCAACATCAATGCTGGTACTAATCTCATTTTGGGCTGGATACTTCTTCGTCAGGAGTTGGGGGTCAGGGGACATTCTGGACATTGTAGGATGTTTCACAGCGTCTCTGGCTTTATTCACAAGATGCCAGTAACCCCCCAGCTTCCAGTTGTGAAAATAAAAAATGTGCCCAGACGCTGATAAATGTTCTGGGGTGGGAGAGCAATCCTCACCCCCTCACCCTGTTGAGAACTCATGCTTTAAAGAAGCTATTTCTTATACTTAACCCTTTCCCATAGTTCATAGGTTTTTAACTTTCCTCTATTTCACTTGGCTGTTCAATTCTTTATTATTATGATTTTACGACCATCTTTCTACTTCCTGAACCTGAAATTCTTTCACATTTAGCTGTAGGAATAGACCTTCAGGGATGAATCTTGTCTTCAACTGGTGACAAATCCAGCACAGCTTACAAATCTGAACAAGTCAGAAGGATATAGGAAAATGTATTCTGAAATGCCTGGGCACTGGTTTAATAAAGGACCTTCTACTTTATCCACTGCCTTGCCTCCCCACCCTCCAGACACCCATAAAGCTTGATACCACTTTGGATGTCTGTAGACTGGCATGTGACTTCTGCTAATGCTATTTGTGTTTCCTTTCAGTGCAACAAATAACACACATAGATGTGCTTTGTGAACTCTGAATCACAGTAGCATACACAGTGACACATGCCTTCTAGGTCCACGTTGTATAACAGCAATGATAGGCTGATACTACCCTATTCTTGGCATCCAAAAGGATCCAGGTGCCTGATAAAACAGCTTTCTACCAAAAGCAGACCAGGCTATTTCTTCATCTCACTATACCAATGCCTCTGTTTAAAAAAATAAAATACATAAATAAATGAAAAGATGCTGATGACGTCCTCATCATGTTATTTTTCTCCTAGCTCTGCTCCTTTCCTTCTGTTCTCCAGCTTAGCAAAGCCACAAAGCACACATTTCCCATACTATGAATTTGAAACCAATCATTATCATCTAAAGGCTGAACAACAGATAGGCTTTCAAAAAGTCAAGGAAAAAAGGATGCTCAAGTTAATTAGGATAAAGTTGGTAATAACAGCCTTGGAATACTTCACCCCACAGAAAGGCCCTATGAGTTTTAACTTCTGTTATGTTTATCTGGACAGGCAACTTCTCTAGTCACAGCAGAACATGCATTTTGCATAGCAGTAGTTGACTTGAAAAGGTTCTTATAAAGCATTTATTACCAGTACTGTACTAGGCATTATGAAAGACACACATACCCCGAGGGTTTATAATGCTATTAAGAAAGCCAGACTCATAGGAGTCAATCAGATCCACATAAACATAACACCAGATGGTACAGACTCAATGTTTCCACATTCAGGAAAGGACAACTTTGTGCTTACAGGCTGAAGAGACAGATGTAAGACAGAAAATTTTATATGAGTGCCATCATCTGATGCTGAAGTAAACAAATGGAACAACTAAATTTTCCTACTATAAATCAGTATTGTTCCAATTGAAAGACTCCTGTAAATACTGAAAATTAGGACAATGTTTAGGACACAATTTTTTTTCCAACAATGCATTTCTCCATGGGAGGACATAATTTTTAAGTTGAGATCTCTTTCATATTTTCATATTTAAAAATAAGCCTTTTTTCTTATTTATTTTTTTTTGAGACAGAGTGTTCTGTCGCCCAGGCTGGAGTGCAGGGGCACAGCAGCGCAATCTCAGCTCACTGGAGGCTTGACTTCCTGACTTCAGGTGATCCTCCCATCTCAGCCTCCTGAGTAGCTGGGACTACAGGTGCACACCACTACGCCCAGCTAATTTTTTGTAGAGATGTGGTTTTGTCCTGTTGCCCAGGCTGGTCTCAAATTCCTGGCCTCAAGTGATCTGCCCACCTTGGCCTCCCAAAGTATTGGGGTGACAGGCATGAGCCACTGTGCCTGGTCTAAAGTTAAGCCTTTGAAACTTTGAAATAGGCTTCTGAAAGCCAAATTCCTAAGTGAGACTGCATGCCATCATGCTCTAGAACTGATGCCTCAGTTGCTACAGAAAAAGGCAGAAGGACCGGCTTCATCAGTGTCTCACAAATCAGTGTGAACAGAATTAGAAAAGTTATAAGCAAGATAGTCCCCCTCCTTTTAGACAAACATATGTTACTTTATCTATAACCTGACTGAGTGAAAGAACAACAATTTCTTAAACTGAAGTGGTTGGGATTCATTCATGATAATAGAATTTTAGAGTGGGCCGGATACAGTGGCTCACACCTGTAATCCCAGCACTTTAGGGGCTGACGTGGATGGATTGCTTGAGCCCAGGAGTTCGAGACCAGTCTGGCCAACATGGCAAAACCCCACCTCTACTAAAAACACAGAAATTATCTGGGTGTGGTGGCGGGCACCTGTAATCCCAGCTGCTCGGGAGGCTGAGGCACGAGAATTGCTTGAGCCTGGGAGCCAGAGGTTGCAGTGAGCTGAGATTGCACCACTGCACTCCACCCTAGGCAACAGAGGGAAGAAGGAAACTGTCTTAAAAAAAAGGGGGGGGGATTTTAGAGTGTACAACATATATAAGTTAGATGCATGGATAATTAGCAATAGCCTTTACAAATCTGATTTTGCCCTTTAGGTCCTCAACTTTGCCAAGCAGCAAGTCCTCAGCTACCAAGCTAGTTGATAGGACTCGGTACAAAAGACAACTGGTGGCTAGAAATACCAGCCCACCAGGAGCCCACCAGGTACATATTGTTCTGTGAACCCCCCTAAGCTGCACACAGCCTTACCTGTTTCATTTTCTCCAGTTCATCTTTGAGAAGGAGGTTTTCCTGTTCCACAATATGGGTCTGTATTTTAATTTCAGAGAGTTCTGCCTCTAGAGAAGACACTAAAGTGGAGGACTAAGAGAAAAATAAAAAAGTCAAATAACAGACATACATATTTAGACTGGGGAAACTTACTAAGTTCATTAAAGGCCACAGGAAGGAAATAATATGAACTCAATGACACTGTTTTATGACCATTTTTTATCCTTATACGTAAAAGACTTTCCACTTAAACGGCATGGAAAATTCAACACCACTTCATGCTAAAAACTCTCAATAAACTAGGTACTGATGGAACGTATCTCCAAATAATAAGAGCTATTTATGACAAACCCACAGCCAATATCATACTGAATGGGTAAAAGCTGGAAGCATTCCCTTTGAAAACTGGCACAAGACAAGGATGCCCTCTCTCACCACTCCTATTCAACACAGTGTTGGAAGTTCTGGCCAGGAATTTCTTTCTCAGTCAGGCAAGAGAAAGAAATGAAGGGTATTCAAATAGGAAGAGAGGAAGTCAAATTGTCTGTTTGCAGATGACATGATTGTATATTTAGAAAACCCCATTGTCTCAGCTCAAATCTCCTTAAGCTGATAAGCGACTTCAGCAAAGTCTCAGGATACAAAATCAATGTGCAAAAATCACAAGCATTCCTATATGCCAATAATAGTCAAATCATGAGTGAACTTCCATTCACAATTGCTACCAAGAGAATAAAAATACCTAGGAATCCAACTTACAAGGGACATGAAGGTCCGCTTCAATGAGAACTACAAACCACTGCTCAAGGAAATAAAAGAGGACACAAACAAATGGAAAAACATTCCATGCTCATGGATAGGAAGAAACAATATCATGAAAATGGTCATACTGCCCAAAGTAATTTATAGATTCAATGCTGTTTCTATCAAGCTACCATAGACTTTCTTCACAGAATTAGAAAAAACTACTTTAAATTTCATATGGAACCAAAAAGCCCATATAGCCACAACAATCCTAAGCAAAAAGAACAAAGCTGGGGGCATCACGCTACCTGACTTCAAACTCTACTACAAGGCTACAGTAACCAAAACAGCATGGTACTGGTACCAAAACAGATATATAGACCAATGGAACAGAATAGAGACCTCAGAAATAACGCCACACATCTACCACCATCTGATCTTTGACAAACCTGACAAAAGCAATGGGGAAAGGATTCCCTATTTAATAAATGGTGTTGGGAAAACTGGCTAGCCATATGCAGAAAACTGAAACTGGAACGCTTCTTTATACCTTATACAAAAATCAACTCAAGATGGATTAAAGACTTAAACAAAAGACCTAAAACCCTAACAACCCTAGAAGAAAACCTAGGCAATACCATTCAGGACATAGGTATGGACAAAGACTTCATGATTTCTAAGGTAAGTTTTGCATGTTTCTACACTGTAAAATTACTGTCTTTTTCTTGGAGGAGATACTTTGAGGCTATACAAATCCTGTTTCTCCTCAAACTTCTGCTTATTAATTCTAGCATCTATCAATGCATGTTGTCTACAACTTTTATTACTGGGGTGTTTGCCTAATGATGGTTTTCTATTTTCTTCATTTATTGGAATTAGAGCTGTTGTCTTCCCTCCCCGCTTAATTTTTTTATATCGATATGGACTCATATTTATTTATTCAGTTTTTTTGGTGGCTAGACAAGGTCTCACTCTGCTGCCCAGGCTGAAGTGCAGTGGTGCAGTCTTGGCTCACTGCAGCCTCAACCTCCCGGGCTCAAGCAATTCTCCCGCCTCAGCCTCCTGAATAGCTGGGACTATAGGGGCATGCCACCATGCCCCGCTAATTTTTTTTTTATTCTTTGTAGAGATGGGGTTTCACCATGTTGGCCAGGCTGGCTGCAAACTCCTGGGCTCAAGTGATCCACCTGCCTTGACCCCACAAAGTGCTGGGACTACAGGCATGAGCCACTATACCCTGGCTGGTATTTATTGTAGTCTATGTTTATTTCATAATTATTTTATTGTATACTATCATTTATTTTGGTGATCAAAT